>NC_141093.1:39804285-39809285 GCF_041138505.1 Cibotium barometz | reverse complement strand
TGTAGAAACTCTCTCTCTCTCTCTCTCTCTCTCTCTCTCTCTCTCTCTCTCTCTCTCTCTCTCTCTTGGATTTATAAAAATTTGACCCTTTGTATTCTTGCGATTCTCTTCTTAATCTCTACTATCTATTTTACATGTTATAAGGGGGATTTAGAAGTGGCATAGAGAAACTTGAAAGGCACTCCAACCACAGCCAAAGGGAGAGATATCCGCTTCTTTAGCGTTGGGGCGGCCGATTGGGCATGTTGAGGGATTTCATACCTTTGGCTCTTCAAGGGGGCGGAGATAGCCATGGCTGCCTACTACTCGGAGTTGCAATACCTGGCCAATCTCGTGACTACCCACGTGCAGAGAGCTGCAATACTAGGCCAATCCTGTGACTACCCATGTGCAGAGTGCTGAGCAGCACAAATAAGACGTGAACTCTCTGGGGCTCAGATGGTGAAGAGAAGAATCTATGGTGAAGTAGAAACGAAGCAATTCCTCTCTCTCTCTCTCTCTCTCTCTCTCTCTCTCTCTACCCCAGCATGTGGCTCCTCCCCCCATGACACTCTCTGCTCTTTTTCCCATACCCCAACACTTGGCCCTCTTCCAACTGCCATGTGTCCCCTCCCCTCCCAAAAACTTGTGCATAATACACACACACACACACACACACACACACACACACGCACACACACACACACACACATAATACACACACACACACACATAATACACACACACACACGTATATATACACACACACACATATATTATATTTGATTAAAATCTACTTTTATTCTCTCTCTCTCTCTCTCTCTCTCTCTCTCTCTCTCTCACACACACACACACACACACACACACACATGTACAAACTGAATTGAAAATGATTACATAGCTTGGAAGCATCCTCCATAAGCTTCGAGTCAAGCTATCAAGCTTCAAAATCTGAGTCCAAATTAAGACAAATTGGCAAGTTTCTACTGCATGCGGGTCTTGGACAATTGATATGCACATGGAATTTTCAAGATCCAGGGTTTTCATTGGATAGTGTTCGCCTAATGCTTCTCAACAAGCTAAAGAATGTAAGGATTTATGTATATAATAAATTTTCTCATAATGCAAATATACAATCCCCCTTTGTGCTAAGTAAGCTCTTGTTGTCTCTTTGCTCTTGCCCTTGTGTGTGTGTGTGTGTGTGTGTGTGTGTGTGATTGAGAGAGAGAGAGAGAGAGAGAGAGAGCTGAGAGGAGATGCTTACTCTTAGTGCATGTGCCTCTTTATGCTTTATGGGAGAGAGTGTAGAGAGTGAGAGGGGTGTGTCCCTGAGGAGATGTAGCAAACCTCTTCTTCATAGTAGCAAGAGGGAGGCTTAGGAGATTAGAGCTAACTACTAATGGTGAAGCTTAGAGATCATGGAGATCCTAATCTTGGAAGCAAGATAAGTATCCCCATGACAGTTTTATTGCCTATTCTCATTCTCACGATTGAATGAAAGAGAGAGTTCTTGAAGGGATAGACATGGGCTGTAAGGTAAGTATGCCTAGGATGGTTGCTACATATTTCCATTTTTTATTGAATGAAAGAGAGTTCTTGAAGGGGTAGAAATAGACCATAACATTTTGTTTCTTTGTATATGTTCACTTTCTAGCCCAATGGATGTTAGTCCTTAACTAATGTATGTTCTTATCTTAGCTTATAAGCCCTCAATCTCTAATTCATGTACTACTTGCATTGGCTCGATAGGTCATTTTTTGTGGCCTCCTCCACTATATGTAAAATGTCCTCTCTCTCTCTCTCTCTCTCTCTCTCTCTCTCTCTCTCTCTCTCTCTCTCTCTCTATCTATCTATCTATCTATCTATCTATCTATCTATCTGCACACACACACACACACATACATACATACATACATATACATACACACACACACACACACACACATATATATATATAATATTATATTATACATACATACACACAAAAACACACGCACGCACACATGCATGCGTGCACACATACACATACATGCACATATGTAAACGCACTTACATGCATGCACAAATACTGGATGGTTACTTTTATAGGATGACTCCTAGAAAATGAAGGGAGTAGGAGGACTTCAACTATGCAACAACTGAGCTAGAGTCCTCATAAGACATAGGATCCAAACCAAGCAAGAAGAATGGAGGGAAGAAGATCTCCAAAGCCCAAAATCTAACACACTTGGGGCCTTACCTCAGGAATGTTGCTAGGCTAGATTATCCACAAGTAGGTGCCAACAACCAAAGGCAAGGTCGCCTTCCAATAAAATTCCCTAGGTGCCTCTTATTTTTCTTATTCTTCTCCATCCTAACTAATATTTGATCTCCACCACTCCTTCTTGGGATGAAGATGAAGGGTGTGTGCAAGAGGATACACCACCGTCCTCAGAGCTTTTAACTATGGGAACAAGTGTGGACCTGATTAGCGGCATAGAATTCATCACATTAAGCGAGGCATAAACAACACTGTTGTTTGAGCGCCTCAACAGGGCCACTACAAGAGCAAGAATTGGAACCATTAAGTGCAGATGCTCTCCACACAATAGTGGCACCCATTGAGGAACCAGAGGTCCCTGAAGAGCCACATGTGCCATCTCCACCAGAACAAGAGAAACTAGTAGAAGAAAAGACAGAAAAAGTGGTAAGGAGAACTCGTGAAGGAACTTGTGACTACCCTTTGTTAAAAAATATGGCAAACACCTTCACTAAAATGATGTGTAGGGCACATACCTTGTAACTAGCACTATGCACTAAAGTCATAGATTATGGGCAAATGGATACAAAGGTTATTATGCAATCTTACCATGATGTAAAAGAGTCATTTAGGAGCTCAACATCAGCCAAAGGGGTCGTGATCCCTTGATTAGGTAGCATTGGTGTGATTAGCAAGATTCTAGGGCTGGTGGTCACTTTTAGGTGCTTGAATCTAGGAGGGAAGGTGGAGATGATTTAGATGATGATTAACACCTAATCTTGAGCTTAATCCTCATGTACTTCAGCCTATATAAAGAGGCTCTCATCTATTGAAATCAACACATTTTATTGCCCCTCACTTATGTTGTCATTATGCTCATCATTATGCTAATTACTTCTTGATTAGTAGCTTAACTTCATCTTCTTCATTTCTATTCAACTATGCAATGGAGCTAGTGTTTGATCCTCCTTAGGATGGTTTTTTTAACATGGTATCAGAGCTAGTACTAGCCCATTCATCTAGAATCAAGCCCCATCTTATTTTCTTAGCAAGAGATTAGTGAAAATTAGGGTTTCATTAGCTTTTATGGGTTTCCTAGAAAATAGGATCTAGAATAGCAGCTGAGTGGAGGCCTTGGTGCTCACAAACCACGTAACCATTGCCAAAATCCTTTTGTGGGCACTTCACCAGCAATATTGCTAAGGGGCATGGCCCCTCAATTGCACCATTCATAGCTCCACATCGCCGGCAACTTCGTTTTCCCCAAAACAGGCACGTTTTTGATAGGCGACCACCAAAAGTATTGTTGCAGCTCACACACATCAAATTGGTCTAATTCCTCTGAGGTGTGGCTTCATTGGAACCTAAACTTACTCCTCCTAAGAGGGTTTTGCAAATGATTGAGTGTGCTTCACACACCAAGCAAAAAACCAGGGTGCTGTCCAGAACTGCCATAGCCAGAAAAGGTACTTTGGTAAATTTGAGATTACTCATTGATTAAGTTGCTTAAGCAAGTGTTTGTGGGCTCTAAAATCATCTAGACATACTGCTATTCAATGCCCTTGAAGATTTTTAGCTTATTCTTTGTGCAACTCCTTCAAATATTGACTCCAAGTGAGCTCATTTCTCTGCATAGTGAGCAGAATATTCAACTCCACTAATCAATGATTAATCTATCATAATCCTTATCATTTGGTGCAATAAGTGGTTCATACATGTCATTAGGGACTTGCTACATCCCCTTATTACTTCACACTTAATTTTCCCCTTGATTAGGTGTCTCCCTTGCTTCCCACAAATCAATATATTTTCTGGTTTTATCTTTTGGAAAGCATATGCTAAATAACTTGATTTAGCACTATTCTTTGGTCTTAATCTCTCTTGTAAAAGGGTAGACACTGCCTCAATCATCAGAGGTAAGACCCCCTTCATTCCATATCATAATGGCTACCAAGGATTCTCCATCAATGCGCTTTAAAGGTCATGGTTTTCACACATGGCAAACCCGCATCAAGTTAATGCTCATGAAGAAGGGGCTCTTCAACATAGTAAATGGGAATGAGAAGAAGCCAAGGACTCTTGCTGATGTTCCTTGTTGGGAAGTAAGAGATGACAAAGCTCGTGCCATCATCACATTGGAGCTTGATGACACTTACATTCATCATGTGGATGGATGCGAAACGTCCAAGGAAGTTTGGGACCAACTCATAACTCTATTTGGGGCTCGATCTAAAAGTTCAAAGTTTGGTTTGCTCATTGAATTTTTTAAGCTAGAAATGAAGTCTGGCACATCCCTAGCCTCACATTTGAACTACATGAAAGGCCTATTAACACAACTTGCAGGAATAGGTCTTAAGATGGATGAAGATGTCTCCATTGGTGTATTACTTAAATCTTTACCTGAAGAATATGACCATGTGGTCACAACCTTGACCAATATGCCAATATCAAAGCTTGTGGACATTGAAGCATCTCTTCTTGAGGAGGAGAGAAAACTAAAGACCAAGCAAATGGAGTCTCCATCGTCATCAACCTTGTCTACTGAAAATGCTTATTATGCAGGATCTAGTAGGTATGGCAAGAACAAAGGCAACTACAACAAGGGCTACAACAACAACAATCTCATTTGTAACTTTTGTCACAAACCTGGCCATGTAGAGAAGAATTGTTTTGCCAAGAAGAAGATGCAACGAGTCTACATCATGGAAGAAGTGCAGCAGGAAGAAGACCAAGAAGAAGAAAAAGATGAAGACAAGGGTCACCATCATGAGGCCCTATCTAT
>NC_141093.1:39319285-39799285 GCF_041138505.1 Cibotium barometz | reverse complement strand
GCATAGACAAGACATGGCTCCTTGCTTGCATTGCATCAAAACTCTCATCGTCTTCTTCTTCCGTCCTCTTCTTCACTACTCTCATCAAATCAATCCACAAGGTCGCTCACATTGTTTCCCTCATCGTCAAGTTGTGAATCTTCTTCACTTTCGTTGGCAAGTTATGAATCTTCTTTACTTTCATTAACCCAATCGTCATTACTGTACATGCCTCATGACTACCATGAACATCATAGACATAGGTATGGCTACCTTGATCATCATTGGTAGGCCACCATTTCATCATCACACTTTATGCCCATCAAGACTATAGCTCTCATCATTGAAAGCATAATCCTCGATACAATCTTCTTCATCATTGGTGTAGCTTCCATGGTTGGTGCTATAGTCATCTTTCTCTACATAGGTTGTTATCAGCTTTACTTTCATAGTCCCCCATGGCTTACCGGATCCAAAACTGTCCAACTATGCCCCCGGTGTACAAAGTTTGATGCAACTAATTACTCCAAAATCTTATTAGCATGGTTGAAAAGCTTGTTGTAAATCTTATGGGGTGAGGATTCAATCCCGATGATTGCTTTTGGATTGGCCCCAAACCCCTTTGACTGAATTAGGGTTTAGTGCTTAGTTGTATGCAGTCAAAAATTGGAGAAACACCAAATTGGGCGTATTTTGTTCAAATGAAACCCAAATTTGATGATCTTTGGCTCGAGATGTGTAATATCCACATGTGATCCACTTCACTTTAGTCCAAAAGCAAATATTATCTATTATGACTTTTATGAAAAAGTTGACTATGCACTTTGACCCTCTAACGAAATCCTGGTCCTTATTGATACATGGATGCCCAAAACTTAAAAAAACAACTAGTTAAGCTTGGTTATGGATAACTTTTTTTATAATTATTACACTTTTATAGTGCCTTTCCACATGAGACTTATTGCTACATGTGTATGTAATAGAGAGTGCTTTTGTTAACCCCATAATGGGTTAATATCCCCCCTACCTGATGTACATTTTGTCCTCAAAACTTAAAAAACTAACTAGTTAAGCTTGGTTATGGACAACTTTTCTTATAATAATTATAACTTTTATAGTGCCTTTTCACATGATACTTATTGCTACTCGTGTATGTAGTAGAGAGTACTTTTGTTAACCCCAAAATGGGTTAGTATCCCCTCTGCCTAATGTAGAAGTTCTATCCTCAAAACTCTATTAGGGCCTAAAGGCTCTATCTCAAGGCTTGAACCTATACTGATTTTTTTTGGATTGAAGCTTGTGAAGGGTCTACCTGAAATAGGGTGTGGGGTCCAAAACGTTGTATCTATCATTTCTTCGAATGTTGCATGCATATAACCTGACAAGGAGCAAAAAGGATGATAATAATACATTATATGTTCTTCTTTAGGACCCTTATTCATGTTGAAGCATAAGATTTCTTTGTCATAATTCTCTTTTCATAATTATTACACTTTTATAGTGCGTTTACACACATGAGACTTATTGCTACCCCTGTATGTAATAGAGAGTGCTTTTGTTAACCCCATAATGGGTTAATATCCCCCCTACCTGATGTACATTTTGTCCTCAAAACTTAAAAAACTAACTAGTTAAGCTTGGTTATGGACAACTTTTCTTATAATAATTATAACTTTTACAGTGCCTTTTCACATGATACTTATTGCTACTTGTGTATGTAGTAGAGAGTACTTTTGTTAACCCTAAAATGGGTTAATATCCCCCTTGCCTGATGTAGAAGTTCTATCCTCAAAACTCTATTAGGGCCTAAAGGCTCTATCTTGCAAGGCTTAAACCTATACTGATTTTATCTGGATTGAAGCTTGTGAAAGGTCTACCTGAAATAGGGTGTGGGGTCCAAAACATTGTATTTGTCATTTCTTCGAATGTTGCATGCATATAACGTAACAAGGAGCAAAAAGGATGATAATAATACATTATATGTTCTTCTTTAGGACCCTTATTCATGTCGAAGCATAAGATTTCTTTGTCATAATTCTCCACTACCTCTTTCTTTTGGTCGAGTACCACAATCAGCTTTATGAATTTGCATGAAGTCACAATTATTAGTGGATTAGGTATCCATCTCCATGCTTTAATCTAGCAAGAGATTTGCCATTGAGAGAGAGAGAGAGAGAGAGAGAGAGAGAGAGAGAGAGAGAGGACATTTTACATACAGTGGAGGAGCCCACAAAAAATGACCTATCGAGCCGATGCAAGTAGTACATGAGTTAGAGATTGAGGGCAATAAGCTAAGATAAAAACATACATTAGTTAAGGACTAACATCCATTGGGCTAGAAAGTGAACATATACAAAGAAACAAAATGTTATGGTCTATTTCTACCCCTTCAAGAACTCTCTCTCATTCAATTAAAAATGGAAATATGTAGCAACCATCCTAGGCATACTTACCTTACAGCCCATGTCTATCCCTTCAAGAACTCTCTCTTTCATTCAATCGCGAGAATGAAAACAGGCAACAAAACTATCATGGGGATACTTATCTTGCTTCCAAGATTAGGATCTCCACGATCTCTAAGCTTCACCATTAGTAGTTAGCTCTAATCTCCTAAGAATCCCTCTTGCTATGAAGAAGAGGTTTGCTGCATCTCCTCAGGGACACCCCTCTCACTCTCTACCCTCTCTTCCACAAAGCATAAAGAGGCACATGTACTAAGAGTAAGCATTTCCTCTCAGCTCTCTCTCTCTCTCTCTCTCTCTCTCTCTCACACACACACACACACACACACACACACACACACACAAGAGCAAGAGCAAGGAGACAACAAGAGCTCACGTAGCACAAAGGGGGATTGTATATTTGCATTATGAGAAAATTTATTATATACATATGGTCATTGATACATGGACGCCCAAAACTTAAAACAACAACTAGTTAAGCTTGGTTATGGATAACTTTTTTCATAATTATCACTTTTATAGTGCCTTTCCACATGAGACTTATTGCTACCCGTGTATGTAATAGAGAGTGCTTTTGTTAACCCCATAATGGGTTAATATCCCCCCTACCTGATGTACATTTTGTCCTCAAAACTTAAAAAACTAACTAGTTAAGCTTGGTTATGGACAACTTTTGTTATAATAATTATAACTTTTATAGTGCCTTTTCACATGATATTTATTGCTACTCGTGTATGTAGTAGAGAGTACTTTTGTTAACCCCAAAATGGGTTAATATCCCCCCTACCTGATGTAGAAGTTCTATCCTCAAAACTCTATTAGGACCTAAAGGCTCTATCTTGCAAGGCTTGAACATATACTGATTTTTTCTGGATTGAAGCTTG
Source organism: Cibotium barometz (assembly GCF_041138505.1). Classification (NCBI taxonomy): domain Eukaryota; kingdom Viridiplantae; phylum Streptophyta; class Polypodiopsida; order Cyatheales; family Cibotiaceae; genus Cibotium; species Cibotium barometz. The sequence goes on along the minus strand of NC_141093.1, from coordinate 39,795,960 downwards.
TGAAGAGTCTACCTGAAATAGGGTGTGGGGTCCAAAACGTGTTGAAATATACAAGTGAATAGGGTGTGTGCGGGAACAAGCCCTTGGTTAGAGGCTGTAAAAGAGAATGTGTAAATGTGAAAGAACCTGTGAAAAGGTGAGAAGAATCTACTGGGAGAGAATAAAGGGTAGCATGAGAAGATTTAGGAAGTGTGGAGATATTCTGGGAAAAGTGAAGAGGTGGAGAGAATCAAGCAAAAGAGGTGGAGATATTCTGGGAGAGGTGGAGTGAATCAAGGAGAAATCAGTGGGATTTGATGCTTGGATGTAAACTCTATAAATTGAGGCATTGGCCTAATGAGAATTTGTTGGTTTTTGATTATCCATGCCTACATTAAGCTATTTGCTAATTACTCACTAATTACATCTTAATTACTCACTAATTACATCTTAATTAATCAACTTAATTATTTACTAATCACTTTGTTAATGATGTTGATTCTAGTATTTGATCCACCATAGCTCATCACATTGCTCTAATTTCAACATGATATCAGAGCCATGCCTAGAATCCATTAGGTTTATGAGCCCATTATCTAATTAATTAGGATTAGTAGATAATTAAAAATCAATCAAAATTTTAGTTAGTTTTCAACTAGCCTCTGTACCCCCAGCTGGTGGAGGAGCTCTAGCTCCTTGCACACTTCAAAATAGGCCAAACCCTTCTAGCACAAGGTAGCTAACTCACTAATGCTCTAGCCAGTCGAATCAACGTAGCAAACCGTCGGTGCATGAGGAAGAAATCGTGATTTTTTGCAGCGCAGGTTTTTCTGATGAATTTGCAGATCTTGTCCACTTCAAATCAAATTGACCTAATTTCTCTTAGCCCCGGGGGTTTTCAAGCATGCTCTACAAGCTGGTGAAGTCAGAATTCAATTTGATCAAGTCTACAATGAGATCCAAGCTCTTCATCAAATTTACACAGCAGGTGACTTTGGTAAAACAGAGATTAAGCTTTCAATATTTGGTCAAATCTTGTGTTTCTTGGCTTAATCCTCTACTAGACTCATTGCTATTGATGGCCTTGAAAGCATTTGAGCTCATTTGAAGTCTAAGACACTAGATTTGGACTCCCCGCATACTTTGTTTTTTGCACAATAAACAAAGAATTAATTTGCTAATCAGTGATTAATCAATGCTAATCACTATATTTTGGTGCAATTGAGGGTTCAAACTAACCATTAGGTATCTGATACACATCCTTATAACTTCAGATTGCAATTCGGAGTTGGTTTGATACTCCAACCATCCTGTACAAATTGGTTACCCTTGATTTAATGTAATTTCTGGTGATTTTATGCTGATAAATTTGTTGTAATCATCTCTTAAACACCAGATTGAGTTGTAAAAGGGTAGACACTGCCCTTGAATCTTGAAATTGGATCAAGAGGTAAGACCCCCTTCACATCACCATGAGTACAGCACACGAAATAGCCAAATTTAATGGGGAGCAGTTTTACACATGGCAGACAAAAACCATGTATTTGCCCATGAGGAAAAATCTGTGGGGGCTAGTTGAGGGAAGAGATGAATGCCCAGAGACGAGAGGGGAAAATGAGTGGAAGAGCAGGAATGAAAAAGCATTGGGACTTATTGCACTCAGTTTAAATGATGAAATCATTCATCACATCACAGGGATACAATGGGCAAAAGATGCATGGGATGAACTGAATAAATTATTTGGCACACAAGCAAAAAAATTCAAAGATAAATCTGTTAATGCAATTCTACAAATTGGACATAAAGGAAAGTGAACCTTTAATCACACACTTGAACAGATACAAAAGCATTAAGCAACAACTAGCTATTGGCAAAAAGGTAGAAGATGATGAGGCACTAGCTGTACTTCTGAAGAGTGTGGACAAAGGAGAATATGAAAACATTGTAGCAACACTAAAGAATGTACCTGAATTGAAGCTACACGAGATAGAATCAGCTCTACTAGAGCAAGAGAGCAGAGGCAAAGAGAAGAAATGGCTTGACTCAACACCAGGAGAAGAAAAAGCATTCTTCACCCGAGGAGGATTCTCTCGAGGACGAGGAAGAGGCAGAGTAGGAGGAAGGACCTTCACTTGCCACAAATGTGGAAAGCCAGGACACATGGCAAGAGACTACTACAGCAAACCCAGTGGAGAAGGAACGACATCGGCGAACATGGAGGCTCCAAAGGAAGTGGAGTCGGATCATCTTTTCTGAGAGAGAGAGAGAGAGAGAGAGACCCCACAACCCAATGTAACCTGCCCCAACAAAGTAAAACCACCTCTGAGCCACCGATGATGTAGGCCATGTGGTAGATGTATGTGTGAGCACTTTAGTCAAGGTCGCAAGCACTTGTAGGTAGCCTTGGACACATAGAGAAAGAGAGTGTCAAGGACTATGAGTTTAGGGACTTGAGGCACTGGTCGCGGGCTATCAAGTAAGAGGGAAACTTGGTATAGGGTCCAGGTGTGCTAGAGAGTATTCACTTGAGGGGAGGTGTTGAAGTATACAAGTGAATAGGGTGTGTGCGGGAACAAGCCCTTGGTTAGAGGCTGTAAAAGAGAATGTGTAAATGTGAAAGAACCTGTGAAAAGGTGAGAAGAATCTACTGGGAGAGAATAAAGGGTAGCATGAGAAGATTTAGGAAGTGTGGAGATATTCTGGGAAAAGTGAAGAGGTGGAGAGAATCAAGCAAAGCCTAATGAGAATTTGCTGGTTTTTGATTATCCATGCCTACATTAAGCTATTCATTAATTACATCTTAATTATTTACTAATCACTTTATTAATGATGTTGATTCTAGTATTTGATCCACCATAGCTCATCACATTGCTCTAATTTCAACAAAACATTGTATCTGTCATTTCTTCGAATGTTGCATGTATATAACCTAACAAAGGAGCAAAAAGGATGATAATAATACATTATATGTTCTTCTTTAGGACCCTTATTCATGTCGAAGCATAAGATTTCTTTGTCATAATTCTCCACTACCTCTTTCTTTTGGTTCAAGAGTACCACGATCAGCTTCATGAATCTGCATAAAGTCACAATTATTAGTGGATCAGGTATCCATCTCCATGCTTTAATCTAGCAAGAGATTTGCCATTGGCTCTCTATGTTAATAAAATATGGCTGGCTCAAACATTGGGAAATTGTAGTAGACATAACAATCTTTCTTTTGTTTTGCTACAAACTCTGCTAGATTATACCTTCTTTTTTATTGGCATGTACAGTTGGTCCACCTGGAGCATCAACAAACGAATGTTTTTAAACTTGGCCATATATATAAATGGCCAAAATTTCCGTTCTCCATTCTGGTTGGATTCCAATTTCTTCTATTTTTGAATTGTTATCACCTATCTCTATTTTTACGTAACCTCCCTATGTATGGATTGGGTGTTGTTTCTTCCATTTGGTGGTAGCTCTATAAGGCTATCATAAATGAGACCTTGCATGTCATGCAACTGTGGATTTGTAGCTCCATGCATAGTGTTACATTTTCCCATAATGTGTCCTCCCCTACTATTGGCATGAGTTCCTCCCATTTTGGCATTGAGGCCTTGATTGGATATGGCATGTATGGAACCTTTTTGGGTGTTACACTATAAGCCTTGGAAAGATCCTTGTTGTAGGGTTAAATGGCGTTATTTGCATCAAGACTTAGAAGAACAATTTGGGCTGTAGCATTAGTGGATTACCTACTCGGATCATATTCTCATAATTTGTAATAGGGAGCTCTTCAAAAACTTCTTTGTCAGAGTAATACATTGGTAATGAAATAGGTGAGGGTGGTGTTACCTCTGTGGATGCACTCACTATTGGTCTTGCTGCTGGGAATTCTTTGGTGGGGGCTAGAGTGTTAGTGGAAAATTCAAAGTCAAAAGAAGAAGATGCTATGCTAGTAGATTGTACCTCATTGTTATTAGGGGTGTATGTATATGAAGGGAGGAGTTTAGTTGTGAGAGGGTGATGAAGTGGATATGTATAATTATAGGGATTATCACCCTCTCTATCCTCCTCAAAATTGGTGACGTCAGGGGCTTGGTTGCACTAAGGAACATATCAATATTTGTTTTCTCTCTTCAAGGATTATTAATAATGGATATTTAATACGCTCAATAGTAAAATCATACACTACATTTTCTCTAGATGCTTATATATTTTTTGATAAAGCTTAAGAATACCATATGGATATCAAGGGTAAAATGAGGTGCTTATGAGTGTAATATGCTTTAAGCCAACCCTGTGTCTAAAACTAGGCAAAACTATTAGTTATTGTATTAAAATTTGGTGGTGGAGGGGAGGTTTTAGTGGCATAAAGAGCTCTAAAATTTCCTCTTTATCATTGAGCATGGTGGAGTTCATGAGAACATTGTACAAGGATCTAAAGTTTAGGACCATCAGATGTAGGTTATAAGTATACATGGCTGTATAGTCAATAAGATAATATCATTATAAAGGCTAGATTTTCATTGCCATCATCCTCGTTTTCTAGATTCTGAATGTAAGCTTTTGTATCTCTATATATGTTGCCAAGGCAATGCTCCACCAGTCTCATCCTCACTGCCATGTAGCTCACAAAAATGTATTCTGTGTGGCACGGAGATAAGAGGGGGAGATACGGAAGGAAAGATGAGGTTGGCATCTTTAAGCTTACATATTTTAAAGGGAACCACATTTACATTTTGCTTGGATGCTTCTAGGATCCTTCTGCATCATTGGCTCTTCCATGCTTCCTAGAAGGTCCTATTGTTGCTTTGGTTTCTGTGGGCATAAGGACAATTACATGTTTTGTCACATGGGTCTTCTTGTGGTGGAGATAGTACATGTGGCTCTTCATGGGCCTCTCATTCCTAAAGGGTTTCTCAATGGTGGTTCCAATACCTCCTCTTGCATTGGCCCTATTGTTGGGGCACTCAAATAGTGGGTGTTGCATGTGCCTTGCTTAATGTGATGAATTCAATGCCAATAACCAGGTCCCCACTTCTTTCCTTAGTTGAAATCTCTAATAGGGATGGTGGTACATCCTCGTGCACACATCCTTCATCTTCATCCTAAGAAGAAGTGGTGGAAGATTTGGAAGAAGCAGATGCCCTCATAATAGCCAACACAAAAGAAATATTGACTAGCATGGAGAAGAAGAAGAAAAATAATCTTGCCACAGCAACATTCCTGAGGTAAGGCCCCAAGTGTGTCAAATTTTGGGCTTTGGAGATCTTCTTCCTTCCTTTCTTCTTGGTTGGTGTGGATCCTATGTCTTCTAAGGAATCTAGCTCAGCCGTTGCATAGTTAGAGTTCTCCTAATCCCTTCATTTTTGGAGAGTCATTGTGTAAAAGTAACCATCCACTTGTGTTAGCTGCAACATGGCTAGTAGAATTAATCCTTAATCTGCCTTCTCCCTAAATTTCTTTTTGGAACAACGATGATGGGTGAAACCTAGTCAATGTGCTTAATTTCATATATTCTCCCTAATGTGCTACTCATGTGTGCCACCACAGATTTGTCAAACTCCACTAAAAGTTTGGTGAAGGAGTTACTTCAAGGGTTCTTTATTTAACATAGTTCTTTTGTACTTTTATAGGTCATGAAGGCACTTCATGCATTTTGGTGGATGATAAGCAACATGTTTACTTCATTAGTTAGGTTTAGGGATTATGGACATGGGATCAAGTATAAAAGGGGGCTCATGGCCCATGATTGATATCTTTCAACATTTTATCTTTTAGACAATCTTGAAACCTTTGACCTACATACATTTGGCTTATGGAAGGCTATTTCCATCCTCTTGAGTGATGAGAGGCTAAACCACTTAGGCATCATGTTCTCAAATTGGCTCTGGAATGTTTTTTAAGTTTTGCATTACCTCCTCATGGGGGTATACTATTTCTAGGCTCAAACTTCCCTTGAACGTCTCTAATTAAGGCCTTTGTAGTTTAAGGCCTTATTTTACATTACCTCCTCGTGGGGGTTCACTATTTCTAGGCTCAAACTTTCGATGATCTTCTCTAATTAAGGCCTTTCTAGGCTCATGGGGGTACACTATTTCTATAGCCTCCTCACAGGGATACACTATTTCTAGGCTGAAACTTCCCATGAGCTTCTCTAATTAAGGCCTTTGTAGTTTTCAATTTTTTGATCTCCTTTTTAGCATTGGGATATTCTCCAATGCCCTTTGGAGTCACTATTATTTCTAGGGCTATCTATTTACGGGATTTATGTATTGGGATGTTATCTTGGCTAGATCATAATGACCCTATCTCTATAGTCCCTTCATCTAAACCATCTTAAGTCACCTTCTGTGTAACTGATGAACATCTACCTTATCTTTATTCACTTGATGGGCCTTGGCTTGGGTTAACACATTTCATCATGGTTACATTATTCATCCCGCAAACAAGCCTTCACTTGTTGTTTGCAAGATTGGTGGAAGTTGTCACTTCACTTGTATGGGCAATCTTTGATGAGGTGATCCACTCCACTTGGTACATGTGAATCCTGGAGTCATTGGGGAGCCTTCTCTTAAGCAAGAGTAACCTTTTTGAGTGGGAACTCTATGGGATCCTTGACAATGTTAATATTGCAATGGGGTCCTCCAAGCTATTGGATTCATTTCTCTCCCCTTCCATTGGACAGAGGTTTGAAATACTGGCACTACGTAGCTCCTTGCATAATGTAAAAGTAGGGCACAATATCATGTGGATCCTTATAATAGTCATGGTTTAGTTCTGACTCACGAGGATAATCACTTTCCTCCAATGGTTATTCATCCAAAACCCAATTGATTAGTGTTATCTCCCCTTCCATTGGACAGAGGTTTGAAATACTGGCACTACGTAGCTCCTTGCATAATGTAAAAGTAGGGCACAATATCATGTGGATCCTTATAATAGTCATGGTTTAGTTCTGACTCACGAGGATAATCACTTTCCTCCAATGGTTATTCATCCAAAACCCAATTGATTAGTGTTATCTTTGGTAGAGGTGGTAGGGTCGGTGATAGGACCAGTGTGGTGGGTTGAGGTGGTAGGAGCGGTGGTGGTAGAGGTGGTAGGACCAGTGGTGGTAGAGGGTGCATTGGGCACCCTATACATTCCCTATGCAAGACTTTGCCCTTGTGTTTATGGTGGTCCAATATTACCATTATATTGGGTTGGTGGTACTAGTAAAGTTAGAGTTAGTCTAGCTACTCGTACTTGCATTGGTGGATGAGTGCCATATCTACACATGGATGTATTGTGGTTCCGCAAGCATCTACAATGTGCACAATAGAGTAGACATGTTGGGTGCAATCACCATCTCCCCATTGAATCTTCGCATGAGTTTTGTAATATGGTATGGATTCATGGGGGTTTGCCTTGGGACATGAACCTGAGTAGTCCTGAAATCCCTTCCCACCCCTACCTATTTTTGTTGCCATTCTTAATAAATCAGCCAAGGTGGCTTTGGTTAAAACTAGAGTTGGCTCATAAGCTAGTCTTGTGGGGTTTGTTACTCTTCTTCTTCTGCTCCCATTCTTGGGTTGGTTTCTCGATGGTAATCGTCTTTACCTGAGGTTGTGGGTAAAGGTGGTACTTCCATGTTCAATGTATCTTTTTCCAGTCCTAGTAAAAATAATGAAGTGAAGAAATCATGATCAATCATCATTTTATTGATGTCCTCCTTTGTATAGCGTTGCTTTGTAGGCTCCTTTGCTGGAATCTTCCCTGATTGGATCTAAAGGTAGCATTCCTTCTGAAAAGCTTGTGCCGCAACCTCTATTGTATTCTTTTCCTAGGTGTATGGCTCTAGAGCTTGTATTCTTTCAAGATTCCTATGTTCTGCCAAGGCGTTTCTCACATTTAGTTCTTGTTTCTTTGATTCAGGCCTCTCTAAATTTTATTCTACCTCCATCTCATCACTCATTGGAAAATGAGTCTTTCCAGCTCTTGCGATACCTTTTGCATGAAAGAGATATGCTCATTAGGATGAGTAAAGGTTTCCCTCTATACTAATTTCTAAAAAGAGATGATACTTGTGCAACCCCTCTTACTGTTGAGAACCTTTGGATATTAGTCATTATGTGTGACCCTCATCAGATTGACCCTCTTGATTTGTACCCAGCTACAATCTTTGGCAATGTCCAAAGACCATCACAATATTCTGGGGGAGGTTGCAATTCTCTCCTCCACTTGCTCTCATTCTAGGGGAGGTTGCAATTATGGGGGAGGTTGTAATTCTCTCCTCCACTCGCTCATTGAGCTTACTATTGGTTCTTCTTGAGTTTGAGTGTGATTTTTGAGGGAGCTTGGTGGAGGGAGCTTTTCTTGGATGTCCTCTCTCTCTACTTGAACTATCTCTCTCTAACTATTGCCACCGCCATCTTTGCCCACCACCGCCCAGCCCAGCCCAGCCCAACCCGCCCTCCCTCTCTCTCCTCTCCACCCTCTTCCCCAATGATGCTCTCTCCTTCTATCACACACACTCTCTCTCTCTATCCTTCTCTCACACTCCCTCCGCCCACCACCGCCCAGCTCGCCCTCCCTCTCTCTCCTCTCCACCCTCTTCCCCAATGATGCTTTCTCCTTCTATCACACTCCCTCTCTCTCTATCCTTCTCTCACACTCCCTCCCTCTCTCTCCCTTTCTCTATCCCACCCTCCCTCTCTCCCCTTCTCCCCTCCCTCTCACTCTCTCACCCTCCCTCTCTCTCCTCTCCCTCTCTTGCTCCCTCCCTCTCTCTCTCTCCTTTTCCCACCCTCCTTCTCTCTCATCTCTCTCACCCTCCCTCTCTCTCTCTCTTGTCCCTCTCTCCATTTCTCTCTCCCATCCTCCCTCTCTCTCATCTCTCCCTTTTGCCCCCCCCACCCTCCCTTATCTCCTTCTCCCACCCTCTTCCCTCTCTCCTTGTCCCACACTACCCTCTTCCCTCTCTCATCTCTCTCACCCTCTTCCCTCTCTCCTTGTCCCACACTACCCTCTTCCCTCTCTCATCTCTCTCATCTCTCTCACCCTCCATTTCTCTCCTTGTCCCACACTACCCTCTTCCCTCTCTCCTTGTCCCACACTACCCTCTTCCCTCTCTCATCTCTCTCACCCTCCATTTCTCTCTCTCTTGTCCCTCTCTCCATTTCTCTCTCCCACCCTCCCTCTCTCTCATCTCTCCCTTTTGCCCCCCCCACCCTCCCTTATCTCCTTCTCCCACCCTCTTCCCTCTCTCCTTGTCCCACACTACCCTCTCTCTCCTTCTTCCATCCTCTTCCCTCCCTGTCACTCTCCCACCCTCCCTCTCTCTCCTCTCCCTCTCTCCCTTTCTCTCTCCCACCCTCCCTCTCTCTCATCTCTCCCTTTTGCCCTCCCACCCTCCCTTCTCTCCTTCTCTCACCCTCTTCCCTCTCTCCTTGTCCCACACTACCCTCTCTCTCTCCTTCTCCCATCCTCTTCCCTCCCTTTCACTCTCCCACCCTCCCTCTCTCCCTTTCTCTCTCCCCTTCTCCCGCCTTCCCTCTCTCTCTCTCTCTCTCTCTCTCTCCTTGTCCCACACTACCCTCTCTCTCTCTCTTTCTCCAATCCTCTTCCCTCCCCTTTCACTCTCCCACCCTCCCTCTCTCTCTCTCTCTCTCTCTCTCTCTCTCTCTCTCCTTGTCCCACCCTCCCTATACATAATCTCTTCATCCAGATATTATTACATGTGGATGTTATTGTATCTAGATGTTATTATATGTGCATGTGATTGCAAAGTACTCCATGCCCTTTGCACGCGACTTCATAGCATTTAAAGCCTTTACATGTGATGGCATATCTTTGCATGTGAGTACAATTAACAAGGTGATGCGTACAATTAACAAGGTGAATAATTTCAAGATTATTACATACAAGCTATCTACAATGCCTTGCATAAGAAGCAATGAAGAATGTAAATTTATTAAGGTCAATAATTTTTCACTTATTGACACAGAGATCATGGCCTAATTCTTAGAGAGAGAGAGAGAGAGAGAGATAGAGGGAGAGAGAGAGAGAGAGAGAGAGATACGAACATGATGTTGCTATTCAAAACATATAATAAACCTAAAATTTGATATAATTAACCATAACAACATCCACAATTAATAAAAAAGACATGGTGATCTAGAGTTGAAGCCGCTTTATTCCAAAAAAACGTTATTACATGGACTACTGCAATCTAACATTGTTTAAAATTGAAAACATACTATAACTACCTACAGATCCTACACCTATACACTCTTTTGGGCTACTTTGTTCTTCAACTCCTCCTGTCAAGGCTCCTCCGCCTCTTTTGCAATATATCCAAAACTTTGCCAAGTACTGATGGCGCTTCCAATCTTCATGTTCCATACGAACAAATCTCCAGAATCAATAAACTCATCTGCTACCATCTTTGTCCAAAGTTTGTGGGCCTCTGCCATGATTCTGAGATGTTCTCTTGCATCTTCGCTCGTTTTGTTGCATAAATCTTTGTAAACCCTTTCCAGGGTTTCCTTCAAAGTATAGCTAGGGCCATTAAAAGAAGCCATTAGAGATGAACAAAGGTACTTGATGGTCTTGAGGGTTGTAAGGAAGAGAATAATAGAGAGGGCGATGGAAGCAACAAGAGGGAGAGGAAGGTAACAAGATTTGGAGGTGAGGATTATAGTAAGAGCCAGGGGGGTCAAATTTATAGATGCACAAAGCAAAAATCTACTTTGCATGGTTACCCACTAAATTTAGAAAAGTAGATGCTTGGCTTTTCCCTAAATTTAGAAAAGTACATGCATGGCTTTTTCCTAATTTTAGAAAAGTAGATGCATGTCTATCCACTTTTTTTTGAAAAAGTAGATGAATGGAATGAACATATTCAAGGAATTGACATATAACCATGCTGAAACATGAAAAAAATGAAAAGTAAATACTCAGACATTTTAATATTGCAACATGAAGGATCTTTTCAAAACTACAGTACAATGTCATGAATAGTACTAGGTCCTTTTCACATTGTTTTGCTGCTGCTGCTGAACATTCTCATTAGGTCCTCCTTTTTTAGAGTGGGTTGATGTATAAACATATTATGGTTCACATCTAACCCAAAGATACGTAAATATACAAAGTAAAGGTGCTTGCATGTACAATATGGTCGTTGAGCACCTACCATGATTTAAAAATCAGGACATGTGCATGATGGGTTCTTTCCCATAGTCACCCGGTATTTTTCATTATGCACTAGTGATTCCTCAGTCTCAATTACAAAAACTTCCATCTGCCTAACTTTAATAACTAAATGCTCAACAATCATACCTGTACTTGAGATTGCCGAATCTATTCGCTTGGCCCATATATGATATGCCACTTCTATACCTTGTTGGCCGTTGGCCCACATCATTTGCTTCTTAACGTTGTCCCTTTTGCAACACAAAACCACCAGCCACCAATTCTCGAATCTCATCCACAGTCAAGTTTATACCTCGTCCCACTGGCCAAACAACCGGGGGTCTAACAGGTGATTGACAAATGCTGTTACATACTCTCCAAGTATGATCCACATTGTTGTTACAAAACCACATGAACTGACGCCTTTGCCCCCCAGATCATTCTCTCATACCATAGAAAGAAGGATCTGGAACACCTTGCCCGCAATTCCTGATTCTCTTTTGCACTTGCCATCTTGGCCACCTATGGTAAGTTACCTTGCTATGTAGAGATGTTCGATGTATAGTCCACATTGAATTGTGTATGTCACTCTATATAATTTCTTGCAGATCTACTTCACTTGTCTCTCCCTTTGCATTTTTTTGACCACCTGTAGTTAAAGCAATAGGGAGTGGAAAGCTTAATCTCCTACCTTGTTTCTTATGTGGCTGGTTTTCTGTGACATACTCTGGATGATGTGATGAGTTATCTTCCTCAAGATTTAATTGTGGGTTTTCAACGCCAGCTAACAGTAATGTTATCACCAAAAAATTTTGGTGGTTGCACGTGCATTGGTGTGCCACTAACTGCTTCCCCCCACCAATCTGCTAGTGCTTTTGACAGACTTGAAGCTTTTGATGTTTTGGTAGTCTCCATCAACTTTGTTATTGTAGGGACTGCTCCGTGATATTTGCCTTGCATGAATGTATGCTTCTTTGTGGATTGCAAGAGGGAATTGGCGAGGTCTGAAATAGCTGCATCATATAAAGAGATGGTTCCCATGAAACCCTCTCTTGCTAACCAACTTACATGCTTCGTTTTTGCTAGATTAGTGGTCGGCATGTGCGGTACACAAGCATCGTCGACATCCTATAGCAGGAAATTATGTTAATTATGTCATCCAACCGCATTCTATAACCAGATAGTTAAGTTGACAATTTAGATTCAAAATACAAGCTATTCTTTTCAAGAACCAAGAAAATAATACTTACACCTACAAGATGTTTCCTCCAATGGGGATATCTAGTATGCCACCAACTAAGCCAATAATCCATGGCTGGTAAGTTTGTACCATCGACTTTACTGTTCATCCACCACGATCTAATGTGTCTGTATTTAAAAAGTGCCTCTTCCTCACTCAATGCACAATTCCACACTGACGATATAGTCGCTTGTGCTCTTCCTGAAAATTCCTACTACATATTGTACTGTATGGATGTTCAAGCTTTGTTCCCAACGAAAAAGACACGAACACTCACGACCTTCCAATATATTCTCTGGTCCATTGTTATAGACAGTCCTAATTGCCCTCCAGTTGGCTCCAGCCTCATCAGCCACATGAAGCCAAATTTTTTTGGCTTAGAGAAGCCTTTTTAGACCACAACATTGTTAATCATCTCCCAGAAAAGCACTTGTGCCATTGTACCGCCTCTTTTAATCCACAAGTTGCAATTGTTCTCATGAGCTCTTGCAAGCTGCATGCCATCATACGACAATTGGAAAAGTACTAAAATTAAAATCAAATTTTTTCGAGAGCTTAACAAGACCAAACCCTACCTTGGATCATATACATGTGCAGCCATTGTTGTCCATCCTTGCACACACCGGACATGATTAAAATAAACTCAAGCCTTCCTCAAATCCCCGTCTCCTGTTTGGCGCATACGGTTCACCAGATCTAAACTCGATGCAGGTCCTGTGGTTGACATTTTAAACACATAATATCGGTCTGACTCATCCAAAGCTTGCGCAGGAAAATGACTACCATGAAAGAACGCAAAAGCACATTGTCTCTTTAATTCTAGAATACTTGACTCTACTCCTTGCACTAAACTGTTGATCCTAGAAGCATGCACCATCCTCGTGAATCTACAAGAGAATTGGACCAATTAACAAACTATGTAAACGTTCATTCACAAAGAATTACCAAAAAATTAAAATCAATATGGAAAGATCATTACGTTTGACATTGAATTAGGAGATGCATGGGTTCTAATAATAGTGACAACTCCATGTTGTTAATATTTGATTCATTCTTCGTATGCGTCATGACAACTGCATCCAATACGAGTTGTTTGGTGATATCCATTTGTACCTTCCTTGGACCACTTGTAGCAAACTCTGAAACTGCCTCTTGCACAAATTCTCTTATTTTTTGCAATGCCTACCTTGATGTGCCCCTTTGCACCTCATGCAAATGTTCCCCTTGATGTATCATCAATCTTGAAATATGTGGATCAGTAGTAGGCATACAATAGTACACCGTAGCACTACACATTCTTTTATATACAGGTTTGTCCTTGCAGTAGAAACAAGCTAGCGATCCATATCCATCCGTTGTTAAGCCCAAAGAGGAAAGTTTCTATGTGAGCTTTCCTATTATGTGGAAAATTACAAAGTTCTAATAAATACTCTTATAAATCAAAGTTTACTGAAATTAAGCCAAGACAATACGCTTACCAATCGATGATGTTGTATTCGGTGTGCCGTTCATAGTTCTGCTTCCACACAAGGCATAAGTGCACTCAAATAAGCCTCCACAAGAACTCTTTAGTACAACCCCACGAAACTTCACATGACTCTCTGCAGGTTTCACCCAACAATGACCATCATGTGCTTGCTCCATTCCTTACATTGGAGAGGCTGAAGGATAATGTACATTTGGCAACTCAAAAGCCACATTACCATTATATATTTGAGGAATCTCTTCTACTTTCTCAATATGTGTACTTGCTAATAACAATCTATGAAGAACACCAGCATGAGATTCCTCAGACAATAAGTATTTAACCACACTCTTCTGAAGTGGTGTACTTGTGGGAGAATCTCCTATTATAAGGTCAATAATAACTTCTTTTGGGGTGCTTGTTGTAGTGTTTCTTGACTCTCATATTATTGGAATAACAAGGTATTCTGTTGTTATATCTTTATCAAAGATATAACATGGTTCCTCTCCGGTGGGTCTAGCTGACTGGATAGGTATAAGATGTTCTACACCATCATTTTGTGGTTTGATTGTTACAAAAATTTTCAATCCAGAGTGAGGACATAATATTCCATCAAAATCATCAGCTTTAGTAATATAATAACGACCCTGTGTACAGCTCTAACAATAGGATCACTCTCCAAACCTCCCACAAAAATGTGAAAAGAGGTACTCTCCATGGCAAGAAAAGCTCTCAGAAAACGAGCTTAGTAACACATAAGCTCTCAAAAAACCATCTCACAAACATACAACAAAGTAATGAGACGAATTCAAAGTCTAAACATGAATTCTATACATAATAGAATTTAAAAAAAAAAACTCATTTTATAAAAATGATCATTTTAAATAATATCATTAATACACAAAATCTAAATTCATTTTTAATAATTATACTATACAATAAATGCATGCATAACTACCTCTCATTTAATGATTATTCCATAACTAATTCTTAGATAATGATTATTCCATAGCCCACTATCATATAGTGATTGCATAACTTTTATATCTCTGTTGTAATCCCAATTTAAGTTTTATCCTTTTTATCATCTCTTTTACGATTCCATCCATTTTTATTTCAAATAAAGAGTACATCCTTGTATTGCCTATCATTTGAGCATGTCTATCATCATCATCATCATGGACATTGTCATTATCATAATAATAAAGGTCTCTCCTTTAAGTTTAGCCGCAATTACAAAGTAAAGTATTTTGTAGATGCTTTAAATTGATCAAGAAAATGCAAAAGAGATCCATAATTACCACTTGTTTTTTATTAAGATCCATGGCTACATGGCACGGTGGAACGCATGTTATTTGAAAAGAAAAGAGAGAGAACATGTTATTTGGGGGGGGGGGGGGGAAGGATAGCGTGTTATTTGGGGGGGGGGGGGGGGGAGAAAGAGAGCACGTTATTGGGGGAGGGGATGCTTGCCCTTAGTGGGGCTTGCCCACTAAGGATTAGTGGGTCGTGTTATTTGGGAGGGGGAGGCAAAGAGAGAGCATGTGGAACGTAGGGGGGAGAGAGAGAGAGAGAGAGATAAATAGCGCATTATTTGGGGGAGGGGGGGTTCCCCATTAAGGGCTACGTCGCCCTTAGTGGGGCACCCCCTGCGGTCCATGCACTCTCTTCCGTCCCCCTTTCCAAAGAACATGCTCTTTCTCTCTCTCTCTCTCTCTCTCTCTCTCTCCTTGCATTCCACGCACTTTCTCTTCCCCCCTCCCAAAGAACGCGCTCTTCCTCTCTCTCTCTCTCTCTCTCTCTCTCTGTGTGTGCGTTCCACGTGGTCTCTTCCCCCCCCAAAGAACATGCTCTTTCTCTCTCTCTCTCTCTCCTCCTACGTTCCACGCATTCTCTCTCTCTCTCCCCAAATTCAAAACGCCCTCCTCCTTCCCCCAAAAACCAAAGCAACCCTTGTTCTCTCTCACCAACTCTACTTTTCCATACTCTCTCCAAATAAAACCCTTCTCTCTCTTTTCAAAAAAGCTTTTTCTCCACTTTTCTTAATCCTAAGCTTTCTTTGTTTCTCTCTCTCACCAACTCTATCTTCACTCTCTTTTTTTCTCTCTCTCTACACCTTTTTCTCTTCTCTTCTTTGTGTGTTCTCTTCTTTTTTGTTTTTTCTTTAAAAAACCTAATTTGAAAACCCTAATTTCAAAACCGCTATTTATATCTATCCCTCTATTTATATCACCTCTATTTATATCCATTGCTTTTTTGCTCTATTTTGGTCTTATATCTTTTAGGACTCTTTCTCTCTTGTTTATTCTCCTTCCGTGTTACTCCTCATGGCGTCTCCCCAATCCCAAAGAGAGACACAAGTCTCCTTGATGTTCAGTGATACCAAGGTTACTACTGGTATCGTTTTGTATGTAGATCCCACCGTGTATACTATCCATAGAATTGCTTTGTTGCATGGTCATGTTGGCGTGTCGATAGAAGATGTTGAAGTGGGAGAAGTTCCTCTTCCTTTTTCCCTTGAAGATAGTGATATCGACAAACTAAATCAAACTAAAAGATACATCATTATGTGGCCAGCCAGAGATTGTGTAAGTCTTTTTTTATCTCCCTCCACTTTTTCAATTATGCTCTTTTTAGTGATTTTTTTGAGAGCAATCTGTCTTATATATGTCGATGTGTTTAGATTATTATAAACACATAAAAGGAAACACCACATTTAAAGCATGCAAAACGTGTTAAGAGCACACCTGCCAGGCAACAAAGCCAAGAAGTGACAAGCACCAAGAAGAGGAAGAAAGTACAAGAGGTAGATGATCATTGGAGTCCTTCTTGAAGAAATCCAAGTCGAGTTGCTCCATCTCCTCATCTCGTAATGCTATTAGTGAAGTGACTCAAGATGATGTTATTGCATGGCATGACATCTGGCGATTGAAAAACGAGGAGTTTGAGAATATGATCAAAGGTATAGAGTGGGAATTCATGAACGACAAGTTGTTATATGTGTGGCACTGCAATCATCGAGTTGTGGCATGGATGGAGGAGATTAATAAATGTGAGTCTACTTAAATTGCCTACTTTTATGAATGCGGTCTTTTGTTTTATAAATTAATTTTGAGACTAATTAAATTTGCACTATCTAACTGTAGCATTCAAGAATGTCGCATCAAGACATCCTTATGTTGATGCTATCCTTATTGAATTCAATGAGGATAGTGAGAGGGAGGTTCTCACAATGATCGCTCGCTTAAACAGGTAAGAGAGTATATGTTTTAAGACTCTTTGAATTAGGAATATTCAACATACTATATTTCAATCTTTCATCATAACCTTAAATTTTGTTGCGGTAGGATGAATGAAGTAGGCTATGTTTCTTCTTCCCTTGTAGACAAAGTGTGTCTCATTAGGACACTTGGGCTGGCAAACAATAAAGAAACAATTATGAAGCACACTAGAGAGATGAACAAGGCATGGATACCTCCACACAAAAAAAAGGGTTGTCCATCTTGGTATAACTACTAAGAGCTTTCTAAACTTTCCCAAATAATATTCCAGGTAAACCTTCAATCTTTAGACACTAGCAAACGGAGATGTTTTTGCAAAGAAAGTTCAGATCATTTGATTGTTTGCAAACCCTAGGCCATTGATAGCAATGCCGAAACGGTCTCAAATCCAAGAGAGCGAAGAGAAAGAATCAAGAAGGCACGGGCAGCCGCAAAGGAGACGAGAAAGCTGGACAAACTGAAAGAATCAATCCAGGCTCTTGTTTCTGCTTTGCAAGCGGCCTCCCAAGAGCTTCCATACATGCCTTCTGTGCTTCTGGTCCTTGGCTCTTCCCCAAAACAGCCTTTTGCCACCTATGAAGTTGAGTTTCTCAGAATCAGTCCTCCGTTTTCCCTTTCTCGCCTCCATGACTCACAGGGTTTGGGAAGACACTTTAAATCAGAAGTCTTCACCAGGAGCTTGTCCAAGAAGGTATGCATGCTGTTTCACGTTTCATAGCTGGCATATTTTACTTGCTTGATGCCTCCATGGAAGCTGTGGTCCTTGACCAGGCAATTTTTTCTTTTGTTTTGTAGATTACTCGTGCAATAGTTTCTCGGGACTGAGGTCCTTTGTTCACAGGTGTAGTCTTAACTTTCTTTCTTTATGTTACTTCGATTTTATGTGGCAAAGAAATGGTGTAACATCAGATGTTCCAATCTCTCGTTGATTTTGTGTGTTTGGGGGGGGGGGGGTGATGTTCCCTAGGCTGCCTCGCACTTGCAGTAAAGATTGTGATTGTGGGGGTTAAGCAACCGCTGTCTGCAACAGAAGACAAGAAGACATCATCACCTTAACTTCCTCCCCTTTCTTGCACTTGAGAGAGCTCCTTCATTTTTGCATCTTCACTGCTCCATGAAATTCATTTGATTCTGGAGTTTTGAAAAAAGATCCAGCCACCCGGGGGGTGGGATGAGCTCTGTCTTGTGATCTCTGAAAAAATAAGGACGTAAGTGGCAATTCTGATTGAAGAGCTGCTGGGAATGTGGAGGAGCTTTGGATATTGTACAACTTGTCCAACCTTGACTGTTCTATTGCTGGCATGGAACCCTTTCTCACAAGATTCTTAGCCTTTGGCCAGTAACATCAAGCCACCCGCCCTTTCCAAGTTGAAAGAAAGCCATTGTGAACCTTGATGTTGGATGCCATGCTTTTGGTGTGCACGGCCATCGATGCCATACCTCCTCTTTTGATCTTCATGAAAAAAAAAGGTGCGTGCTGCACTGGATAGGGAAATATTTAGAGGAAACAAGGTACTAAGGGTTC
Organism: Cibotium barometz; assembly: GCF_041138505.1. NCBI lineage: Eukaryota > Viridiplantae > Streptophyta > Polypodiopsida > Cyatheales > Cibotiaceae > Cibotium > Cibotium barometz. Next base: position 39,777,307 of record NC_141093.1, on the reverse strand, counting down.
ATTGTGCAAGTATTTTTGCTGCTAAACTGAAGAGGAAATGTCTGCTCGATACCTTAAAGCACAAATAGCAAAAGTTACACAATCTTTGTCTAAACATACTAGATACTGGTGCAAGGTTAAGGAAAGATTGTTATGACTGATCTCTGAGCTAGGGGTGCACTGGACGTACTCTTGTAGGCAGAAGTAAGAATAATGAAGAGCAGTGCAGTAAGAGCACTGCGTGGGGCAGCTTGCTTTCGTGGGCACATCAGAAGCCCGGTCAGTTTTGATGCCAGCCGTAGCTTTCTGTGTAGGCCGGTTTGGGCTGTAGATTTTTGTTATGGTGGTTGTGCCTCGTAGTTGCCTCATCAAAGGCGAACTGCCCCTCAGTTTTGGAAGCCCTTCAGTTCCTCAGTAGAGCAGACTACAGCCACAGTGCAATACAGCCTGTGCAGTCCATCAACACACCTCTTATTTATGCCTTGGCAGTCCTTGTTTGCAGAGCAATGGTGGCGGCAGGGAGCTCGGCTGGTGCGAGACCAGTGATGCAAGCGTCGGAATGCCGATGGAGGACCGAACTCTTTTGAGGGCAATTAAGTGGGCAAGGTAAGCGGAAATGAGGCATTGCCCGTTGGGCATCACGAGAAAGTTGGGGAGGAAGGCAGCGCCAAGGGAAGCATCCATGTCAGCAGTGGAACTAGCGCCTGCTGGCGGGGTAACCGTCATATGTACGGTGGCAAAAGAATGCACCTGAGTGGGTGGGGCTGCCTCTGTAGATGGATAGTGCTTAGAATCAAGCGATGGAGTGCCTGTTGTGTTGGGTAACCTGTCCACCATGAGGGGCTGATTTGGAGGAAGAATGAAAGGCAATGAAGCGGTGGAAAAATAATAATAATAATATTTTTTAGTAATAAGAAGGGAAGGGTGCTGGCCGAGGCAGGTTATGCCGGAAGGGGAGTTGAGCGGGGATGGCCGCTCAGACTTGTAGGAGAGAAAGTGAGGGGGGGGGGGAGTGCGGGAAAGCTATCATGGGGGAGGCGAGTAGGAGTGGAAGGAGTGAAGATGAAACTAGGAGATAGGGTGGATGACTGAATAGTTGATAGGGTGGCAGTGGAAGGGGTAATGAGGTAACTGACGGGGTGAAAAAGTGGGGAAGCTGAGGTTGGTGCAGATGGGTGGTTGGTAGCAATGGAGGCGGTGAGGGTGCGCAAGATGGCAGGGGATAATAATAGAGGGTAGGGGGGCAGCCCAGGGAGGAGGCAAGTAGGTGCTGGCTGGGTAGGAGGCGAGTATGAGGTGAGTAGGAGATTTTGAGGGGTCAGTAGGAGACGAGTAGGAGGGCACGTGGTATGTGGATGGAGGGAGCGAGTATGAAACGAGGATGGGTGTGAGGTGGCGAGTAGGAGATTGTGGCCAAAACGGAATTGGGCATCAGCACGTGGCGAGTAGGAGTTGGTGTCACATGCGGAAGCTCGGGAGTCTTCTTTCAGCTCTTAACACCATCCTGGAACAATGTGATGCAAAACGCAAGCAGGAGAGATGGTGAGAAGAGAGAGAGAGCTGAGTTTCAGTATATTCATATAGTACAAAAAGGTGTACATGTCTTGGCAAGCCTTTGGCTACCCCTCAAATGGTGGAAAAGCTCCTACCTAATCCTAGTCTAATGATTCTACTCCCTAAAGGAGTGAATGAACAAACAATGAGCTAATTGTGCTTTATTAGGCCTTGGAATTCCTTATGGATTGGCCAACTTGCTGATGGCCAGGTCCCTCAAGTCTTCCCTGCCCACACTTGCCACACAAGCTCCTGAATTTGGTTCCAAAACTTGTTCTTTATCTATTGCCTTTTAAGGATCAGCCCTAGAAATGAGCATGCACATCTCTTGCACATGACAGTTGGAAAGGGGCAAGTTTGTGAGCTGGCTGCTGTTAAGATGTGGCCATTGTGAGTTGTTGATTGCTATGTTGAGGTGTGGTGGCCGCTATTGCAAGGAGGCGATCACGAAGAGGAGGAAGGCGAGGATGAAGGACATGAAAGGTAAGCATGAGATTGGGCAAGCATTACATGGCTCTTGGGCGCGCATGAAAGACAAGCTAAGGGGCAAATATGAAAGAAGAACATGTCGTACAAACCAATAAAGAATCGGCATTTTGTGTTTTATGTGAATGAATAAGGTAGTGAAGCGTTTGTACACTTGAGGATCTGAATGCAAAACATGAGCTAAGCAAGCTTTGTTGAGAAATGAGAAAGAAATATAGAGAGAGTGAGCAAAGAGAAGGACATAAAGAGTGAGTGAGAGAGAAAAAGAGAGAGGGAACGAGAGCAAAGAGAAGGGAAGAGAGAGAGAGGGAGGATAAAGAGAGTGAGTAAAGAGAAGGGTAGAGAGGGAAGATAGAGAGAGAGCAAAAAAAGGACTGAAAGAGTCAGAGCAAAGAGAAGGGTAGAGAGAGAGAGAGAGAGAGAGTTAGCAAAGAGAAGGAGAGAGAGAGAGAGAGAGAGAGAGAGAGCAAAGAGAAGGATAGAGAGAGTGAGCGGAGAGATAGATAGAGAGAGAGAGAGGAGGATACAGAGAGCGAAAGAGGGAAGGGGCATAAGAGGTAAGAGAAGGATAGAGAGGGAGACGAGGATACAGAGAGCGAGAGAGGAAAGAAGGATAGGAGGATAGGAGAAGGATAGAGAGGGAGGGTGGGAGAGTGAAAGGGAGGGAGAGAAATGGATGGTGGTAATAGAAGAGAGAGAGAGAGCGTTAGCAAAGAGAGACAAGGAGTGAGAGAGGGAGGGTGGGAGAGGGAAAGGGTAATAGAAGAGTGGGAGGGTGGGAGAGGGAAAGGGTAATAGAAGAGTGATGGTGGTAGAGGGAAAGGGAGGGAAGAGAGAGGGGAGGAGGGAAGAGGTTGGGTGAAGGAGAGAGAGGGTGGGTTGGGCGGTGGTGGGGCAAGGAGATAGAGAGAGGGAAGAGGGTGGACATAAGAGAGAGGGAGGGTAGGAGAGTGAAAGGGAGGGAGAGAGAGGAGAGAGAGGGAGGGTGGGAGAGTGAAAGGGAGAGAGAGACGGAGGGTGGGAGAAGGAGAGTAGGATATAGAGATGGATATAGCCCACACCACACTCTCTCTCTTAGAGAGAGAGAGGGAGGGCGGGAGAGCGAAAGAGAGGGAAGAGAGAGAGGAGAAGAGAAGAGGGTGGGAGAAGGAAAGAGAGGGTAGTGTGGGCTGGGTTGGGCAAAGGTGGGCGGAGATGGTGGTGACAATAGTTAGAGAGAGATTGTTCAAGTGGAGAGAGAGGGCAGCCAAGAAAAGCTCACTCCACAAACTCCCTTAGTGACCATCCCCCTTGAGTTTAGACCTTTCCATGTAAACACGCTTTTATGTGCTAGCGGAAAGATTGGATCTAACAACACTACTTTGGTATGAAGATTCTTGGTAGTTTGATGCACTATCCTTTGGAGAAATTTTGTCTCCTAATATTTTTTCCAAATCTCAAGTGCATGTAAGAATGTTTCAACATGATAAACTCTATTGTTTGAACTGAATTTTTCTTGTTTATTAGCCTCTGGTTACCAAAGGGTTGTTTTATTTTCATGGCTCAAATAACTATGGTTTTTGACGTTTAAATTGTTCACTTACCTCCCAAATTCAAAGTGATAATAAGGACTAGCATTGTTTCTAGTGTTGATTAGACTAAGCACAAACAACAAGTGAACTAATCCAAAAGATAATAATAGTGTGAATATCTAGGAGATAGTCATGTGCAAAAAATCCAAGATAATAACGACGTGAATATCTAGGAGATAGTCACGTACGAAAAATCCAAGATAGTCACTCATGTGCGAACAATCCAAGATAGTCATAGCATGAAAAACTCTAGTTTTCCACACCAAAATGGACTTGATCTTTTGAGTGCAAATTCTTTCCCAATGAACTTCCATAGTTAGTCTACAACATTTAATCACCTTAACACCTCAAAAGATGAATTTATTTTGGCATGAATTTCTCGTTATTTACGGCGTGAATATCTTTGGGATAGTCATGCATGAATATCTCTTTGGGTCTGCATGCCAAAATTCCTTCAAGGTAAGAGGATCAGAGCCAATGAGGTGATAGCTCAAGTGGTGAAAATGTTTGCCTAGGACCAAGCGGTCCTAGGTTCAACCCCCCCCCCCCCCCGGTGTTTCTTGGGCGACGGCATCGCCTACGGGTGGATAACTAAGTGACTACGGGTGGCTGTCTACGAATGGTGAAATTTGGTAACTATGGGAGGATCTTGGGCCAAGGGCTAGTTGAAAAAAAAGGGTAAGAGGATCATATTTCAAGGATAAGATTTTTTTATATTTGGCAAAGCAATCTCTAAAATCATGGTGTGACTTTTGAGACTCTTTACAACACGAATTTCTCTAATTTTTCACATTGTGGTTGTTATGAAAAACCAATTTTAGACTTGGATTTGATTTTTGGGGGCCCAAAACTTGTTTTTATCTACTCAAAAGGTGTAGTTTGAGCCTACTTTCCCAAGCTAAAGTAATGAAAATTTTAGTAAGACTCAAACAACATTGCTTTTTTATGGTTTTTATGATTTGTAAAAAAAGCACAAAACAACATCATCCCGATTTTTCACGTAAGAAAGCAGTGATGTTGAAAACATAAAAATCAATTGTAAAATGAATGGCTTGTTTACCTCCAAGCTTCCCAAGTACTTATAACCCAATCCTTTAGCCAAAAATAACAAAAAATCAAACTTTTACAACACTTTTCACCATTCCACACAACAAACATATCCACACAAGTTTACTCAATACCTCACAAAAAATGAAAATGTTAAAACATGCAAGGAAGGAGCTCAGTGCTATAAGAAGAAGAAAGAAGCAAGAATTCTTCCCCATAGTGGGGAAGCCAAAAATATGAATTTTTACCCCTTTGTAAGAACTCTTTGTCATTCAATCAAGAACGGAAATAGGGAACAATCATCGTGGAGATACTTACCTTACTTCCAAGCTCGGGATCTCTGTGATCTCCAAGCTTCACCAATGGTAGCTAGCTCCAATCTCCCAAGCCTCCTTGCTGTTGAAAAGAGGTTTGCTACACCTCCTTGTAGAGGCACACCCCTGTCACTCTTTCTCACAAAGTATAAAGAGGCACATGTACTAAGAGCAAGCAGGTATCTCCTCTCAACTCTCTCTCTCTCTCTCTCTCTCTCCCTCTCTCTCTCTCTCACACACACACACACACACTAAGAGCAAGCAAACATCTCCTCTCAACACTCTCTCTCACATATACTAAGAGCAAGCAAACATCTCCTCTCGACACTCTCTCTCACATACATAAGAGCAAGAGCAAGGAGATAATAAAGCACAAAGGGGGATTGTGTCTGTTCATTGATATCTTTGATTGGGCAACTTGATGCTAGCCCTCAAGAAGCCCCTTGAAGGGCATTGTGCTCTCTCTACCTATTGTTGTTGGAATTAGGGTTGCAGGAATGCACACACAACTTCAAGAAGATGAGGAAGCTTGAGCACAACACAGTAGTGTATTATGAGTGCCAAAAATGAAAGATAACAAGCCCTAGAAGATAATGGGCGTATATACAATGCACGGGGGAAAAAACCTCCTAGTGAGGGAAAAAGTGCCCCGGCGGTCCTAAGTGTGTTCACACACATCACTACTATAATATGGTAACAAATCCCCCCTGGAGTGATGCGGTGAACAAGAGCTAGCACTCATGTATAGGGAAGTGTCTAGCTATGTGGACGAATCCACAAAAGGGAGTAAGCCCAAAGCTTTGCGAAAAGCTTCGAACTTCTCACGAGGCAGAGCCTTTGTGAAAAGGTCTGCAAGGTTATCCTGTGTTGGCACATAAGCCAAACTGATCTCTCCTGCAGAGAGTCTCTCCCTGACATAATGGTAGTGCACCTCAATGTGCTTCGTACGAGCATGGAACACTGGGTTCCGCGCAACTGCCAATGCGCTCTGACTGTTAGTGAAGATGGTGGTGGCAGATGGCTGCCCAACACCCAAATCAGCCATAAGGCGTCTAAGCCACACACACTCAACCGTAGCTGTGAAAGCTGCCCTGTACTCAGCTTCACAACTAGAAGTGGCCACAGTAGGCTGCTTCTTGCTCAACCATGATATGCATGAGCTTCCAAGCATGAAGCAAAAACCACTCGTGGACACGCGTGTGTCATAACAACCAGCCCAGTCAGAATCTGAAAAAACATGTAAATCTGGCGGCAATGATCCCCCCTTGGGATAAAACAACCCAAGATGCCGAGTACCACTCAAATAGCGAAAGATACGCTTCACTGCCTGCCAATGCTTAATGCCTGGGCTATGCATAAATCTGCTCACCTGTGAGACTGCAAACTGAATGTCTGGCCTCGTAATGCATACATAAATGAGGCAACCAACAGCTGTCTGATAGAGTGTGACATCAAAGTGATCTCCAGCATCATGAAGACTCAACTTCAAACCTGTCTCCATTGGAGTAGCAATAGGTTTGCAGTCTTCAAGGCCAAATCTCCGCAACAATGTTTCAATATACTTTGTCTGACACAAAGCAATACCTCCATCACACTGCTTAAATTGTATCCCCAAATAATGATGCAAATGCCCCAAATCTGACATCTCAAAAGAGGCATTCAAATCAGCCTTAAAATCAGCAATATGACTCTCATTTGGTCCTGTGAGCAGCATGTCATCGACATAGAGAGCAATGATTAGATGTACACCATCCACACGTTTAACATACAAAGTGCTTTCTGTTGGACTATTCTGAAACCCATGTGCAGTCAAATATGCATGTATTTTTTCATACCAAGCTCGTGGAGCTTGCTTTAAACCATATAAAGCCTTTTTTAACCTGCACACTTTGTTTTCCTGCCCTCTTTGAACAAAACCACGAGGCTGCGATACATACACCTCCTCATGCAAATCTCCATTTAAGAACGCAGTCTTTATGTCCAGCTGATGTACATTCCAACCATTATGAGCTGCTAATGCACAGATGCTACGAACAGTGGTCATACGACATGTGGGAGCAAAAGTCTCATCAAAATCAATGCCCTTCTCTTGAGCATAACCTTTTGCAACAAGCCTAGCCTTATGGCGATCCACTGTGCCATCAGGCTTACGCTTCAATTTGTATACCCACTTAGTGCCAATGGCCTTCTTGCCAGGGGGCAAGTCACATAAAGACCATGTACTATTTTTCATAATAGCATCGTATTCTGCTTGCATAGCAGCCATCCAATTTTCTGAACTTTGTGCCTCATCAAATGAAACAGGCTCACTTTCATCGCACATACTAGAAACAGCCAATGCATAACAATCTGACGCATAAGAGGCACCATGAGAGCCAGAACGAGTGCGACTAGACAAAGGGGCATCCAACTTGCTGTCACGCAAAGTTTGCACCAGCCATCTAGGCATATTCCTAGAGCCCTCAATCTCTTGTCTCTCATCCTCAAGTGCATCATGCACATCTGCATCAGATATAGGCTGATCTGTGCCATCATTTAAAACCTGCATAGGCTGAAAAACTGCCTCATGAGGTATTGCACTTGACTGTGCACCACTGAAAAGAGGCAACAATGTATCATAGACATCACGTGAGCTGATATCTGTCTCCTTAGTACATGAAACCAAGGGCTGAACTGCATCTTCCACAAATACAACATCACGGCTAACCAAAATGCGCTTTGTCTGTGGATGATACAAACGATAGCCTTTGCTCTCAGCACTATATCCAACAAAAATACATTTGACAGCTTTGTCATCCAATTTTCTGCGATGTTGCACAGGCACTAATGCATATGCCAGGCAACCAAAAACACGTAAATGGCCAACAGATGGCTTGTGGCTATGCCAAGCCTCATATGGAGTGACAACCTGTAATGCTTTGGTGGGACACCTGTTTAGTACATAAGTGGCACACATGACAGCCTCAAGCCAAAAACCATGTGGTAGACTTTGACTCTTAACCATACATCTTGCTATTTCCATGAGAGACCTGTTTTTTCTCTCAGCCACACCATTTTGCTGTGGTGTATACGGCACTGTACATTGGTGTTTTATCCCACGCTCAGCCAGAAATGCATTAAATTCTGAAGACATATACTCCCCCCCTCGATCTGAACGGAGGGTGCCCATCTTACTTTCTGACACATTTTCAGCCATAACCAAAAACTGTTTGAAGCACAAAAACACTTCGGACTTTGTCTTCAAAGGATATACCCATGCATGCCTGGTAAAATCATCAATGAAAGTCACGAAGTAAAGGTAGTTTCCAAATGATGGAGTTTGCATGGGACCACAAACATCACTGTGAACAAGCTGCAATCTGCGTTCAGCTCTCACTGATCCATCTTTGGGAAAGGAAGCACGCTGCATTTTACCCAATATGCAGCCCTCACAAACATGCTTGACAGGTGCCTCAAGCTTAGGCAAAGAAGACACCATTTCAGATTTCTGCAGGCGCAGCAAACTTGCAAAATTCAGATGACCAAAACGTGCATGCCACAGTTTTGCATTTGAAATAGCCTGCGTATCCATAATAGCACATGCTGAATCCTCTACACATTTGCCATCCATATTGAGCTTATACAGCCCTCGACATAGTGAACCAGATGCTACAATGATGTCACCACAAGAGAGATCATGAACAGTACATCTGTCATCCACAAATTTTACAACCAAACCTGTTTTGGCAAATGCGGAGACTGACAGCAGATTCTTTTTGATCCCTGGCACATACAATGCATCAAAAAGTGTAAAGGTGTTGCAATTTGCAACATTCAGCACAATCTGTCCAACTCCTTTAACGGGATAAGAGGAGTTATTGGCACAAGTGACAGTATTCCCTGTGGGAGCAGACTCAAGGAAAGTGAATAAACTGCGCTGCGAGGTGATATGCTTAGTGGCACCACTGTCAAAGTACCATACATCTGAATCTACTGCAGACATACATGTGTCATGCAAAGATGGGTCATAACTGCACTGCGCATTGAATGCCCATTCTGTATCTTGAACAACATTAGCAGATTCATTGTTAGAAGGAGAGGCATCTGCAACAGCCATACCAGCCTCTTTCTTCTTAGCCTCTTTCGCAGCCAGCTTAGGACACGCTTTGATGACATGATCATTTCCCTTACAGTACTTGCAAAATGTCTTCTGTTTGTCACCCTTCTTCTCATCTTTGTCTTCCTTCTTTGGTTGCGCAGCATTTGCAGATTTCTGCTTACTAGAAGAAAAGCCAGCTTTACCTTTCCCGCTTCTCTGACTAGCAACGAAAGCTTGATCTGCGACACGCATAATATTCCTGTTTTGCCTTGACTGGTCTTCTTGCAGCAAAACAGAAACTAACTCCTCAAATGATAAGGCATTGGGATTGCCTTTCATCATCAAGCGAAGAGTGGAAGCAAAACCCTGATAAGAATCTGGTAGACCATTCAAAACAGTCTGCACAAGTGAACTGTCTGACAGGATTTCATCTGCAGAAATGAGCTGCTCTTTGAAATCCTTGATCTTTGTCAAAAAGCTATCCATAGAATCACCTTCGTTCATATGCTCACTCTCCAACTGTTTTCGGAGATAAGCAACACGAGCCTCATTTCTTGCCTGATACAATGTGGCAAGTACATCCCAAGCATCCTTAGAAGTCCTGCAGGAGCGAATATGTGGGATAATGGTACGTTTGACAGACAGCGTAATCAAGGCATGAGCCTGCGCATCTCTACCATCCCAACGAATCTGCTCTGCTGAAAGTGGTGGTTCTCGAACAGCTGCTACAGCACTTGTGCCTGCACCATCATCAACAGTACCTGTTTCTGATGTGTTTGCAGCATTCCCAGCCACAATAGGACGTGCATCAATACCCTGCACAATGTTCCATAACCCCTTTGCTACCAATACATGTCGCATCATATATGCCCACAATGGATAGTTGGTGCCATCCAACTTATCCTCAGCAGCCAACATGCGGAATACATCATTGTTGTCAGCCATGGCCAATGACTGTACTACTAGATGTAAATGCTGTCTGTAAGAGGTAAACCTGTATAAAATCGACCTGTGCTATGTAGCACAGCCCAAAACAGACGAATGGGCACCTGTCCTGCAGATTTTATTCTTGACAGAAAATCTGCACAGTAGGACGATTTTGCCTGCGCAGTACTTGGAATGCAAAAACGGAGGGCGAAATGACTTCAGATCAAAATTCTGAAACGAACAAGCCCTACGGGCTTACCCACGGCATATACTAACCTGCAGACGCTCGTGAAACCTCGTCGCAATCGGAGGAGATGAAGCGGCAGGTGCCGGTGATGCTGCCCGAGAGGAGGAAGCCTGCTCTGATACCAATTGTTGGAATTAGGGTTGCAGGAATGCACACACAACTTCAAGAAGATGAGGAAGCTTGAGCACAACACAGTAGTGTATTATGAGTGCCAAAAATGAAAGATAACAAGCCCTAGAAGATAATGGGCGTATATACAATGCACGGGGGAAAAAACCTCCTAGTGAGGGAAAAAGTGCCCCGGCGGTCCTAAGTGTGTTCACACACATCACTACTATAATATGGTAACAATTGTGGCTTTGAAGAGCATTGTGCTCTCTCTACCTACACTCCTTGAGTTTTGAGGTCACTTGATTTTTGACAATATTGGAGATTAAGAAAAAAATCTCCTTTAAAGTGTGTTAACTCTATTATCAGCTCTTTTTTTTGAAAGTCACAACAATTTTGTGGATGATGTCCTTCACCTCTTTTACCTTTTTTTTTTCCACATATCCACATGCTTGTGGTTTTTTTTCTTTTACATTAGCCATGTATGTTTCAAGCTTGAGTAGCTGGCTCTCAAGATAAGATTTTTTCCTTTTGGAGATGAATAATTTTATTTTGTAAGCATGACACCCCATTCATGTTTTAGTATAGTAGCAAGAGCTTCGAGCATAAAGAACTACACCGCCTTGCATCTACTCATATTCTCATAGAAAACCCCTCTTAGTATGGGGTTTACCTTAATTGTGGAGAGAGAGAGAGAGAGAGAGAGAGAGAGAGAGAGAGAGAGAGAGAGAGAGAGAGAGAGACGGGCAGAGAGAGAATGATTTTAATCCATGGGAGGCCAAATATGACCTATGGGATCAGTAAAAAGAAACTATGCAGCACTGAAGGTCCAACAAAAGGAGAAGCATAATTTTATGAAGGCTTTCATCACTAAGCAAAGTGGAGACAAGCTAGCTCTGCTCAGGTATGTTGAAAAATTGACATTAGATCCTAAATTTTGACAAGGGGAAGCATAAACTTTGGGAAAAGATTGTGTGTTCATATAGGAAATGATTATAACACATCCGTATAGGAAATGATTATAACACAAAGGGTTACTCAAGCATGTGAACCAAGGCTAAAAGCCATGACATAAGTGGTGAGGTCATTTTCCTGACTATTCATATAAAGGGAGATATGGACACTCACATGTGCAGGTACATATATGGTTGTGTGTCACTTTGGATGTGGAGCTAAGGTGAGCTCAATGAACTATATAATGATGTATGCCTTTGCTCATTTTAAGAGCTTGATTATGCAATGCAATTAGTATTTTTCTTATTTGTTATCTATTGATTAAGCTTAATTCTTCTTAATTAGCATTAAGTAATTAAAATGAGTTGATATTAGTGTTTGAGTCTCCTTCATCCAACTTGATAAGCATTAAAAAAGGAGTCTCAATGGGAGGAAAAAATTGGCCTTCCATGGGTCATCATAATCGTTGAAAAATTTTCTATGTGGTGATTGTTGGCGAGATGAATTCATTTTATCCCCTCCCTTCAAAGGCATCGCCTTCCAGGGAAGGATTGGTGAATATCCCTTACTGTAACACATTAGCGAGTCCTATCCCACCTTATAGTGAGTATAAACTAATTGAGTGTGAATATCTGTTAACCCCATTTTGGCATTAACAAAGTGCTCTCTCCACCACTATTAAGTGGCAAGCCATGTAGCTTGAATACATGCTCCATGAATTGTTTGGCAATTTGAGATACTCCATATATGACCTTGGAAGCAATGCAGTGGGATGATTAGGTAAGCCTATCAACTACCACAAACATTTGATTCCATCCATGCTTAGGAAGACCCATAATAAAATCCATAGAGATGTGGGTCCACTTCCCATCATCGGAATGGGTAGAGGATAAAGTAAACCACTGGGTAGTTGATGACTATCCTTGTTCCTTTGGTATAAAGAACATTCCAGCCCAAACTTCTCGACACGCCTTTCCAAAGAAACTCTTGCTCACTTTGTCTCATAGGTCCTTAGCACACCTTTCCAAAAGAAACTCTTGCTCACTTTGTCTCATAGGTCTTTAGCATACCAAGATGGTCCACAAGTGGAGAAGAATGTATCTCTGAAGTTGATATTAGTGTTTGAGCCTCCTTAGAATCAACTTTTAAGTTGGTATTTGAGCCTCATTTAGGAGGTGATAAAGGTTTTTGAAGGTGCCTTCTATTGCTTATTAGAGGGAGATTAGGGCTCTATATCTTGTTGATTGAAGTGTTAATCCTCTTTACATAAGCCGAAGCCTTCACAATTGTAAATAACCCTTTTGCTCCTTGACAGCGTGTGTATATATATGTATACATATATATACAAATATATATATATATATATACAAATATATATATGTATACATATATATAAAAATATAACACACACACATATATGTTTGTGTGTGTACGTGTTGTATTTGTATATAACACAAAAATAAAAAAAATGTAGGACTTGGAAAATGCATGGGGCTTGATGGAAACTGTATAATTGTTGTTGGCAACTCACAAAGGAGGACAAACTAGGTTTTGCCTTGACATATATGATACAGAATTAGAGGGAAAAAAAAACATACATTAAAACTAAAAACTAAACTTAACTGAAAAAAAACCGTAAGGCTTAAAGGATCAAAACGTAGGGAATGGAAGATATATTGTAGCTGGCATAATGAAATTATTGATCATTGATGGTCCATAACACCTTGGTGCCAATTTCACTGATGGGTCTTCTCAACACTTTTGAGATGTATCTTTTTAATTCTTAAGAGGACATAATCACCTTCTTTAAAAGAAATGGATTTATGCTTCTTGGAATTTGCATATAGCTTAGCCTACTTATTGAAATATATTCTTAAAATCTCGAGTAAACTCATCCGAAACCTCTACTTTATGAGAAAGGTGAGAGGTAGGAATGAGTAAAGCTTTCCCATAAATAATCTCAAATGGTGCTTGACCCATAGGTAGCAAACTAAATGAGGTGTATTTTTATAAGCAAACTGAAGAAGGTGAATTTATTTATCCCAAAATTTAGGTTGGAACAAAACATAGGCTTTAAGTAACTTTAGAATTGTACTATTAATAACTTTAATTTGTCCATTAGACTTTGGATAAATATGATTGTGAAATCTAACTTAGTGTGTAAGTTATCAAAGAGTAGTCTAAAAATGACTGTAGAACTTAGAGAGAGAGAGAGAGAGAGAGAGAGAGAGAGAGAGAGAGAGGAGAGAGAGAGAGAGAACAAATAAAGAGATAAATTTGCACATCTCAAATGATGTGACTCATGTTGTATTTCTTCACTTAAGTATAATGCTTTTATAGTCTTACAGCCTCTCTTGCATGACATCATTGCTTAGGTCAGTACAGGTATAATATCTAAATATTTAGGTGCACCACTCTAAGAGTGGGTTTACACACATAAATATATATGTTTCCCTTTTAGCCCTTTTAGAGGCTATTTAGGTGCACCACTCTAAGAGGGTTCACACACACACACATGCACACACACGCGCGTGCACGCGCGCACACACACACACACACAATTTGCTCTTTTAGACCTTTTAGAGGTTGTTCACACACACTTATCCTTTTGTACTTGGATAAGGCTTGTTCTCCAATATTCCCCCTTAAGCATTATTCTAGTAGACACGTTATTTGGATAAATCTATGCCTGTGACATAGTTTTAGTAGAATTTATTCATGGTTCTTTCCTTGGAATAGAGTACAATGGTAGTCAAGACACATTATGTGTAGTAGACCTTTCAAACGCCCATGAGTTTTTATACTCTACAAAGTTTACATCTTCTAGTCGGTTATGTCGTGGTGTTGCTCATTATCTATTACTCAATAATGCCAACCTACTCAACAATGCCAACCATCTTAGTTACATAAAATCAATTGGACTCCTCACTCACAATAATAAATCCAAACATGATAGGCACAAACATATACACCAATAATGCTAGCTTAGTAGATAACATGGAATCACTTGCAATATCAATAACACTAGCATGCTCCAAATGTGCGCTTTGTCAATATTTAATAATGGAACTAGCACGTTATTATTTAATAATGGAATCACCCATGATACCAATTATAATGGAATCACCCATGATACCAATTATGAGCATGGTGTAATGGTATTTTAGGCATCCCTAATTTGCCATAGAAGGATCTAGCTAACAGTTTGATCTTACAAGCTTCACATATATCTGACATCTTTGAACCACAATTCCAGACTTCTACGTCTCTTTCAAGACCACATAGCTCAAGTTCCCAAATCTCTCATGCTAGAGCACCTGGTAGCGCTAGATTAACTTATGTCAAAAATGTTGTTAGCTCATATAGATTGTCGCTCCATGTACATTTCCCAACAACATTACCACTACCATCATCCAAGAGATGACTACATAAGCTCAATAGTAAAATAAATAAGAGAACTTGAAAATATGATAGAGATCACCGTCGACACAAGATTGGGTTCAATCTCCTACATGAGTGTGGCTCATCATATCACTCACCCATATTTATACATATTAAAGCTTGTTTTTAAAAAAGACAACTCCAAAAATAAAGCATAAGAGCTTTTTGCGTTTTTGAGTGTACAGCTCTATAGTAAGCTACAATTATCAAGTCTTGGGTCTACCAAAAGAATAAATATTAATTGGTATGTACAAAGGTTTGAGGCCTTAGCCTTCCAAAAATATTATGCCAAAATATGTAAAACTATAATAGGAGTTCACATGTCTTCCAAAATATCTCATTGTCGTCCAAAAAATATTACATCTTGCCACTAAAAAAATAGTCCACCACTTAATCATTGCATATATCCAAAATAATATTACTCAGCGCACAAAGCCAATAGCCAATTAAACACATTAATCTTGACTATATCATACCAGCACACACAACTGATTAAACACATTAATCTTAACTATATCATACAAGTACACAACACAATTGGTTAAACATATTAATCCTAGAAAATGATATAAATAAAAGGCGTATTCCACACATAAAATATCCTCGACACATACACCATGTGTAATAATGATCGCATAGGCATCCCCACTTGGCCATAGAGGTTATAACTAATATTGAATGTGTTGGGGATATTTTATGTATGGGATGCATATTTTATTTATATCATTTTTTGGGATTAATTTTCTTAATTGTATGATATAGTCAGGATTAATGTGTTTAATCGGCTTTGTGCACTGACTAATGTTATTTTAGATATAGGCAGTGATTGAATGGCGGACTATTTTGTTAGTCGGGGTGGATTGTTTGACCCACAATGAGATATTTTGGAAGACATGTGAATACCTATTATGATTATATATTTTGACATTAATATTTTTGGAAGACTTAATATTTTTGGAAGACTAAGGCCTCAAACCTTTTTACATACCAATTAGTATTTATACTTTCGGTAGGCCCATGACTTGATAATTTTAGCTTGCTATATTTTTGGAAGAGCTTGTATGCTTAAAAACTAAAAAAATGGCTTATGCTTTATTTTTGGAGTTATCTTTTTGAAAAGTAAGATTTAATATATATAAATATGGGTGAGTGGTACCACACTCATCTAGGGGAGATTGAACCTAATCTTGTTCGACAGTGATCTCTATTTTCAAGTTCTCTTGTTTATTTTATTTTGTTATGTAAGGTTCATGCTTTTAATTTTTTCCAAGTCTATGGTTTGCTCTAATTTTTATGTTTGAGAAATAGAATTCTTCTCCAAGTGTCATAAAGGTTCTGACATAAGTCTACATAAGTTGCCTCCAAAACCACTTAGCCACACATGGCCAACATCTACTAGTGTCTAAATTGGGTATTAGGCTGGGTACTTGGGTGCTCACAACACAATGGCTACTCCTCATATAGGGGACCTTAGAAAAAAGAGTAGCTTGTTACTACAGATGAGGGTGGTGTATTGATTTCTAACCTCTTTATGAATTAAGTTATTTTTTTAATATTGATAATTTATATTTTTAACATAAAAAAAATATTATGGATGGAACCTTTAAGGAGAAACGCTTGCAATTACCCATTCAATCCATAATAATGCAATAGTATGCCATGGAAGTCATATTTGTTTTGACTTCTACCTTGTGTTGATCCTTTATGTCTTAATAGAGTCCTTTAATGGGTTACCTCCACCCTCCATAAGGCTCTTTTTTTTTTGAAATTTATCTCTATGGAAATATATTTAGTCTTATATCAATTCATGATATTAGGTTCAAATTGCATAAATTAAAATTTTCACGTCAACCATACAAATTTTCTTATAATACAAATTTTCAATAACTTGCATTATTATAAGTGAAGAATGAAAATTTGATTGCCATGTCCTTAAGTCCCTATTGAGGTATCTTTCTAGCTTTCATGTAGTTAGCGTGGTGTTGGATGAAGTGCAATGTGTTATTCACGTGCTCTTTTTTTGTGTAATGCACAATCATGGTGATGCACGGTGTAGTGCCAATGAGGAAGGTGTGACTAAACTGATGCATTATGTAATGGGTTTCAATCATGAAAAACTAGTGGAATTAGTCACAGTGTGATTAACTCGAGTTAATCACTTGCAAAACTTTAACTAATTCCACTAGTTTTCAATCATGAAAAACTAGTGGAATTAGTCATAGTGTGATTAACTTGAGTTAATCACGTGCAAAACTTTTGCTATTTTTGTAGTTTTGATGACATGCACGTGCTCAGCAAGGTATATGTCATTATGTGTAGTTAATAATGACAACAAACATAAGTGCAAAGTGCACATGAAAAACTAGTGTTAGGACATGATTATTCACATGAAAATCTAATATTAGGATGTGATTTTTGAGATAATCATGCACACGAATCATCCCAATTTGGTGGTTTTTCAACTAGAGATGTGCTTAAGAAGTGTGGATGGATATGTGTACATGAGTGTTTAAGTTCTTTGAGTGGACATGAAAAACCATTGGAAGATGAGATGGAGTTAGGGAAGCACACAACAAGACTCAAAGATATTCTCTAATGGTTCCTTGTGTGCATGAAAAACTAGGGCCATATTCAGGTTCTTCTTGCATTTAACTTTGTGAAGGGGGAGATGTGCCTTGTACCCCTATCTGGTGTAGATGTAGTGCTAGTATTCTGGAGAGGTAGGAGATGGAGACGGAGACAGAGATGGTGATGGAAGCATTTGAGCAAAGACAGATAGCACAAGCTAGCTTAAAGGTCTAAATAATGGAAGAGACAATGAAAATAGCAAGTTCAAAAAGGACTAGCTTCAAAAAGGGACAATCATTATCATGCATGGTTCATTTAAGAAGGGTGGGTGACATGTGGCTCATCATGCCATTGGCTAGCCTTTTTTTAGATATTCATAACATGAGTATCTCTAATACCTTGCTTTATTTACCTTTTGACTAGTGACATTAAGGCTTGTGCTACAGGAAGCCCTTGTTACCTTGGTTTCTTCATTTGACAATCTTTTTTTGCACGTAAAAAACCAATAAATTAGTCATGTCCAAAATGCTACTTCGTTTTTCATATGTAGATACGTCATGATTTTTTCTTTTTATCAGATGCTCAAAGTCTAGCAAGAGCATTTGTAACGTTATTGAATGATGCTCTCTCACACTTGTCAACACCTTTTCTCAAATTCCACCTTCACCTTGGTACATATCTCCCCCACACACATGTACACTCATGTATGCGTGCAGGCGCACGCATATGCGCATGCACGTGCGCGTGCATGCACGCACACACACACACACACACACACACACACACACACACACACACACACACACACACACACACAAAGAGAATGGTTGGCTAGTGCATTATGCTGGAATGACTTAAGGAGTTGTAGCAATGATGTGAGATGGGGTGTGCTCATGGGATCTTGAAAGCTTTCTACAATAGTTAGTGCTAGCACATAGGGGTGTATATATAGAGATTACATTGAAGACTTCTTTTGGGGGACTATGTGAGGAGTGGTTTTTTGGGAAAGTCAAACCTTATTGTGGTTAATGATCAAGCGATCTAATCTAATGGTGCAAATTTTTTAAATGTTTTTTAATGAGGAATATTTGATTTTTTCTTTTTATTAAATGCTCAAATTCTAGTATGATCATTTCTAGGGTTATAGAAAGATGCTTTCTTGTACTTGTCAACACCTTTTCTCAAATTTCACCTTCGCCTTGGTACATACCACCACACACACACACACACACACCCACACACACACACCCACACACACAAGTACCCAATAAAGGTGGTGGGGGATCGTCTAGAGAGGCAGTAGGGTCGTGCCAAATCCACTTGCCAAGATCCCACTGGAAGGGACTTGTTCTCCCAAAGCCATAAGAGCTAGGATGCAAGGCAAATGATCTCAAGAGGGGGAGGGTTGATGTGGCACTTTCCTCTCTTATGGCCCTCGTCAATGCGGACCTTCTCAAGAGGAGTGGGGATGGTACCATCGGAGAACTTATGTGAGCAAATGAGGTTGCCATGGGGACATACCTCCATGGTGATCAATGGGAGGCCTCAATAAGGTGGGATTTTGCAACTAATTAAATTTATCTATGGAACTATATTCATGGGCATCATTATGTGTTTTAGCTTTGAATATTGCTGGATCAAAGCTTTGTTTTAATTGTTTAGCATGGTAAAGTATTTGAGAAAAATGAAAGAGTGTTACTTTGAACTATGAATACACATGGTTATGAACATGGGTTCATTCTGGCCATGATTATCACTTTGTTTACACTACATCTGCTCATATTAAAGATATGCTATAGATGGTTATGAGTTGCCCAGCCTAGGGCACACAATAAATTTACAACTATCCTCTGAATCTCCTGCTGCTGATATAGTCCGATACCTTACCCTCCTTAAGTTAATCCTCTAAAATGTCTTCTTAGGTCTTCTTAGAGGATTAACTTGAGTAAGTTAATCCTCTAAAATGTCTTCTTAGGTATTAGCTGATACCTGACCCTCCTCAACTGAATCAGTTGATCCTCTAAGATGTCTTCCTAGGTCAGATATGCCTCTAAACAACCCTAACCTTCAACCTTATCTCCTCAGCTGACCTTCTCTGACAACTTGGTGACCTAAACTAACCCCAGCTGACCACTACCTGTCTGTAATTTGATTCAGCTACTGTTGTTGTTGCTGCTGCTGACCTCTGTCAGATTCTTGTCCTCCAAACCCTTAGATTTTCCTCTAGAACCAGCAATCTTCAATCCTAATATATCTAGCTCTAGGACTCTATTGAATATGTCAGTTATCCTCTATTGACTCTTATTTGACTTAGGTCTGACTAAACTGATTTAGTTGACTTAGCTGATTAAGATTTCCTTACCTCTATGTCCTTTGACACTCACAAACCTTCAAACACTTCAAATCCTACAAAGATTGAACACTACTGCCTCTTACCTCACTTTAGTTAACCTTCAGCTATGATGACTGCTTGAGTCGTATCTGGTTCACGTAATTGATCTGACTCAAATCTTTCCACTTATGTATCCTCTAAGGCTTAAAAACTTTCAAAACCTTAAATCTCACAAAGATTCAGCCTTATAACCCCTAAACTGACATTAGCTATCTTCCCACCGCTGACTCTGTTAGATATTCTTTAGCCCACAAATTGTTTGATAGCTTTAAAAAGACAGACTCTATTCTTCCACACCCTTAGCTGACGGATTGTGACACACCTAACCCTGTCGAACATTGATGACTCTCAGGTGATGCTATCTGACTCAAACCTGACTCAACATACTTTAGATCTTCACTCACAAGTGTTTTTACAATCTTACTAAGATTATTAGAGTCTTTCTGAGTTTTGAGAGTATGTTTCAAATAGTAACATCTTATTTGAAACCTACAAGGTTTAGATCTAGGGGTGCTGCTCCTTTAGAAATTGTATGCAAGTTTGCTAGTTACATAGCAATGAATACTTTGCTATCTTCAGCTTACTTGGTCTACTCTTACTGAGGGGAAGTACACTCCCCTTACACTTATTTGATCTGGTTCTATTCAGGTCCTCGTTCTATGTCTATAGAGTAGGATTTCAAGATTAATAGAGACACATGCTGGCTCATAAAAAATTCATAGGATTTGTAAGATATTATTGAACTTGCTAGATGGAGGTCCTCTCAACATAAATTTAATGGTGACTATTGGATAAACACATAACAACTGGATGTATCAGTACATGCGGTGTTAAGTGCTACTTGGACTTACATAATTTAGCCTGGTTAGGCCTTTTGGTTTTTAAGTTGCAAAGATAGGGTGACATCTATAACATGTGGATAGGTCCACTGACACTTGTAATATGCATTCAGGCTAACAAATTGTTTTGTCTATTTGTATGGATGTAGGTAATAGGATCTATTTGTATGGATGTAGGTAATAGGATCTATTTGTCTATTTGTATGGATGCAGGTAATAGGACCTACCTTCTCTTCTCTTGCGGTTAATTTTAAACAAGCTTCCCTTGCTATTTTAGTTTTATTTCCACTAGATGAAACTTGTCATCATTGACCCTAAAGTGTACATGACTCATAGTTGAACTTGTTTCATGCATAACATTTCTTTGAATCAAGATGGTATGGCTTCATGAATAGTTTTGTCTATTCATCTGTGGATATTGTATATGTTTTAAACTAGCAACACCCACCTATACATAGGGTTGCCTTAGGGTAAACCTGGCCTACTAGTCTTGATCCCTTGAGTGCCAGTTGGTAACTAATCCCTCACCATCTTTATGCAGTTGGCTGCTAACAAGTGATAAGGTTGCGAGTACTACCTTCTAGCTAGGGTTATGACTTACAGGCCTTATGCTTTTAGTTGATTGGCTGAAGGGAGTCATAACTTCCTCGTTACCTTTCTTATACCTGACTCTTGACTATATTAATTGCAGATTTTACCCTTATTTCATAACTTCCTTGTTGGTAACTAATCCCTCACCATCTTTATGCAGTTGGCTGCTAACAAGTGATAAGGTTGCGAGTACTACCTTCTAGCTAGGGTTATGACTTACAGGCCTTATGCTTTTAGTTGATTGGCTGAAGGGAGTCATAACTTCCTCGTTACCTTTCTTATACCTGACTCTTGACTATATTAATTGCAGATTTTACCCTTATTTCATGGGGTTGAGATCCCAAGGGAACGCCTCCTATCAAGGGCATGTCAACATGTTTTGGCTTGTTTTATAGATAAAGAAACCTGCAGGCAGATTATGTCCTTGACCAACCCAGAAACCTTCCTGTTAGGTTCTCTCCTTCAAATCCTATCATTTAATGATTGGGTTAAGCTATTGGCTACTATGGACAAAAACAAAGAAGATGGAAATTCTGTCATTTTTGATTTAAACCATATTCCTCTAAAACCACTTAACCCAAATATGGCCATTGCAGCACTAAGTGATTGCTTGGCTGACATTGCCAAAAGACTCCAATTAGAGTATAATGTCCATCAAGACATAACCCAAATTCTTCCATTTATATTTATGGAAAGAATAAAGGGCATTCCACGCAACTAGTTGGATGAGGAATCCAATTGGATGACACATGACATTCTAATAAAATTATCCAAGATTACAAGATAAATTTATGATTGTTGGACTGGACAAAGCACCCAACAATGTGTCACTTATATGTAAACAACTCACACATAGGGTGGGTTTGGCAATACTCAAATTTAATCCATCTTTACTCATCACTCTGATGAGGCAGTAGGCCCATACTCATGGGGCTTACTACCTCATCTTGAGTATGGTGCCTGGGTTGGGGTGGGCACATGCACACACACACACACACACACACACACACACACACACACACACACACACACACACTTACTCCATTTGTGCTCACATGACACATGTAATGGCACAAATTGCATGATAGTCTACTTTATAAGGGTTCTTTACTTTTGTAACTCTTGCACATTGGACCTATGGGTTGTTGCGACTCTGTCGCACCTCTGTACACGAATGTTCATCATAACCCTAGGAGGGATGGTGGTTAGCAGTTATGTTTTTGTGGCACCTGCTGCCTATGGGTTGTTGTGACTCTGTTACACCTCTGTACATGATTGTTCATCATAATCTTACAAGGGATGGTGGTGGGTAGTAACGTTCTTGCGACACCTGCTACTATGATGAAGATGGAAGACTTCTTTGCTCTACCTCCGTCTCATGACCCGTATAGTAGAATGGAGGTGGGTTCTTTAACTCTCTTAGTCTATCTGCCTTCTTATTAAGCATTACACGATGTCTCTCACCCTTGCCTTTGTAGGCAGGTTCTTCTACTACCCAGGTACACAAATACTTAAGAAAAACACTATTTTTTCATACCTGAATAAGCTGGGATTTTGCAAGTGATTAAATAAATTTATGGAACTATATTCATGGGCATCATTATGTGTTTTAGCTATGAATATTGCTGGATCAAAGCTTTGTTTTAACTATTCTACATGGTAAGTATTTGAGAAAATTAAAAGAGTGTTGCTTTGAACTATGAATACACATGGTTATGAACATGGCTTCATTCTGGACATGATCATCACTCTGTTTAGACAACATCTGCTCATATTAAAGATACACTATAGATGGTTATGAGTTGCCAGCCCATAGCACATAATAGATTTACAACTTTCCTCTGAATCTCTGCTGATACAATCCGAAAACTTACCCTCTTCAACTTGAATCAGTTGATCCTCTAAAATGTCTTCTTCGGTCAGATATGACTCTAAACAACCATAATCTTCAACCTTATATCCTCAATTGACCTTCTCTGATAAAATGACCCTAGTAGCTGACTCTTAGTTGACCACTACCCGAGTGTAATCTAATTAAGCTAATTGTTTTGCTGATCTCTGTCAGATTCTTATCCTCTAGACCCTCAGATTTTCCTCCAAAACTAGCAATCTTCAATTCTCAAATCTCTAGCTCTAGGACTCTACTGAATATGTCAGTTGTCCTCCACTGACTCTTATTTGACTTAGGTCTGACTAAACTCATTCAATTGACTCAGCTGATTCAGATCTCCTTACCTCTATGTCCTTTGACGCTCACAGACCTTCAAACACTTCAGTTCCTACAAAGATCTAACACTACATTCTCTTACCTCACTTTAGCTGACCTTCAGCCTATGATAACTGCCTGAGTCCTATTTGGTTCATGTAATGAACCAAAACCAAGGTCCAAAACTTGTAAATAATAGGCCATGGGCAAGGCTACTATAAATAAGGCCTTGGGTTCATTGTAGGGATCTTTTGATCATTCATATCTTGGACACTTACATGTACTCTTGGCTCCTTTCATGGAGATGGCCATTCATGGTCTAGGGCTCATGGCAAGCTTGATAGCCATCCTCATGTGGTGAGAGGTTAAATCACTTAGGCCTTATGCACATACCTTCTTTGCTACATGTGCATGTGAATTTCTTCTCTTTTTATCATACTCACATGGATTTCTCATATGTTTTTGATGCTCATCAAATGGATGCTAGAGATTTGGATTTTATGTGTTGATTTCTTTGATATTTGGTCTAGATCCATTTCAATTGGTATCAGAGCTTTGATTTTGATCCACTTTCTTAGATTTTTTTTGGAAAATTTATGAGTTTTCTTGATTTTCTTGATCAAGAAGATGTATATGGTGATTCTGGATGGTTGAATATCTTTGTTCTTGTTCATTTCCTAAGCTTTTGGGGCCATGGGTTTGATGGGACCAAATCATCGGGGAGCCGCACCAAAAATTTGAATCTTAAGACCAAAATTGGGGGAGATTTTACTAATCAAGATTAGTTGTTAATCAAAATGTTTTTCCTTCCTTCTTCTTCTTTACTTGATTTCAGTGAACATGGTGAGTGAACATGGTGACCAAATAATGAGCTGGGAGTTTGCCAAAATTTGGGGATTAGTAAGAGGATGCCATTAGCTTCAATATAAGCTTGGTTCCAATGGCGATTTTGTGCATTTTCTCTTCTGATTGTTGTATTTTCTCTACTGATTTCTGCCTGTTTTCATGGTACTTGGAGCTTACTATCAAGCTACAAGTTAAAAAGGTTTGGAATGACAATCAGTAAAAGGTGTATTCAGGACTAGTGGTTTCTCTCTCTCGCATATAGTGAAAATCAGTGCGCTTCAATTCAGCAACTTGCAATATGCACTACTAGACAGATTGATTGCTTGACCTTGAATCGTGTGCCTCCACGGCAAATCTAAGTGCGCGCTGTCTTGTGGCGTTCGACAACTACCGTTCTTCGCTGCTTTCAGATTCAGACTGTTTAAGCATGCGTTACAATACTACGTCTTTAGACATTTCGGCTGGGCTAGACCTATCCCTAACACCTCGCTTCACCTTCTCTAAGAAGGGACTTGCTTCACCTTCTTTGTGTTACTGCTTCAGAATAGTACTCGACAGGCCTAGTCCCTGCGACATGATGTTGTCAAATTTGCCGTAGGGTGTAAGGAATGGAAACATGTGCTCTTACCCTGCTCTCTGGAAAAAGACCATGTGATGCTTTCAGCGTTCTTCTGAATTCGGCTACGCAACAGGATCGTTTTTGCAGTGCACCACCCTGAGAGTCTCCCTTCGGCAAGCAGCTCCTCAGAGAACCAGATGTGAAGAGCCTCCTGGCGCTTGCATGCCAAGGACGTGGCGTTGATCTTGAGATGAAGACGCTGCGATGGAGCGACTTCATCCATTATGTGGAGCCTGTAGCTTACTTTGAAGCATGTTTAAGCTTGGGAGAGGCTTAACCAAGCACAAGCTTCACCTAAGGTTGTTTTTGGGGAGGTTTTCTTCTTGGCAGTTTCCTGCACGTTTTTTCTCCACTGTTGCGTGCATTTCTTCTTCACAATTTGGAGCTCTTAGTCCTGTGAGGAACTATCTTTTTCTTCAATCAATGGCTAGTTGCAAACAGATGCTAGCTTCCTTAGCTTAGCAATGGTTATGGAAGGTGAAAGAAGGCATTCTTGGTAATTTTCTTGGAGATTTTGGAGTTCTTGGAGTTTCCTTGAAGAGGACCAAAAGAGAGATTGGGCTTCACAAATCTACACAAGGAAGAGCCTTTTCTTCATCAATACACAAGTTGGAGGCTTCATGGTAATCTTTGATCAATTGCTACACATTTTCTTGCATTAGTTTGTGGATTTCTTGAGTTTCTTGAATCCATTATCAAGATTTAGAGATTTCTTTGAAGAAGAAACCTTAATCCCATTGATTAAGCCTTGATTACATGTTAATTACCTTGCCAAAAAAATCATGGAATCCACATTATGGTTATTGGATTGGCTTTATTGAATACATTATGGAAAAGGGGATTGCATTAAGTAATGGATGCATTATGATGGATTTGGCTCATACATATGCTCAATTTGGATGCCTTTCTTTGTACTCTTGAGCCCATGGTGAGGGGCTTTGCACTAGAATCATTTGGGACAAGCAAAAGGCTATTGGATCTATGAGTTGTAAATGATTGAAATTTTCTATAAATGCCATAGGTAGGTCTCATGCTCTCATCCATTTCTATGCTTTCCATTAATTCTTGTTATGTGGTAAGGGTACCTTGGTAATTGGTGAAGAGGCCAAGGGAAGAATTTCTTGAATCCGGTACGCCATGAGTGTCTTGGAAAAGTGGTACATCGGAGGGTTAGGTACATGGAGTGAAGACATGGCCTCAACTCTTGCCATTGGATTTTAAACTTTGGTAAGAGGGTGAGAAGGCTTGGCTGGGAGATCGGCAAGCAAAAGCTCTATATCGACTTACATCAAAAGCTTTACGTCGACTTCCATTAATCCAATCAAGTGGCAATGATTTCAAGGACACTTGGCAATCAATGGTTCACAATGTGGTTATGCAAGGATGCATAGTTGATCTTTTTGGTTGCATTGGATTAGGTTTGTATTGATTGAGATCCGCTTCAAAATGCAACAAAGTTATGGTAATTGTTTTTTCAAAAGTGAGTCAAGATGCATTGAAAGGATGCTAACTGGATGCCACATGATGCTTTGGGTATGCCGGAATGCATTTGTGCAAGGGTATGCATAGGGGATGCTTTGTGGGGTTGACATTTGGGCATAATCTGCAGATTTTACAAAAGTGCAATTCAGTCCAAGGGGTTTTGGGCTAACCCAAAATGCACACCTACACTTCATTCCCCATCCTAACACCTTCCAAACGAGCCAAACAACATACCATTTGGAGCTATTGGGGTGAGTGGTTACATCATTTTCAATGGAGCAGTCCTGTTTTGGTAGTTTGTATACCAAAAGTGATCTTATGGAGACTGAACTTGATGGGTGTGTATTACTCCTCAAAAGGATCCTAACAAGCTAAAGATTGCCCAAATCGGACTTTTGAGTAGGGAGTTATGGCCCATTTTTGATAAAAGCCTGTTTCATAAAAACCCAAAACAGAGAGTGTTAGGGCCCGGGTTGAACTTAAATTAATCACATAGGTTTATTCTTCATCTCATTACCTTTACTAGATAACCCTAGCTCCACTTTTTGGTAATTTTCTAAAAAAAGTCCATTATAGCCAGCAAGTCAAAAGGTCATTCCTGGAAGCTATCATTGGTCGTCACCACGGAAGATATGGAAGGGGAGGACTTAGTGGAGTATGGCAACATGGATGTAATGGAGGAGTTGGAAAAGCAATTGATTGTGACAAACACTCACAAAACCACTTCTCCATAAATGGGGCAAGTTTCAAAGGAAATTGAAGAGGAGGAAAATATGGGAGGCATTCATAACACACATCTCAAGGTGCACAAGCCATTTCAAAACGATGCCCTCTTGTAATTACTTGTGGAGAGACTTGATTTCAAGCCACTTATGGAGAGGTTGGATGTTATCAACCATACCTTTAATACGAGGTTTGAATTCATGACTACCAAGATAAGGCTATTGAAGACCGATTGAGCAACACCATGAATATGCTATTGATGGTAGAATTGGTGGTATGCATGGCAGCAAGCAACCTATGCACGAGGCTTCTCATGGTTGTCATAAGGAAGGTAAGCAAACTATGCAAGAGGCTTGTCATGGTGGTCACAAGGAAGGAAAGCAAACTATGCAAGAGGCTTTTACAAGGTCTACACATGATAATCCTAAAAAGAATGCCTCAAGTGGATTCATGGCAAAGGCTAGAAGACCTCTCATGAGGGAAATGAAGCCTACATCTTTCCAAGCCGGTCCCTCTCAACTAGATGGGAAGTAACATACATCTTGGTCTACACAAGTGGAACCAAACCTTGGAGAACCTAAAAGAGTACCTTCACATCCCAAGGGAAATCAATCTTCTATGCTTGAAGAGGAGTTGTATGTTGATGGTGATGTGGTTGAGTATGATTGGGAGAATATGTCATTCACCAAAAGGCATAGGAAAGCTCATGATATATGGATGGAAATGCCTAATTTCATTAAGAAAGAGTACAAAGACGTGGCTCAATTTATCAATACTTACATGCAACTCTCAATTGATGAGGATATTGAATGAAGATGATGTTGATGCAATGCAAGCAAGGAGCTATGCATTGTCAATGCCTAGGGGTGGAAGAGAGATGAGCACTTGGATGTCCTCTAGGCAAGATATCTTTGATACAAGGAGACAAGGATCTCAAAAGGGAACAAGTGCATTGAGAATTCCTATGCAATAAGGTGGGACAAATAAGAATGATATACCCATATATCAAGTTGATGTACATGATGAGATACATAGTCAAACATTATTTTCCTCTAAGGGAGTGATTGGAAGAAGGAAATGTGTAATGATTGATGTTAAAACCTCTACAAGTGAAGACAAGAAAAAAAAGGGTAATATTTGTGAATTGTTGATACCTACACTTGGTTTTCCTCTTCCTTTGAGTGGGGATGGAAGATATACTATGCACTCAATGTTGCAAGATTTTGGCTTGAGAAAATTCAAAAGAGGACTTCCATTCCCTATCACATTTGGTCATTGCATAGAGTATGACTATGTGGGTCTTTATGCACACATTGTGGGTGTTAAAGTGGATGAGACACTTGCTATAATTTATGGACAACAAGAAGAAGATTAAGATACTTTGTTGCTAAATCTTTCTCGACAAGTCACCAATGTATCCGTGGTGGTTAAAAGGAATACGCAAGCTAAAAATGGGTATGATTGGATAGCTTTCATAAGTGCTTTGATTGAGGAATTTTTAGCTCATGATATGACACCACAAGATTGTATGCAGGTTTGCTAGTTACATAGTAATGAATACTTTGCTATCTTCAGCTTACTTGGTCTACTCTTACTTAGGAGAAGTACACTCCCCCCTTACACATATTTGATTTGGTTCTGTTTAGGTCCTCCTTCTATGTCTGTAGCAAGATTTCAAGATTGATAAAGACACATGCTGGCTTATAAAAAAATTAAAAGATTTGTAAGATATTATTGAACTTGCTAAATGGAGGTTCTTTCAACATTTAAAAGATTTGTAAGATATTATTGAACTTGCTAAATGGAGGTTCTTTCAACATTTAATGGTGATTGTTAGATAAACACATAACAGCTGGATGTATGAGTACATGTAGTGTCAAATGCTACTTGGACTTACATAATTTAGCTTGGTTAGACTTTTTTGTTTTTAACTTGCGGAGATCATGTGGCATCTGTAACATGCGGATAGGCCCACTGACTCTTGTAATATGTATTCAGGCTAACAAATTATTTTGTTTGTTTGTATGTATGTAGGTAACAAGACCTACCTTCTCTTCTCTTGTGGTTAATTCTAAACAAACTACCCTTGCTATTTGATTTTTTTCTAGATGCAACTTGTCATCATTGACCCTAGAGTGTACATGACTCATAGTTGAGTTTCATGTATAACATTCCTTTGAATCAAGATGGTATGGCTTCATGAATAGTTTTGTGGCTTTATATAGCCTTTGGATCCAGTCCTGGATGATATCAATGATGATGTAGATGAGCTAGATGCTTCTCCTAAATATGCTCCATGACTCCTTTGATGTAGGGATGCCCCTTGACATCTGGATGGACATATGGAGTGATGCTACATACTTTGATTTGAGCTTAGGATAACACTTCATCCTATGCACATTTGTTTTATGGCTAAGGGACAAGTTGGGCTTATATAAATCTAACACCCCCCTTAAGCCAAACTTGACACTCTAGTAAAATTTTTGAGCCTAACAACATCCCCCCTTGATACATTAGAGTCTCAACCATACAATAACAAGGTTTGAGTACTCTTTACAAACAACAAGGGAAGAAAACAACTAAGGCTTTTTTAAAGCCATACAAGAGTGGATAGTGACAACCTTTTTACAAAGCATAGGAATCATCATCATCTCCAGGTCCAACAATATCGGAGACTTCTACAAAATAATTTTCTTTAAGAGTGTTGACCTTGGAGAGGGAGAAGGAGTTGTCTAGAGCTACCACTGTTGCTTTGAAAGCAAAGGATGAACAAGCTTTAGGGATAATAATCACATTATTCGATGATAATTTTATATATTATATAGATGATGCTGACACTGCGGCTCAAGCTTGGGAAACACTTAAGAATTTTTTTGGTGCTAAAGCAAAGCATTCTAAGATTAGTCTTAAAATGCAACTCTATGGGCTCACAATAGAAGCAAATGAAGGAGTGGCTTCACTCATCTCAATAGGTCAAAGAGTCTTATGATTCAACTTGTGTATGTCCAATCTCTTATACTTAATGAAGATGATGTTGCCATCTTATTGAAGACTTGTTAACCTATGACGGACATTGAGACGTACTATGTTTTACGTCATTAATTTAAATATTCTGAGTCATGGGCCGGGCTTGTCGGCACCATATGTTAAGGATAAAGGGATTGGGTGATCGCCGATGAGAGGCACACCTTGAATATCAGCAGGGTAAGGGTTAGGATCGGCCGGCCATGTATGGATGCCCATGTGTGAACGGCTAAGTCACCTATAAGAGTCAAATGTAACCCTAAAACTCTCATTCTCATGTGTTGAATACAAGAGTGCTCTTGCCTTATCTTCTTGGTTTCCTTCTCCTGCATGAGAGAGAGAGAGAGAGAGAGAGAGAGAGCGATCGAGCACTGTGTAGTGGCACGACGGCGGCGAGGCGATAAAGCGGCGACGGCGGCTCCTTCTTCACTGCGACGTCGCGAGAATCCTTCACGGCGGCGGTTTGAGCGGTGAGTGACATACGTTTGCATTCTGTTTGAGTTTGCTTTCCTAGTTGTATGCTTGCAGCCAATCGTGGCTCACATACGGTGTTCGGCAAGTCCCCAGCTACGCCTCGTACGACAAAAGCGCACATTTTGGGCGCCGCTACCGGGGAGATGCCCTGCACCAAGCTCCAGTTTGCAGCTCGGGCTGCTGTATGAAGTAAAATTTACACTGTAAAGGCGACTGTATGTTTGTTGTTGAGGTGTTTCTGTGTTCTGCAATCTGTTTCTGCAATTTGACTTCTGCAATTCTGTTTCTTTTGTTATTTTTTCACTCCGCGTGTGGGCGTGCGTGTTGTTCTCTGGTTTTCTGCATGTGAGGGGGGATTTCTGAATCCCCAAGCCTGCGCTGTGTGCGAACTGCGTCGCGGCCAAGTCTGAACCCTAGAAAGAAACCCTAAAAAACTTATCCCAAAAAAAAGAAAAAGAAAAAAAGAAAAAATTAATTTTGAAAAAAAAATATTTTTTTAAAAAAACCAAACGTATAAAAAATAAAAACTTTTTTTAAAAGAAAAAACCAAACGTGTGGAGAGGAAAGATTTTTTATTTGGAGAAATTTTTTTTTGAAAAGAAAAACCCCCAATCGACCCCGGTCTCGATCTCGATCTTTTGATATATATATATATATATATAGGAGAGTGAGCCTCCATAGCTTTCTTTCAAGTGAGAGCTTAAGGGAAGTTGAGCTCTATATGTAGCCCACTCCCCAAGGAGTGAAGTGAGCATGTGGGATAAAGCCTTCACCCTTTCCTCCACAAGCAAATAGGCCTTCACCCTTTCCCCCACAAGGAAACAGACTGTTTTGAGGACCACAGGAGCTCTGGATAGGCGAACACGGTGCTGTAAAGCACGCTAGGACCCTTTAAACGATACGCTCGTTTCGAGCTATCACAGGCCCTAGTTCAGGTTTGACCATAAGTAAGGGGGTTAGAAACGTGTTAAAAACAATACAAAAATAAGTAAAAACGGGGTGTGAAACACCTAAGAAACCACTTGTGTGGACTTCAAGGGTAGTTACCAACGCCCGTAGCATTAGGAAATTTTTGAGCTCATTTTGGGGCCCTGTAAGGAAGTTTGACCGAAATATTCCCTCCAAAAAGGGGCACTGGATAAAATTTTTGCAAACGAACTCCAAATTTGTCGGACCTCACATATTTAGATTCTACTCTTCAAAAGCTATCCATTGATATATAACACGATAGGGTTCGGAGAAGGGACAAGATAGATACCTAGAAGATTCCTTTTTGCCTAGGAAAAGGAATCTATGAAGACGTACCTAGACTTACACCCCGCACCCAAGCATTTCAAATCATTCACCACACAGGGGAACGTAAAGTGGTCTACACAAAAGCCCAACGAACGCCTACCAATGGGAGTAGCGGTGTCTACAATGGCCCTGCGAGACGACGGTAGTTAAGGAGATAACTTAGCAGATCCGGGTGAGGAGTCTAAACCAGTTTTTATTGCTCAAGACCTCACCAAGACGGAAGAAGCTGCACTTAAGAAGCTTCTTAAAGAATTCAAGGACATATTTGCTTGGACATATCATGATATGAAGGGTGTTCCACCTCGGTGGTGCAACACACGATTCCAATGATTAGCACTGCTAAACCAGTCCAGCAACGTCCCTACCCTAAGTACGCAAAGATTGTACAAGAGGAAATTGAAAAGCTTGTAAAATGTGGATTCATATACCCTATTGAGCACTCAGAATGGGTTTCTCCGATAGTCATCGTACCAAAGAAGAATGGGAAACTCAGAGTGTGCGTTGATCTCAAAAAGGTTAATGCAGCCACCAGAAGGGATCATTACCCCTTGCCATATTCTGAACATGTGCTTGAAAGAGTGGGGCAGGCAAGGAGGCATATAGCTTTTTAGATGGGTACTCGGGTTACAATCAGATCACAATTGCAGTAGAGGACCAAGCTAAAACAACATTTATCCACGGAGTTTGGAGTGTTTGCCTTTTGCGTCATGGCTTTTGCCTTGACCAATGCACCTGCAACAACATTCCAACGATTGATAAACACGGCCTTTAAGGAATATCTAAGGGACGTCTATGAAGCTTTCTTAGATGATCTTTGTGTTCATTCCTCTTGGGACGAGCACTTGATGTGTTTACGAAATATATTTGAAAGGTGTAGATTATATCGCATCTCATTGAATCCTTTCAAATGCCAATTCTGGGTTAAACACGGAGTTATCTTAGGGCATATAGTGTCCAAAAATGGGATTTCCACTGACGAGAGTAAAATCAAGGTCATTCTGGAATTGCCCCCACCTACCAACTATAAGGGAGTCCAACGCTTTATGGCCATGTTGGTTATTATCGAAGGTTTATTCTATTCTTCGCGGAGATAGCTCGATCGTTGTATAAGCTTCTCATCGAGTTTATTTGGACTGAAGATTGTGACCGTGCATATGAGCTATTAAAGAAGCCCTTGGCGAGTGCTCCAATCTTGCGAATGCCTAACTGGGATCTTCCATGTGCATATTGATGCATCAAACTTTGCTATTGGGTGTGTGTTAACTCAACCCGGAGAACACAAATTAGACTACCCCATTAGCTTTGCCAGTCGCCAGTTGAACGATGCTGAGATGAACTACACCACTATGGAGCGAGAAGGGTTGGCAATGATATATGCAGTAAGGAAATTTTGTTATTACCTCCTTGCCACCAAGTTTGTTTTTTATGTGGATCATCAAGCATTGTTGTATCTGGTAAACAAACCATGCTCCATAGGAAGAATCACACGATGGCTATTGATTCTTCTTGAGTTTGATTTCACTGTTGTTGTGAGACCTGGCAAAAAACATGTTATTGCTGATCATTTGTCTCGCATACCTAATGGTGGTGAGGCTCCTACGGGGGTTGATGATGACTTACTTGACACTTCCCTGTTCATGGTGGAGACAATGCCTGAATGGAGTGAGAAGATTGTTAACTTTTTGGTTAATGGCTTTCCACCTAAGGAGCTTCGTAAAGATCTAGCTCAAAAGCTGATCAAAGAATGCGAACCCTATTGCCTGATAGCTGGGACTCTTTATAAAAGAGGAAAGGATGACGTTCTTAGGCGTTGTGCCCGAGAGGATGAGTATTTATACATTTTGCAAGAGGCACATATGGGCGTAGCCGGTGGTCACTTCTCAGGAGACTTAACTGCGCAAAAGATCTTACAATCGGGGTATTGGTGGCCCACTATGTTCCAAGATGCATCACTCTTTGTGAAGGGTTGCGATGAATGCCAATGATACAAGAAACCCCAGTGGAAAGATCAGATGCCCCTACATCCGATCAAAGTAAACCAACCATTTGAAAAGTGGGGTTTAGACGTTGTAGGTCCAATTAGCCCAGCGGTCCAAAACACACAATCTCGCTATATTATTGTGGCCACTGACTATATGACCAAATGGGTTGAAGCGAAGGTGACACGTAAGGCAGATGCAAGGACAACAGCCAAGTTCCTCTTTGAAAATATAATCACACGCTTCGGTTGTCCTTTTGAACTTGTGAGCAACAATGGTATGCATTTTATAAATGAAGTGATTAAGGAGCTCACAACAAATTTCATGATATCCCATCATAAATCTACTCCTTACTATCCGCAAGCGAATGGCCAAGCCGAGAGTACCAACAAGACCTTAATCTCTGTTTTGACAAAGACAATTGAAGCTCATCGCACGGATTGGGATCTAAAGCTAACAACAGCTTTATGGGCCTATCGTACTGCATACAAAGTGGCTATTAATTGCACACCATTCAAAATGGTATATGGCCAAGAAGCGGTCATGCCATGGGAATTTGTCATTCCTAGTCTTCGTGTTGCTACTCAAGAGGGTTGGGATGGTAATCCCTTAGTAGAGCGTCTATATATCCTTGAGCGGCTAAACGAAGAAAGACAATTGGCTGTAGACAATGCCCTTGTGGAGAAGGATAGAAGGAAAAAATGGTTTGATCGCCACCTGAAGGACAAGGACATCAAGGTTGGAAATAAAGTCCTGATGTATGGAGTGCGTAACGAAAAGAAGAAGCTCAAATATGCTGGTAAGGGACCATATAGAGTATGTGAAATTACCCCGCAAGGTACCATGCGAGTGGAGACTCTCGACGGAGTTGAAACCATTGGATTCCTTAATGGGAGTAAATTCAAAAGGTACTATGACCCCCTGAGCCAAGAGGAGTTACATGCAATCCATCAAAAGAAGGCAGCTAAAGAACAAGCTGAGCTTAAGAAGATACAAGCAAGAATTGAAGCCAAAGAACGTCAACAGCATGCTAGGCACCAACAAGAAGTCAACTTGGGGATTACACAAGCATTTTTTGAGGAGGCAGACGAGGATTCACTGGAATTTGACCCACCTCTAAGATACCCAATTGAGTTACAGAGTCCTTTACGGGGAGGTGCTGTATAATGCATTATTGGATACAGGAGCTCAACACAATTTGCTATCATATGGCATGTGGTGTCAACTTGGAAAACCACCTTTATCCAAGAGTGCTATCCAAGTTCAAGGAATCAACAAGAAGAAAACCCCTGTCTCAGGAATTCTGCACACTCCGGTTGCCTATGACAAGGGGACCGTAATTCAAAGCTTTTTGGTTATGCTTGCGGGTACCATGGAAGGGACTGTAAACTTAGGACGCAAACGGATGATGGCCACCAAGTGCAATATCAATTGGGCAACCAGACGAGTCACAACGCAAGAACCAACACTAGGTCTGACCGCTCAAAATCCCGCACCAAGTCATCCACTCAAATGCTAGATAATGAAAAATCACAAAGTCCAGTGGCAAAACCATCTTTGATTGTTTGCCACCCCTCTAACGCATCAATGCCAAGAGTGGAAACATGCAGGGTGGTCTCTAAAGCTCCGCTTACTATGCCAAAAAATACATACAAATAGGTCCCAAAAGCTTCGTTAACAGCTACTTCCCCTGCTCAATCTCGTTCAGACAAGAAGCCTCGTAGGAAGAAAGCAAGCTACCCACCCGAGAAAGGGCAATGTAACATCACGATGGATCCCTAAAAAATTATTAGTAGCCCAAGGGTACTACGAGAGGAATGACCAGATTTGGGTCCCTAAACATAAGCTGAATCCCTCTACATCACCTGTAAAACCTTGCAAACCAAATGTTGCCATCCTAATGACAATTCAAGACCGTGGTAAGGGAAAGGTAACAGAGTGCTCCGCACCACTTCTTCCAGAGTTAGTTTGGATTCCCAAACGATATCGATCAATACCACCTAGCTCAAGAAGGGGGGAGCCACATGAAGCTTCTAGCTTCTCATGCTAGGCACACATTGATATATAAGTGTCTTCATGCTCTACACCTACTCTTGTCGACACCCAACAAGAGACCAATGAGTCTATGTCTCCCTTTGTAAAAGTATCGTCGGAAACCATTTCCTCCATTCGTCAACGGGAGCGTACACTACCATCTCTGCAATTGGATGTGGCCACAAGGGTCATAAAAAGCTATCTGCCCACATCACAACCTATGACCCGCTGGACAAATTGGTTCCAAGAGGCTGCAACATCATTGCAAAAAATATGATCTACCCAAGAAAAGGGGAAGCATGTACTCACGCTCGACATTCTAATGCTTCCTCCTTAACCTTCTCCCCTGACCATGTAATTGCCAAATTCAAGGGGATGTATAAATATAGCTTCATACACAGAAAAGAAATATAGCTTCATACACAGAAAAGAAAAGAAAAGAAAAGCAAAAAATAGTAAAAAGAGCAAGAGCACATTAAGAGCAGAAATATCCGTATATACAATCAAGAACTAGATTGACCTGTCAACTACTACTGATGCTATATCTGTGTTTGCAGATATGGCAGATGCACGATCATCATACACTTTATCCACTCCCACCTTTGGTGAGAGGTATCATCTGTACCTTTCTCAGATATTTCACATATGCTATCCTGTAATTGAAACTGAATGGGATCATATAGATGTACTAGCTAGAGAGGAAAATATTGAGGAATTAGAATGGCTAATTCGCCTATTGACCATGACTGACCCCTACTCCGTAGAGGACATATCCCTGATAGCCTAATGCTTTCCTTTTCCACAAGATGACTATCCTCGCATGGTTACATTCTTGATGAGTTTATGTGGATGGGAAAACGAAAAGGAAATATCTAACAATGATGAATGGACGGATGAAACTCATGGCACTACTGAGGTTGACTTTATTTATTTGGATGATGCGGATAGAGGCTTAGCCTTAGGGCTAGAGCCAGGACTCTACAACATCCTCTTATGTGTCCTCAGTAGTAGTGTGGTGATTAGTAGGTAGGTTAGTGTTTTCAAGTTTTTTTTAGTTTGGATTCCTTAAACGAGTCTTTAATTTTTCACACTAATGTGCCTCTCGAGGTATAGTGCTTGTTAGTTGGTTGTACAGGTGGAAAAGTTTGAGGTGGGTTCGCTTTCAAGTCCTGAGATAGCCGCAATGCTCATACATAAATATCTCATCAAAATTGTGGGCATTTTTCTCATCGAATCAAGGAGATCTCCAAAATACAGGTGTAATTCTTCCATGCCCACTCTCTTTCATTTTTACTGTTCAATTAATTGCATGAACTGAAGGCATGACCACATGGAACTTGTCAAAGACTACTTAGTTTTTGAAGTTGCCTGACATGCTAGTGTGAATCATTAATGAGTTTAACCTTATTGGATATATTTTTGAGAATACATGCAGTCTTTAGTTAACCTTGGAATACGATTGTCTTAAGTCTAGGGTTAAAACCATCGTAATGTTTAAACAACCTAGCTGTGTGTGTGTTGACCTCTAGGACATAGCTTTTACCCCTTTGTCGAAAGGATGCAAGACAAATTATAGTTCAGGAGCGAAGATCAAAAGAAATAAATTAAAAAAAAAGCCTACAATAAATGGCAATACAAGTCTATTATGTGCTCTAATGTTGGCCTATCGCCTTATTGATACTTGGTAGGCGAGGAGTATTCTACTCCAGACCGATGCCTTGGTTGGTAGGGGGTAGCCTTGCTTAAGGTAAACTAATAGATTCTTGGATAATGCCTTGTGTTAAACATGGTACCAGGATTGATGTTAGTTTTACCTTAGGAAGGTCGCCATTGTGTGTAAAAATTGTCATGTGCATAAAGAAATAAAGGCAAAAGGCTCCTGTAACTCTGATATTTCTTGTGTCCCTAGGCTTGTGGTATTAACTTGTTCTTAGAGTAGACACAGTGTGGTCATCTGTTTATTTATTAAGCTTGGTTATTTTCCTTGACTTAGGCCAGTTATAAACCTTGATTAACCTTTGACACCTTGCTAACTCTTGATTTACTTTTAATAATATTAAACTCTTGTTAATTTGCTACACTAGCTCATTCATGTGACCCCTTAAACTAAGTTCTCATAGCAACATCCATTGTGGTCTAACATGCTTGAATTTATACACTTTATATCTTTTGAATTCTAGCATACTTTCACTCTACTTCCCTATTTTGTAGACGGTCTACCACAACAACCCTATCGAGCTTACCATACCATAGCTTACGAGGACGGAATCTACATCAGGAAGGGAGGCATGTTAACCTATGACGGACATTGAGACGTACTATGTTTTACGTCATTAATTTAAATATTCTGAGTCATGGGCCGGGCTTGTCGGCACCATATGTTAAGGATAAAGGGATTGGGTGATCGCCGATGAGAGGCGCACCTTGAATATCAGTAGGGTAAGGGTTAGGATCGGTCGGCCATGTATGGACGCTCATGTGTGAACGGCTAAGTCACCTATAAGAGTCAAATGTAACCCTAAAACTCTCATTCTCATGTGTTGAATACAAGAGTGCTCTTGTCTTATCTTCTTGGTTTCCTTCTCCTGCGTGAGAGAGAGAGAGAGAGAGAGAGAGAGAGAGAGAGAGAGAGAGAGAGAGAGAGAGAGAGAGAGCGATTGAGCACTGTGTAGCGGTACGACGACGGCGAGGCGGTAGAGCGGCGACGGCGGCTCCTTCTTCACTGCGACGCCGCAGGAATCCTCCAGCGGCGGTTTAAGCGGTGAGTGACACACCTTTGCATTCTGTTTGAGTTTGCTTTCGTGGTTGTATGCTTGCAGCCAATCGTGGCACGCATACGGTGTTCGGCAAGTCCCCAGCTATGACTCGTGCGACAAAAGTGCACAAGACTATGCCTTCAAAATTTGATCAACTTGTCACTATGCATAAAGAGAAGGATCCTGTTCCTTCTTTGGAAAGTGTGATAAACTCTTTTCAGGAAGAAGAAAAAAAACAAATCAAAGACTTCCAAGAAGGTGCCTATGCGATCTCCACCATCAACAACAAGAAGAAATGTGCAACCTGTGGGAGGACTAATCACCAAAGAAAGGATTGCTTCACCAACAACCCTTGTGTGCACTGTGGAAAGACAAATCATCCATCACAAAGATGCTATCTTAAGGAAAAGAAGAACTTATTAGGACACTTAGAATTAAAAGCCATGATTGATGTGGATGCCATAGATAGGGAGGTCTTACCCCACTGAGAAGATATACTCGGGGCAGTGTCTATAATCCCTTTACAAGAGGTGGCATTCAAGCTTCATAACCACATACACACATATTATCTATGTGGATAGAGATGTGATAATGCTTAATCAAAGATCTTTTGTGCATGAGATAACATTATTATGATCATTAAAAAAGGATTAAGCAAGATCATTTACCACCAAGCATTAAAATGCTTATGTAGAAAATCTACAGTAGAACCCCTCTCTACAAATTAGCTTGGCATTGGAGATTGGTTACACCATTTGGCAAGCCCTTTTAGGGGAAGCTAGAGAACATTGGGGCACATTTGTGGCTCAGAGGAATTGATGCAATTCCTTTTGTGGAGAGAGAACAAGGATCTGCAAACAGCCACCTTCTCAGAAACGATGATGATTTGGGCGAAATAGCAATGCCGGGTCGTATTAGCAAATCTGATAAATTGAAGCGATGGTGACCTGCGCCTTGAGTAAAGGGAGATATCTTGTAAAGAAAATGTGCCACAATTTTGCCTGTAGAAGGCGCTAGAAGCCCTCTAATGTGTAGGTAGGTACTGTTTTGGAAAAAGCCTATTTTGGCTCCACTAATGGTGGGTGATTAATAACTTAATTAATATGCTAAGTACCTAATAAAATAACTTAATGAGGGCCTTGGGAACATAATTGGCTCTGATACCATGAAAGAAATCAAGGTGGGAAGAGATTTGAGCCATTCATAATATGAAAAATAACTGCATTGCTTCATTCACAATGTGAGTGCTACATGGGCTTTATATAGCCTTTGGATCCAGTCTTGGATGACATCATTGATGATGTAGATGAGCTAGATGCTTCGCCTAAATATACTCCAGGACTCCTTTGATGTAGGGATGCCCCTTGATATGTGGATGGACATGTGGAGTGATGCTAAATACTTTGATTTGAGCTTAGGATAACACTTCATCCTATGGACATTTGTTTTATGGCTAAGGGACAAGTTGGGCTTATATTTCTAACAGATTCACCTAAAGAAGTTTACTACTCGTGAGAGAGTCTCGAAGATTGACATGTTCCAGGTACTCTTAGACAAGCATTTTATCCCCTTGTTCATAAAAAGTCCAACCAAACTGACAACATTCTTGTGATGTATATGTGAGAGTGTAATGAGAGTTGTAGGTCTCCCACTACACAAACCTGTACTACCCTAAAATCTTGGGTAGTTTTCCACCAAGAATAATTTGAATGAATTTCCCTCAGAACTTGAGCCCATTTCTGCATGTTCCCTTCCCTTGTACATTTGAATGAATCACCCTCAAATCTTGAGCCCATTTCTGCATGTTCTCTTCCCCTATATATTTGATGCCAAAAGAAATGAAATCAAAAATATAAAGCTAGACATATCTTAAAAACAAACCATCCAGCATACTAGCATACTGAAACACACTCCTTAGTTCAACATGAAACATCCATAAATACTTCTTGGGCTATGGTAGATCAAATTCAAGAATCAACATAATTAGCAACAAGTGATTAGATGATGATTAAGATGAGATAAGTGAGCAATTAATCTAATCAGATAATGTAGGCATGGATACTAAAAAACCAGCAACTTCTCATTAGGCCAATGCCTCAATTTATAGGTTATACATCCACAAGATGCCAAGCATCTAATCCCACCGATTTCTCCTTGATTTGTGCCACCTCCCCCCCTACATCTGGGGACACATTTTCCTAGAATCTTTCCACACCCCTATATTCACTCACGCTACTTTCTCTCATCAGTAGATACCTCTCACCTTATCACTGCTACCCACTCAATTACAGACTCCCTTTTACGGTCTCTAGCTAAGGGCTTGTTCTTGCACACACCATTCACTTGCATATTTCAACAAAAAAGCTGAGAATGTTCATGCTAGAGTCTCTCTATAGGCACACACTCAACTGTAGTTCTTTTAGCATAGCTTCTCCAACAGTGCCATGGGGCCTGTCATCTGTTTCTGGTAATAGACCACATGTCCTTTGGTTGTTGTTGTTTGCGATGGTGCAATTTGAATAGGGCTTTGTTGAGCTTATGGATTTCCTTTTTCTTTCCAAGACTGGGGGGCATGACGGCACGGCACGAGGGGGGGCTGCGGGGGCATGACAGCACGGCCCGGAGGGGGTTGTCTTATGATTTCCAGCAACGTTGGGATAGCCTCCAAATTGCTTAAGATTTTGATGATGTGTGCAACCCTCTGTTGGGACTGGATCCTTTTCTTATGAAGCTATCTACTAAATGATGCACTTGGCTGAACCTTTACACCAATACCAAGGCAGTGAGGCTGTTACAAAACTATACCAAATAAGAAACCATGTTTACACTCCAATGATCTGTAACCACTGTCTAAGAGTTGCAAAAGCTCAATGAAGAGGCTATGTGAATTGTTGCTGTTGTCAAGAGTTGCTTGGTTATTTGTGATGATGTTAGGCTTTGCTACTACTGTTGCCAAGATCCTTTGATGCTCTATTGACCAGCTAGGTTAGAAGATCCCTATGCTGTAAATCCTTGAAGGGAACTGGAAACTCAAGGTTTAATGATGCCAAAATCCAAGCTGCAAACTGTTTGTCTTCTTGACCAAACTCTGTCCTATTGCTTGGAGATCTTCACAATCAAGAAACCTTGTATGCAAGTTAGGAGAACCCTATGGTGTATGGGGCACACTGGCTCACACCAATGGATTGGGTTCAATTCCTAGCAGGGCCATACTTGCAAACACAATGTTAATCAATAAAAAACTTTTGAATTTCTGGACTCGAAATTGTAAATCTTGTACACTTTTGTATCAACTAGTTATCAACATGCTCTGTGCATAATATTGATACTCAGATTTGTAATAGAACAACATGCTATATATCTTCTTGATGGAAATGTGCTAAGATGATGTAATCCAGGGTATGTGCTTGTAAACAGTGTTTTCTCATTGACAACACTTTTCTTGCTTCTTTTACTTGTAATACACTAAGATTATACTAATTTGTGTAGATTTATACTACTCCAACAGATTTGTAATCTTTGCCCAACTTCTTTGCAAGAAAGTGGCAAGATTAGAAAGATTTGATCAAGAATCACTTACTGTTATGTTTCTGTATCAAGATTTGATTTTAGTACAATAAACTTTGCATAATCTATAAACTTCTCTATTCTGTACTATAGATTTGCAACAAAATTGTACTCTGCGCTGTTCTTGAAAATCTACATCAATCCTTGAAAATATGTATCAACTGCACATAATCTTGAAATATGCACCAAGATTCTGCACACTTTCTTGAAACTGTATCAAATTTCTACACACTTTCTTGAAACTGCATCAAATTTCTGCACACTTTCTTGAAAATGCACCAAATTTTTGCACAGCAGTCTGAAATCTGTACATCAATCTAAAAACTCTGCATAGCAATCTGAAAACTCTACACACAACCTTGATTTTCTGCACCACAATCTTCTTCTTGGCAATCTTTCTCCAAGAGCTCCAAGATTTTGCAATCTAAGGTTTGATCTTGAAGAAATAAGGGCTTTAAGAATTGATATTTGAAATTGTAGGCTCTCTAATCAAGACAATGCAAGAAAATCATTCAAAATTGGTTGCTAACATCTCTACAAACCCTAATTTTGAAAATCAAGAATTTTTTTAAGAAAATCAAGATCAAGAAATCAAACAGTAAAGTTGATTAGGGTTCTGAAAATAGTGTTTAATATAAATTAAAAAATGATTAACATAAATTTTATTGCTAATCTTATCAAAATAAAAAATTAGCAAACCTAAAAATTGTGAAAAAAATCAATTCCAAAAATAATACACTAATCATGATCAAGATAATGCATTTTGAAATATTAGATTAATAGTAATCTAATAATGCATTATCTTGATCATGATTAACACTAATCATGATCAAGATAATGCATTTTGAAATATTGGATTAATAGTAATCCAAAAATGATTATCACTAATCAAGAGCAAGAAAATGCATTTTGAAAATAATTATCACTAAACACTACCTAAGCAAGGATATAAGCCAAGATCTGTGATACTAATGCAATGAAGGGAACCTAGGGTTTGCATTCATTAGCATGGAGTACACACATGCCCATTCATCATAGGGAGTAGCACCTATTGCACTCATAATGAAGTACACACATAGCTTCTTAAGAGGGAGAAGTTCACCATGGAAGCTTAGAGCTCCAAAGAGTAAGAGTACTCATGAAAGTAAAATGATAAAAAAGGGCACAATGTCCATGAGCCCTATATCTAA
Source organism: Cibotium barometz (assembly GCF_041138505.1). Taxonomy (NCBI): domain Eukaryota; kingdom Viridiplantae; phylum Streptophyta; class Polypodiopsida; order Cyatheales; family Cibotiaceae; genus Cibotium; species Cibotium barometz. The sequence goes on along the minus strand of NC_141093.1, from coordinate 39,734,015 downwards.
TATAGCCCAAGGCCCCCCAAAAGTACACATGTAAATGTACATCCCTAAGCCCAAGTGCCTAGGCCCCATTCCCCATGTGCATGTGCAATGAAAACTACTTCATTACACAAAACCTTTTTGGATCTTTTAAGTAGGGAAATCATACTCTAAATCAATCAAAACATCATTCTCTTGACTCGATTGGCAACGCGTGAAAGTGCAGGAAAGCATTCACGGCATGAAACATATTTCATTTCACGACGTGAAACATTACGCCCGCCACCATTAGCGCCAAGTGCGGGCCACGGTCCAAAACTGGACTTACCAACACATACATCCCTAACGTCTAGACCCAGGAATACTAACCCTTTGAGACCTAGTCGAATGACTCCTAGGGTCAGGCACGGGACAAGGAAAATGTTGCCAAGATGGGTCAAATCTTCTTCCCCACATCTGAGGAATTAGAAGTTGACATAAAGATGAAAAAAGTAGAGCGTCAATTGAGACCTCTGAGCTTACAAAGGCAAGAGATTGATACATGAAGAATGATGGCAGAACAGAGGGAAATTGGTAATTTGAATTTGAATTGTTATGGCCACGTGGCAAAGAAATAGAAACATCTAGAGAAGCCATGGATGACATGGGGATGGGAATGGTAGAAGGAGGAATACTAGCCCATAAATGAGGAGCCCAAGGCTGAGGAAGACCTCAAATTACAAGAAGAAGTGGACAATCTACCTAGGGCATTTGCCAGAGGAGAGAATCAGCTCTATACAAGAGAGGAGATAAAAGAAATGATCAATAATTGCACTTTCTTATAGAGTATGAAACTCTTAATTCAACAAAGGCGGGCTGAGGTTGCTAATGATAATGAGCCAGGTTATGAAGAATTGCCCAGACCCACCAACCATAGATCTGGATTGGATAGATGAAACTACGTAGATAGAGGACAAGGTCTAGGTAGGGGTAGCTCCTTGGAGGCCAATAATAGATCCCCAGACACATCTAAATATAGCCACAAGGGTAGATTTATTGAATATGGCTGCAAAAATGGGTAGAGGCATGGTAAGGGAACTAGGAACGGCCCTTGAATCCAGACCATCTCAGATAAAGCCACACATTATCTCAAAACTCATGCAAAAATTCTTAGGAGATGGGGATCCAATCCAAAATATAGAGATCTTTGAGTCAACATGCAAAACATGTGGGCCAGTGATGAGCGATGTGACCATGATACATGCCTTTTCTCTAACTTTAGAAGGGAAAGCTCACCAATGGTATCAAACCTTAAGGCCTAAAGATAAAGTCGATTTCACAACACGATTTAAGAATGTGTTCATACCAAGCTTTGCTCGAAGTGGTGATAGGTGGAGTCTTGTGGCTTAACTCCATAACATAAAGAAAAAAGAAAATGAATCCATGTGAGATATGTTTCTTAACTCAAGAACCTAAACTAAAGATGAAAAGTGAGGGAAAGGCTGATTGACGATCAGTTATTGCCATGCTTCCAGAGAGGAGTTCGAGATCATAAGATACATGATTATCTGGTAGCCCGGTCGACTACTTTGGATACGTGTTGTAAGTTGGCTATTGAATATGAAGATAACATGCTTGAGTTGCCACAACCAGAAGATGCTGCCAAGGTAGCGTCGGTGGTAGCAGCATCATGAGTCTCTAGTCCTCATAGGACGTGGGATCTAAGAACAAGTAAGTTGGCAACATGACAATTAAAGAACTCAGCACTACCATTTTGGAAAAGTTAAAAGTCAGGGATGGGAGATAAGCATCAAGAAATGCTCATCTCTACCCTTGGAAAGACTTAATTTGGTGCTCCATCTATAGACAAAATTAGACGGGCATTGAATGCCCTCACCTAAGATCAAGATAGTTACTTTGTTGTGATCATTGTCAAAGACAGGGAAACCACAATACTGCCATGTGCAGATACCCGAGGATCCAGCCTTTAGCACAATTGCCAGCACACCAAGGTGCCTCTAGCCTTACTAGCACCACCATTGCAATCCAATGTGGCTGCAGGGTAGCCGAATATGTCCTACTTACCAAGAGGAATGTTTGGGATGCATGACTTGTCGCCATTACTGCCACCTGTTCTACCACCACAACCACCAGAGGCCAAGATCAACCAGATGTTGATTAAAGAACCCTTGAAAGAGGGGCAAGCTATGCGCAAAGTAGAAGTGGATAACGACTACTACAAGGAACCAACTGAGATTACACCGGAGTATTATGTCTTACAAAATAGCACACTAGTACCAGTGTTTCAACCCACGGTATAGTGGAAGGGAAAAGACATAAACTCGACTATGAGAAGGGGACCCATGCAGCTTAATCATTGTAATGGACCTCATCTCGAGAAGCGGAGTGTCCTCTTGAAAATGTGGCTAATGCTGGTCAAACTTAGCCGATAGCAGCGCACAAACCAAGGCCATGCCCACATGTGTTAAGTGTGGTGTTTATCATGTGATCAAGGTTTGCCCATATCACACCAATGTCACTGCTTCTACATCTAACCATGCCACCATCAGGACTATAAGTGTGCAGCCTAGAAATATCACACCAATAAATGTCCTGATGCCACACAAACAAAACAGGTGGACAAAGGGAAAAATCCAAGAGGTTGTAACCTCTAAGAATGGGAGAAGAAGAGTGAAAAAGGTGGCCAAGGGTGACACCTTGGCCGTAATTCAGGATGGATCCGAGGAAGATACCATTGACACTGGTTCCACCCAATCAAAGGAAGGAGACAATCAAGTGATGAGGTCAGATAAGCAAGCAAAAGAGAGATCAGCAGACCCCAAGGATGTTGGAGAATATCCAAATACTGAGGAGGAAATAAAAACGATTGAGGAAGCTAAGGCCCTTGTAGAGGAGTGTTAGCGCAATCATGAAGCCAAATTGAGGGCTAACAAGGCTAGGGATACAGTGTATCCACGAAATGAGCTATTAAAGGAAAGAAAATTGGATGTGCCTACTCCAATTCCAGAAGAGTCCAAGGAAGAGACTCATAGTGATCTGATGGCAAGAATGTTTGCAGAGGCAGATTAGGAATTGTCAAATCATTCATTCTCTAAGATTGAATATGAGACAAACATGTGGAAGGAGCCCTCACTTGCTAGAGAATCTAGAGACATAAGGTAGTCTCTTAGCAATACTGTTTACAACTATCAAAATGCCACTAGAACCTCAATTGGGTGCGCATTGCAGATATGGTAAGTGCGGCAAGTCTTAACCTTATGATTTGTATACTTGCTTTGCCATGTCATGTTAGATCATTGTTTTGCATACCAAAAAAGCATCTCGTATGGTTTTTGCAGGGACCAATGTCTGACCCTGAGTGAGGATGAGTAAAGGAAAATGACCAATCCATGTCTTACGATGGGCCACCAGAAGTTAGAGAGGTAGACGTTGTTTGCAGGGGAGGATCCCAAACCTGTCTACATTGCTAATGACTTAACTAATGCTGAAAAGAAGAACTTATTACTCTCCTAAAAGAGTTCAAGGACTGTTTTGCTTGGAAATATACAGAAATGAAGAGTGTACCACCCGAGGTGGTTCAACACACTATGTTGATCATGGAAGGATCAAGACCATCCAGGCAAAAACCGTATCAAATGAATCCTAAATATGCAACTATTGTAAAGGAGGAAATTGATAAACTCATAGCTGCAGATTTCATCTATGAGATTGAGCACACAGATTGGCTATCACCAATCGTAATCGTGCCAAAAAAGAATGGGAAGCTAAGAGTTTGTGTTGATCTCAAAAAGGTAAATATAGCTACTAGGAAGGACCACTACCCATTACTATATACGGAGCATGTATTAGAACAGGTAGCAACAACAGGTGAGGAAGCCTATAGCTTCTCAGACGGGTTTTCAGGCTACAATCACGTGTCCATTGCACTAGAAGACCAACATAAAGACAGACTTCAACACAATGTGGGGGACCTATGCTTATAAGTTTATGCATTTTGGCCTGAGTAATGTCCCAACAACTTTCCAATGATTGATGTGCACAGCCTTCAAGGACTACTTACAGAGGTGGCTTGAGATATTAATTGATGATCTTTGTGCACACTCATGATGGATTGAACATCTGGGTTTCTTAAAGAAGGTGTTTTAGAGGTGTCGATTTTATCGCATATCCTTAAACCCTTTAAAGTGTCAATTTTGGGTAAAACATGGTGTTATCTTAGGGCACATTGTCTCTAAGAATGGTATTTCCACTGATGAGGGCAAGGTGAAGTTGATCTTAGAATTACCCCCACCAACAAACTACAAGGGTGTGTAGTGGTTTATGGGATGTTAGGTATTATCGATGATTCATTATATTCTATGCTAAAATTGCCAGGGTATTGTATAGATTGCTCATCATCTTTGAATGGACTAAAGAATGCTAAGAAGCATATGACAAGTTGAAGAAAGTACTAGCTAAAGCACCAATTTTGAGACCACTGAACTGGGACCTCGTATTCCATGTACACATTGATGCATCGAATTTTGCTATAGGATGCATATTGGCACAACCTAGGGAATTCAAATTGGATTACCTAGTTTTCTTTGCCAGTTGATTACTAAATGATGCAGAAATAAACTACATCACAACTGAGCATGAAGGGTTGGCCATGGTTTATGCTGTTAAGAAATATAGACATTACTTGGCCAACAAGTTTGTATTCTTTGTTGATCATCATCAAGCCTTATTATATATAGTGAATGAGTCATGCACCACGGGGAGAATCACACGATGGTTGCTTTTACTACTAGAATTTGACTTTATGGTCATGGTAAGAAAAGGAACACAACATGTTTTGCAGACCATATGTCTAGAATACCAAATGGAGAACTTGTAAACTCGCATTAATGATGGCCTCCCAGATGGATGTCTGATCAAAATTGATATGGTGCCTTAGCGGAGCGAGGAAATATCCGAGTACCTAGCTCATGGTTTTTCACAAGATCAGCCCTTGAACAAGGATAAGATGCGTTGGCTTATTAAGCTAGCCACACCATATCAATTGATTGTAGGAGAACTATATAAGCTGGGCAAAGACGATATTCTCAAGAGATGTGTGCGAGAAGATGAGTTCGTCACACGGTATTAGAAGAAGCACACTCAGGAATAGCCAGAGGACATTTTACTGGAAAAGTTAGAGCTCACAAAGTGCTTCAAGTAGGGCTACGGTGGCCTACGTTATTAAGAGATGGACAAGAAATGCAACCAAATGGACTTACTTGATATTGCTTGAGATAAGTTTATTGTGTTTACATTGCTTGAAGGTGCCCCTTTATATGAGGTGGCTACTAAGTTTCTTGAGAGCTCATGTGGGATAAATTAACTTTGGTGATGTGGCAACTTGCTAGATGACCTTGTACCTTTCTCACTCCCAACCTCTTCCTTATGCTCTTTGGCACCACATTTCTCAACACCCCCCCTTGGTGCCAAATCTTTGGGCTACTCAAGGTGGTTGGATGTTGGTTACATAATGTTGTTTGAATTTTTCCTTTCTACATTCCCCTGTGTACTATGAGCAACTTTGGCCCATGTGCTACTTTGGCACTTCCCTCCCTTAATGGTAGACTGGGTACAATTTTTAGGCTTTCACTCTTCCTTTATCTCCCCTTTGGCTATGAATTTCAGCTTGAGTGCATCATATGGCCTTAGAGGTTGATTACATCACACTTTTTGTAGAGACAAGAGGGGTGAATTTCTAGTTTGGGTACATCATCAGTCCCAGAGGCTAATTACAAACACTTTTTGTAGGAAGTAGGATTTTTTTTACAACAAATTTTTGTTTAAGAGTTAGGTAGTGATTGGTAGCTTCTTTGTTGCTTCGTTCTTTTCTGCATCTCTTTCACTTTTTCTTATTGAATTCTTTTCTTCTTTTTAATTTTGATATTTCCCTCTTCATTGTGCCTTTGGTTCTTTTTCTTACACATTGATGCGACATTATGTCATGCAACGGGTGGTCTTACCATGAGCTTCTTGAGTCTCTATGGCAGTGTCTAGGAACCCAAAAAATGTGAACACAAATGAAATATTTTTATGGGAAGGTCTTAGCCTATATGGCCAATGTCTAATCCCAATGCAAAACATGGAAATAAAATACGTGTCACTAGGACGACGTGCAATATTCATGCGAATCACACTTATTTTAATGCAAGAAAATGTGTGATTACAAATTGAGTATGTGGGCACCAAAACATGCCATCCTCTTCCTTCTTCTCTTCCATCATGCAACTCTAGCTTGGAGCATCGTTGTGAATGACGACCACCATGACAAATTCATTGTTAGCAGCACATGTTGTACAATGCATTGGTGTGCATGCCTCATAAGTTATCAACACCCACCACAAGATTTTGTTTTTCTCCATAGAAACAGCCACTTAGAAGAGATAAGACCTTAGCATTTTTTAAAATAATTTAAGAAAATAAAATTTTTAAATTAAAAACCTCATCTATCTGCTAGACAACGTGGTGGCCTGCTTGTGCTGTGAAACTCTTGTGCGATTACAGATGAGTGTGGAGCAACACAATTGAACCAGTAAGACTTTGGCCTCAAGATCTTCATGTTAGAGCCCCCAGGAGGGCTAGTGGGTTTGGGCTTCTATGTTGGTGCCTCTGCACGGGCTGTGGGCTCTGAAGCATGGACGTAGAGGCGAGAGGGGAACGGTTGGACCTGCACACGAGCAGCCACAAAGCTTGGCTGGAGAAGAGTTTCCTCGGGCTCAAAACACTAGAGACGGCAGAGAGGGAAGACGGATGTTGAACATGATGTTGGTGGTCACAGAGCGACTAGGCATCAAAGACGATGGCTATATGAGCTGAGGAAGTTATCGCTATTAGAGAGGGATGCTTTAGTGTGATAATAGTAGTAGGTTGCGTAGAGTAGCAGTAGGTTTCCACGTGCTTGTACTCCGACCAGTTTGGTTATTACAACATCATATTGCAACAGGTTGCTGAGAGTAGCAAGAAGAGAGCCTTCCTCTCCAGTTTGTCTACTCCAGTTTGTCTAATGTCCTCCTTGTCAAGTCTGTTCCAAAAGATGTTGCTGAGCAGCAGCGTGATGTTTGTTGTTGTAGGCCTTGTAGTGTATAGAGGGCAGCTAAGAACAATGCATCAACCCACACATGCAAAGATACTGATGTGCTTGGTAAATGTGAGTGCATGGAAATAGTGATATAGATGTGTAGCTAGTGTGTAGAGTTTCCTCCTCTTCCTCTTTAAGTGCAGTACTTCATTTAGCGGTGCCACTCTTCAAGAGTGAAGGAGATAGGAAGATCTAATCCTAATGCATAACCTAATCTATTCAACTTGCTAAGTCTAGCTAGCTTGGCTCTGATACCATGTTGGGAAATATCGATCAAGGCTAGGCTTAAGCTAAGGTGGATTAAAGCAAATGCTAAACATGATTAAAACATGAAAGAATAACTAAAAAGAGATGCACATCTCATCACATCCATTTACATCTATTCAGATCCACATCACATCCATTTACATCTATTCAGATTCACAATACATCCATCCACATCCATCCACATCTCATCACATCCATACACATCACATCCATTTACATCTATTCAGATCCACATCACATCCATTCATATCCATCCACATCACATCACATCCATTCACATCCATCCACATCTCATCCATTCACATCCATCTACATCTCATCCATTCACATCCATCCACATCTCATTAAATCCATCCACATCTCATCACATCCATTCACATCCATCCACATCTCATCACATCCATTCACATCTACCTAGATCCACATCACATCACATCACATCACATCCATCCACATCTCATGACAGCCATTTAGTACGGTTACTCTACTTTCGATACACAGATAGAACTTTTCTAAGTTTCTGCCAATTGCTTTGGCTTAATTAAAGGCAACTTTTTCTCGATCCCATTAAATCTAAGTATCAGAGTGTTGTTGAAGATTTAAAAAGGAAAAATGAACCTTATCAGAATTTTAAAGTAAAAACTCAGAAAGAGCATTTACGTATTGTGTTTTCATTTGTTAAGCTTCATTAATGAAGACTAAATCTAAATTTTCGTTTACTTGTTGGATCCTTGATCCTCCCAAGATTCCAGATTTTCTTTTCTGATTAAGAATTATCCAAGTCTTCTCGATGGATGTTACATTCTTTCTCAAATTTCTCAAAATAAGATATATTCAATATTCTTCTTTTTGAATAAAAGATTCATTGGATTTACAAAATCAATTCTACCCATTTTTCTTAAGAATGTTCATCAACGATCTTCTTCTCCTCCATACTATGATTGTGCTCTGCCATCCTATCACTTTGCCACATTCCTTTCTCAGCAGGTAGGAGTGTTAGCCGTAGGCTAGCTTGAGCTGTAGGCCAATGCTGTACGAGGCTGCATGTGAGCACCGTCAATTATCAGGGCCCCCTACTTTACTGTAGGAAATGACGCTTCCTTAATACCCATCCGGCGCATCTTATCACAGTACTGATGAAGACTATAAGAAGGCAGTATAAAAGGATGGATCCTGAGCATTGTAAGGGCTAGCTCTGTCGATTGTATCATTTTTCCTTTTTTTTGGGTGATGTAAGGAAGATCGTTCTTTTTTTGTTCTCTCTCTCTCTCTCTCTCTCTCTCTCTCTCTCTCTCGTACATTTGTCTTCTTGTTACGTCTTCCTGTATTCATTTACACTTCATATGTTATGGTCATTAGAGTTATTTGTTAAGTTATCATGCTCTTACACTGTTTATTAAACCAGTAGGTCCAGTAGTTTTGAATGATCTGCGTGCTACGTTTGACTCTCTGTTAGATCTGTATTTGTCTGGTGTATGTTGCATGCATAACCAGTGATTTTCAGTAATAATCGGTCATATTTTCCCATCAACACTTTGGCAACCACGATGCTTTTTGCTGTTTCTTGTTGTTGCCATTTTGTTTGCTACCTGATTGCCATTATGTTTGAATCTCCTCCCCTTGTTTTCAAACCCATCCCTATGTTAGCACATAAAAGGCACTTCTAGGAGTGCAACCAAGCTTGGCAATTCTTGTTCACGCCACCCTTGAAGACCAACCCATTGTATCTGAACAAGAACAACCTGCATCCCACTCAAACGAAGAACCACTCACCCCTACTACCCCAACCTCACCATCACTGTTCATACCACCTTCACCTCCACCATTACCATGACCACAGCCTCGCCCCCTTCGCTACTAAAACTCGATGCAGCGAGACGAACTGCCAACAGAAAATACCCCAAATTTTCCAGGAAATCCTCAAATGATACCGATGCTCACATCGTGATGTTCGACATCGCTTAGTGTGTCAATGTACCTAGTGTGGTTGATCACAGTAACTCAAAAAGGCTGCCTTTGTTGTTTGCCACAATCCAAAAGAGTGCCACTCTTTGGGTTGCTCAGTATGAGTACACTCATTTTCCCACTTATGATGCCATTCATGATGCATTCCTTCAATGCTTTAGAGAAGACAAGACATCCGTGCATGTCTTGGATAGTAGAATGAACTAGAGGATAATGACAGTGGAAGATTATGCTGCAAAGTTTCGAGAACTTATCCGCAGGTTAGATGCTACTAATAGGCCTGTGGGGAGAAAGTTCTCAATTCTTATTTTATGATGGGCCTTAGCAAGCAACTTAAATGCTCTGTTTGCTGGTGTGCCGACTTGACTACCCTGACCATGGAGCAGCTTGTAGACTCAGCTCTCAGAGCAGAGCGGGTGCTCGTAGGCTCTGGAAAAAGCAACAAGAAAAAGTCCAAGAGTAAAAGGGAAATCCTCATCCGGATATTCAGATGACGAGGATGATTCTGATGATTCCACATCCAGTGAGGAATCGGAGGAGGATGAGGAAGATTGCAAGTCTAGGTCTCCAAGAGCAAGAAGGCAGGGAAGACAGCCAAGGAATTGGCTGTAGCTAGAGCTCAGTTGGCCAGTGAAGGTGTGAAGCCCACTCCTATCGTCCGGTCAGACATTTGGTGTGTGAAGGGTAAAATTATGGACATGGAGTTGATGAATGCAGCTTGAATGAAGCTTGCTGGTACAATGGCACGAGAGCTCCTCCATAACCGGTACCCCAACCTCCCGTGGTGGCTGTAGTCCCCAATCCACCTAGCTAATGGCTATGCCTCACCAGTATCGCAGACCCCAATTTTTCCCATGTGGAAACTTTCCACCTAGGGAAGTGGCTGTTCCCCCCAAGGCCTGTCCTCACATGCTTCTATTGCCATGCCCAAGGCCACGAGAAGTCAGAGTGTGAAATATGGAGAAAGCACAAAGCAGAAATAGAGGGAGCCCAAGCTTCCGCACCCAGTCAACCCACAGTAAACACGGTGGAAATCCAATCTCTAGATGAGCAAGCAGTACATTGACCAACCACATAGGTGCCCGAATCATCAGCCATGACGGTGACCAAATCCATGCAACCCGACTCCACGATGTAGTGCAAGAACCAACCTCGGATAAGAAGGGAAAGCAAAAAGGGGTCACTTGGTAGGAACAACACAAAGTCCAGACGGAAGTATTTGCTTGGGTGGAGGAGAAGCAGGCCAAAGAAGCATTGTGAAAAAAGCACCTGAAAAAGTAGAGGCCAATCTGTCGGCCAGAATCACAATTCAATTTTTTGGAGATGAGCCCGAAAGAAGAAGGCAAAGTGTCCTCACCAATCAAAATGCAACAGCCAATGAAAGGTGCAGAGACACCAGGGTCATAAGAATGTGCAGAAGCACATAAGAAAGTGGGTTACCCAAGAAAGCTCACGGAAGTAGAACACCAATCATATGATCTATGGGAAGATCTGAAGCAGCAGCTAATACATATGTCGGTGGAGCAGTTACTCACATTGGTGCCGAAATTCAGGGAGTAGCTCTGATAGGTTGCTTGAAACCTCAGGGAGGGGAAATGCCACCCTTGCAGGTTGGAAGCCTTGAATATTGAGAAAGCAGATACCCCACCAAGGGAAGGCCCCATTTATGATGAAGCCATCCCAATGATCTAGGTCAAGTTGGCCGGAGTGCATATAGTAGAAGTTCTGTTGGATGGTGGTTTTGGAGTTAATATCCTATTCGATGCAACATGCCACATGAACGGGTTGAGCAGATGGGAGTCCGCACCATTTGCTATCAAAATGGTAGATCAACGATGGCGAGTGTAGCCACTTGGATTAATCTGTGAGCTCACACTAGCGGTCTCCAGATACAATTTCTAGTTGTGGTGCTTTGGATGCAGGATATCAAAGGAGCTTATCCAATGTTGCTCCTAGACCTTGGCTCTGCTTGATCGTTGCTTGGCTCTACCAAGCAATGATCAAGCAAGATTGGGACACGGTATGATTACTATCTAGCATGGAAAGAAGAAAATAAAGATCTCTGTCGCGCCAGTAGGTGGAGAAACCAGCCCGACTGGAAAAAGTCGAAGGAGTCAACATGCTGGAAGGGCTAGACCTCGATGAGGAGGAGTATCTCCAGCAAAATGCTAATTTGATCAGCCTGTTTGAGGTTGATGTAGTTCGGATAATGGACAGATATGGACCAAGTAGTCCGCACAAGGATGTTCCCAAGGATCAGTCCGCTCCACTGAGACGGAAGGACAAAGTCCAGATAAAGGAAAAGTTTTTTATGAGGCTTTGGCTGAGGAAGGCACTACTCCGAGCCTACATCAACTCATTGCAGCATCATAAAAGGCTTTTGACAAAGATCTCAAGCACTCCAAGAGAGTCAAAGAGGATGAATTGATGGAAATGAACCTCGAAACTGATAATGATCCCAAGATGGTCCAGGTCAGTGCCAAGCTAGATATGAGAGGAAGTCCAAGTGTTGGCACTCCAGATTAAGCATGAACCTAGCCAAATGTTCCTTTGTTGTCCAAAGTGGAATGCTATTAGGCCACATCATTTCCAAGGAAGGAATAGCAATCGACTTGGCCAAGGTCGAGGTGATCCAAAAAGCCCCAAACCCAACAAATGAGAAAGAGTTGAGAAGATTTTTGGGGTAAGTCAGATGGCACACTCGAATCCTCAGATACCTCGCCCATGTAGCAACGCCCTTAAATAAAAAGATGGTGCAGATCAAAACACCTTTGACCAAGCAATTGAGGTAGATAAATTTTACCTGGACAATGGAATGCATCATTGCATTCCAGCATCTCAAAATCATGTTGTCAAAAGCACCTGTTATCCAACCCCCAAACTCGGAATCGCCCTTTCATGTCTTTGTAGATGCCTCTGATGTGGAAATTGGTAGTGTTTTGATGCAAGAGGCCAACACGAAATGGTTTCGGCCTGTCTACTATGCCAATCAAAAGCTCTCCAATGCTGAGCGAAACTACTCAACCACACATAGAGAAGATCTTGGCATGATCTACTTAGTTACCAAATTTCGGCACTTACTAGGCAATAAATTTACCTTTCATGTGGATCACTTCGCCTTGTTATATTTAGTAGAAAAGCAGAGTCTAGCAAGAAAATTGGCTATATGGATACTAATACTTCAGGAATTTGAGTGCACACCCTAGGTGCCAATCATACAATGGCAGATTATCTATCTTGGCTGGAGTCCGCCGGAGAAGCCCATGGAGTCTTTATTAGATTACACCCTTTGAGCCAACATGGAGAATCTTGCCAGAAGCCTACTCCACCATGGAGTCGAGGCGGCAACCATATGTGCCATATTCTCTTCGAGTGCCAGACTTAGAAGAGCTGCTACCAATGGGAGGTGAAGGCACTTTGTGGGAAAATGTGGCACGGCACACCAAATTGGCAAACCCACACTTAGATGAACTGCTGAGATTCGCATCATCTCACATTTATGATCAGTTATATGTTGGAATTAGGGTTGCAGGAAAGCACACAAAGCTTGGAGAAGAAGAAGCAAGAATGCACACGACACAAAGTATTAGATTGTGTCAATGTACAAAAGATAAGTTAGCCCTAGAAGGATGGGCGTATATACAAGCCGGGGGAAAAAACCTCCTAAAGAGGGAAAAAGTGCCCCGGCGGTCCTAAGTGTGTTCACACACATCACTGCCTATATATATATGGCAACAAATCCCCCCTGGGAGTGATGGTGTGAACGAGAGCTGGTACTCATGTATAGGGGAGTGCCATGCCCGAAGTAGATCAATCCACAAAGGGGAGCAAGCCCAAAAATTTGCAGAAAGCTTCAAACTTCTCACGAGGAAGCGCCTTTGTGAAAAGTTCGGCGAGGTTATCCTGTGTTGGCACATAGGCCAAGCTGATCTCTCCTGCTGAGAGTCTCTCCCTGACATAGTGATAATGCACCTCAATGTGCTTTGTGCGAGCATGAAAAAATGGGTTTCTCGCAACTGCCAATGCGCTCTGACTGTCAGTGAATAGAGGTGGCAGACTCCTGTCCAACACCCAAGTCAGCCCCATAAGCCGTCTGAGCCACACACACTCAACTGTAGCTATGAAAGCTGCCCTGTACTCAGCTTCACAACTAGAAGTGGCCACAGTAGGTTGCTTCTTGCTCAACCAAGATATGCATGAGCTATCGAGCATGAAACAAAAACCACTTGTGGACACTCTTGTGTCATAACAACCAGCCCAATCTGAGTCCAAAAAAGCATGCAAATCTGGCGGCAACGATCCCCCCTTGGGATAAAATAACCCAAGATGTATGGTGCCACTCAAGTAACGAAAGATGCGTTTAACTGCCTTCCAATGCTGAGACCCTGGGCTATGCATAAACCTGCTCACCTGAGACTGCAAACTGAATGTCCGGCCTCGTAATGCATACATAAATGAGGCAACCAACAGCTGTCTGATAGAGTGTGACATCAAAGTGATCTCCAGCATCATGAAGACTCAACTTCAAACCTGTCTCCATTGGAGTAGCAATAGGCTTGCAGTCTTCAAGGCCAAATCTCCACAACAATGTCTCAATATACTTTGTCTGACACAAAGCAATACCTCCATCACACTGCTTAAATTGTATCCGCAAATAATGATGCAAATGCCCCCAATCTGACATCTCAAAAGAAGCATTCAAATCAGCCTTAAAATCAGCAATGTGACTCTCATTTGGTCCTGTGAGCAGCATGTCATCAACATATAGAGCAATGATTAGATGTACATCATCCACACGTTTAGCATACAAAGTGCTTTCTGTTGGACTATTCTGAAAACCTTGTGCAGTCAAATATGCATGTATCTTTTCATACCAAGCTCGTGGAGCTTGCTTTCAACCATATAAAGCCTTTTTCAACCTGCACACTTTGTTTTCCTGCCCTCTTTGAACAAAACCACGAGGCTGCGATACATACACCTCCTCATGCAAATCTCCATTCAAGAACACAGTCTTTATGTCCAACTGATGTACATTCCAACCATTATGAGCTGCCAATGCACAAATGCTATGAATGGTAGTCATACGACAAGTGGGAGCAAAGGTCTCATCAAAATCAATGCCCTTTTCTTGAGCATAACCCTTTGCAACAAGTCTAGTCTTATAGCGATCAACACTGCCATCTGGCTTTCGTTTCAACTTAAAAACCCACTTACATCCAATGGCCTTTTTACCAATAGGCAAATCACACAAAGACCATGTACCATTCTTCATTATAGCATCATATTCACTTTGCATTGCAGCCAACCAATTTTCTGATTTTTGTGCCTCATCAAATGAAAGAGGTTCTTCTCCTTCACACATACTAGACACAGCCAAAGCATAACAATCTGATGCATAAGAGGCATGCTGAAAACTTGAACGAGTACGACTAGACATAGGTGCATCAATTTTACTATCACGCAAGGTTTGCACCAGTCATTTAGGCATACCTCTAGCCTGCTCATTTTCAGCCCTATCCTCATAGATTACATCCTGTAAATCTACATCAGAAATAGGCTGATCTATGATGTCGTTTGAAATCTGCATACGCTGAATATTTGCCTCATTAGGACTTACATTTGAATTCCCACCTGTAAACAGAGGCAACAACGTATCAAATACATCTCGTAAGCTCACACCTGTCTCTTTGGTACATGATAACAAAGGCTGTACAGCATCTTCCACAAAAACAACATCTCGACTAATCAAGATACGCTTTGACTGCGGATGATACAATCTGTAACCCTTGCTCTCAACACTGTAACCAACAAAAATGCATTTGACAGCCTTATCATCCAATTTTCTGCGTTGTTGCATAGGCACTAAAGCATAGGCCAAGCAACCAAAGACACGCAAGTGACCAATAGAAGGCTTCCTGCCATGCCAAGCTTCGTATGGAGTAATAGACCGCAAGGCCTTAGTGGGACACCTGTTGAGTACATATGCAGCACACATGACAGCCTCAAGCCAAAATGCATGTGGCAAAGCTTGGCTCTTGACCATACATCGTGCCATCTCCATAAGTGACCTGTTTTTTCTCTCAACAACACCATTTTGCTGAGGGGTATACGGCACTGTACATTGGTGTTTTATCCCACGACTAGACAGAAATGCATCAAACTCTTTAGACATGTACTCCGTCCCTCGATCAGAACGGAGGGTGCCCACATTACAATTGGATACATTTTCAACCATAAGCAAAAACTGTTTGAAGCACAAAAACACTTCGGACTTTGCCTTCAGTGGATATACCCATGTATGCCTTGAGTAATCATCAATGAAAGTCACGAAGTACAAGTGTTACCAAATGACGGAGTTTGCATAGGCCCACATACATCACTATGTACAAGTTGCAATTTGCGAGTGGCCCGCATAGAACCATCCTCTGGAAACGTAGAACGCTGCATTTTGCCCAAAATACAGCCTTCACAAACATGTTTCAATGGTGCCTCAAGAGGGGGCAATGAAGCAACCATATCAAATTTCTGCAAACGCAGCAAACTAGCAAAGTTTAGATGACCAAAACGAGCATGCCATAGTTTTGCATCTGAAACTGCCTTTTCATCAGAAACTGCATTTGCTGAATCTTCCACACACTTGTCATAAGAATTGAGCCTATACAGCCCACGAAACAAGGTGCCAGATACAATAATCGTATCACCAGAAGTCAAATCATGAACAGTACATCTGTCATCCACAAATTTGACTACAAGTCCAAGTCTAGCAAGCGCAGAGACAGATAGTAGATTCTTCTTTATCCCTGGCACATACAAAGCATCTGAAAGTGTGAAAGCGCTGCCATTTGCAGCAGTAAGCATAATTTTACCAATGCCCTTCACTGGGTAAGAAGCATTATTGGCACATGTGACAGTATTCCCATTAGGGACAGCCTCAAGACAAGTGAACATATCACGATGCGAGGTAATGTGCCTTGTAGCAAAAAGAAAAAAAAAGTTAAGCTCCCACCTCGATGAGCTTGGGTAAGCGGTTGAAGGAAGTTGGAAGCAAGCACGTGATGAACGAAAAGCAATCGAAGAAGAAGACACGAAAAGCAATTGAAGAAGAAGACACAAAATCACACAAGGCAAAGTGATGAACAAGAAGACAAAAAATTTGATTTTATGGTGTAGCCGTCGGACAAGGCAGCTATGTTTAATAAAGGAGCCACGTGTCATTTTATAATTGGCCGCGGTTCTTATCGTTTCACAGCATGAATTTCTTTGAACTCTTTCACGACATGAAACACCAAAGGATGGTTCACGGCGTGCATGACTGTAGGGTGGTTCACGGCATGAACCATTTTCCTACAGTTTCACGTAGAGTTTATAAGATCAAATTTTTATCTTTCGTGCTCAAACACTCACACATGCATATGATGATGCATTGCTTACCTTGTCCCTTTTATTTTTACCACATGAAAGGCACGAGCCTACGCATCTTTACCATCCCAACGAGCTTGTTCAGCAGTGGGTAAAACAGCAGCAACAGTAGAGCTGCTAGAACCTGCAACATCCTCAATAGATCCTACATCCACAGAACCTGGACATACATCCATACCCTGCACAATGTTCCACACTCCTTTTGCAACCAAAACATGCTGTATCATGTATGCCCAAAGTGGGTAGTTGTTGTCTCCATCCAGTTTGTCATCAGCAGACAACATGCGAAATACATCATTGCTGTTATCAGCCATGGCCACTGACTGAAACTGATGCAAAAGCTACCTGTAATGAAGCAAAGACTGAACAGAAAATAACTCGTGCTATGTAGCACGGTCCACAATAGAATACGTATGCCTGTTTTGCAGAAAACTGCACTGTCAAAATTTCTGCACAAAATGACGAAAACACCTGTGCAGAACTTGAAATGTAAAAACGGAGCCCGAAATGACCTCAGATTCAATTTCTGAGAACGCCAAGCCCTATGGGCTTATTTGCAAAGTATAGGGACGTGCAAGCGCTCGTGAAAGCTCACCTCAATCGGAGAACGTGAGTCGGAGGGTGTCGGCGGCGTAGCCCTGGGAGCCGATGCCTGCTCTGATACCAATTGTTGGAATTAGGGTTGCAGGAAAGCACACAAAGCTTGGAGAAGAAGAAGCAAGAATGCACACAACACAAAGTATTAGATTGTGTCAATGTACAAAAGATAAGTTAGCCCTAGAAGGATGGGCGTATATACAAGCCGGGGGGAAAAACCTCCTAAAGAAAAAAGTGCCCCGACGGTCCTAAGTGTGTTCACATACATCACTGCCTATATATATATGGCAACATTATACAGGTGGTAAAAGCAGCACACGGGGTGGATATACCGCAATAGTATAACAGATGATACTAACTCGTGCCTGGTGGACTTTGGAATATAGCTTGATTGGCTCAAGGAGTATCCCACATTGCTAGATTATAGTTTTTAGTACGAGTGCTCCCTGCCAACACAGAGAGTGGATTAAGCTAAGACTCACTCCTTTATAGTTCCACGAAGCAAAGCAATAGGATTCCCATGTATGCTACAACTTCCCTTAGTTCTTGCCATCAACATTCTAGGATATAACCAGTCAAAGAAATCAGATGATGCTGACATGGATACAAGCATGGCGTAGAATACCGCAGAATACCAGATCCCGACATAGTGACTGCTGCCAACCATAAGATTTTTGAAGTTGATCATAGTTCTCATCAATCAACCAAAGGAAAGATACGATGGATATGATGCAGAGTAGCTATGCTTTGATATGAACAAAGGCCCGGATGAATGAGGAATGATGCTTTATTTTATCATCGCCTCAGGTGTCTACCAGGATACATGCATGTCACATTCGAAGACATGGTAGACATTGCATTCTGGACATCACACTCAGCATTCATAAGAACCCTCAAAAAGCTTCAATTATGCCAAAACTTCTACAGACATGAGTTTGACGGCTAGGTCTTTCGACCTAGGTAAAGGTTCTAAGGATAGAACCTACATTAAGTAGGGGGGATGTTAATCCCATTTTGGATTAACAAAGATGATCCTCCATTTGAGGACATTAACAAGTGTTATGTAAAGGCACTATAAAGGTTGTACATTATGAGATACTAGCCAGCCATGGCTTTAGTTAGTAAGTTTTGGACACCCAATTGTGAATAAGGGCCAGTTGTACTACATAAGGAAATTTCTCATAATGGAAAGATACAATCCCCTTTTGTGCTATGAGAGCTCTTGTCTTGTCTTGTGTATGAGAGAGAGAGAGAGAGAGAGAGAGAGAGAGAGAGAGAGAGAGAGAGAGAGAGAGAGAGAGTACTCTAGTGCATGTGCCTCTTCCATGCTTGTGTGTGGGAGAGTGAGAGGACGATTGCCTTGCATTGTGGTGTGAGTGACTCCGCGGTGGTGAGATAGAGTGGAGGTGGAGATTGGAGGATTTGAGCTTCCAAAAGCAAACTTGGAGAGCCTCAAAGGGACGTGAGCCCGAAGCATTGGTAAGTACCCCACGATAGTTGTTGTCTATTGCTTCTTCCGATTGTGAATGTGTGGAGTTCTCTTGGGAGGTGCAGTATGTAATAACAGCCATACGTCATGCAATTATATATAGAAAGTTGAAATTGGTCTAATTAGCATAAGGGCATGTGCAAGAAAGTATGGGATGAGTGTAACATCTCTCATAATTCCATATTCAAATGATCGACTATACTTAAACCTGAGTTGATGTTACCTCAGCATATATGATCATTCATATCAAAATCCTTAGATTATGCTTCATAACACATACCCACTGCACCAAACTTCCTTCACCAACTGTGGCTATTATAGATCCACGTGATTCCATCATGTCACAAATTTGACTCCAAAGGAGTACACATTTGACTTTTTTGTGAGCTTTTGTCACTCAAGGAATTATTTGGTAGAGCCAAATACCTGTGTGATAAAGATACTTTAAATGTGACATAAAAGCAAGTAACTCAACTTCCCTGGTCAAAATTGCATGAGAAGTGGTAAGAAGGTTTTTACCACTTTATTATATATGAAATATGAACAAGAAACTCAGAACCCGAAAAGTGCATTGGAAGAGTCCTTCTACTATGTAGTAGCCTACAAGAGACATGAGATATTGGTGAAAAACCCTACTAATCATGTCTTTGTTTTGGCTCAAAACTCATTTTCTCCTTACCCTTTATGTTAAGGCATCATATTCCTGACATAAATGTGGATATACCTCTATGGCAGACATCATACACCTCCCTAATCTTATCATATGCTCATATATCAGATGCTTCTATATATAGCAAGACACATCACTTCAATTGATAACCATGCTTTTGGTGCCCCGATTCCCCACTTTAACACTTGGATGTATCGCCTAGTGGAACTAGCTAGCCCATAATCTATGTGTATTACTCACCTCCTTGCATGATGTTACACCACACACATACAAGCTACCCCTTGTAGATCCTCAGGCGCCCCACCTTTTACTCACTCGCATATCCTCAATAGAGCACCAACCAAGTTTTATTATAGCCATACCCATGCACCCCAAGGTTGCTAGTAGCATATGTGAAAAAAGGTATCAACACTCCTGTCATGTTGGGGAGGGTAAGGGTCATGCTAGAGGTATGATATAGCCTCACCCTAGTTTAGGTTAATCATTCATAGCATTAAAATCACTTTCAACTTCATTCATCATTACATGAGAGCACAAAGCAAAAAGTATTGCACCTTGATCAACCCCGCTAAATAATGTATATCAATGTCATATTGCATGTGATGCCATACAGTTTAATTGATCTCTCACATGCTCTTCCTAGCCATTCTCTACATTTACCTTGAACACAATTTCTTTCTATACTAGGTATAAAACATAGCTTTTGCATAGTATAAAACATACTATGTTTTATACTAGGTATAAAACATAGCTTTTGCGATGCGATGGATCAATCTATCTGAAATGTCCAAGAACAAATTTTTCTCCTCCATTATCAGGTACGACTTCCCTACTGAAGTTTGTAAGAGATGGCAATCAAGGCATATTGGGTTATTGTAATAGCTTTGCTACTATTACTTGTTGATTATATTCAAAAATAACATGAAATATTCTTTTTAGATATTAAGGCATGTTCTACACTCTATGTAATGTGCTGATTTTTTCTTTTTGTAACACCATCCTATTTTGCAGAATGTACCTGCATGTAAACTGTCTCTTGATTCCCTGCTTTCTTAAGAAATCAATGAACGCATTGGAGAAATACTCTCCCCCACCATTTGATCTTAGACATTTAATATGCATATGTTTTTCCTTCTTGACCAAGGCTTTAAATCTCTAAAAGTGAGTAAACACCTCCCTTTTCTCCTTCATTAAATAAACCAACACGTTTCTAGTGTGATTATCAAACGAATGAATGTAACATAATACTTGCAACCTATAATTTATTTGCAATCTTGGTCATTCCCTATACATCCAAATATATAGCATGAAAAGCATGTCAATATAAGGCCATTGTGGATGTTATATATCTGGCTGTATAACATCTAATGGCCTTGTATTGACATGCTTTTCATGAGGGAATGCATGTTTAGCTTGCTTTACCAAGTTTTCATGCTTTACATATTTTATACATACCATTAACCATAAACTTTGGTAAACCTAGAAAATAATATTTTGGGCCTGCATAGACTTCAGCTCTCTCTCTCTCTCTCTCTCTCTAATTGCTTGTTCGAAACCCGTGCGTATCCAAATTGCTAGAATACGCGAAAAAGAAGAACATGCATTGACACCAAAATGGGTTAAATCTCCCCCACTTCTGCAAGAAAGTGTATTTAAATATCTTTTTGCATTACTTGTGAGTCAAAAATAATTTTTACACTCCACTTCAGGCCTTGCTCTTAAAAATAGAAAATTCTAAGCTTTTATGCATGAACCTGCTATAACTTTAAATAAGAAAGGGCTACAGCAGTGCAAGGAACACTTATGTGGACCATGCATGATTGGTGGGGCTATGGTGGAGAGGGCTCTGGTCACATGACCATGCATGATTGGTGGGGCTATGGTGGAGAGGGCTCTGGTCACATGACCATGCACAAAACCTTTACACATTAATTTAAGTGCCTACTAGATCAAATTAACATTATTTTCCCTAAGTCTTTTTCCAATCTAACCTATCAAGTGCTATGGAGTCAACATCAACAGATAGCCAGTGTGTTGCTTTCGATGCTGTAATGCACACAATTGCGATAGATGCAGGTGACATTTTTTTCCTAGATGGTCCGAGGGGATCGGGCAAGACCTATTTGTATAATTGCTTGCTTGCGCGAGTACGTGTACAAGGGTATGTTGCTTTGGCCAATGCATCGTCAGGTATTGCTTCTCTACTCTTGGCGAATGGACGTACTGCACATTCTAGATTCAAGATACCTTTGAAGCTAAACAATTCTTCAACTTGCAAAATCCCTGTACATGGACAACTTGCTGAGGTTTTGAGAGTTTGTAATCTCATTATTTGGGATGAGGCTCCAATGATTCATCGTTATGCTTTTGAAGCATTGGATAGGAGTTTACAAGATGTATTATTCTCAGATAAGCCATTTGGTGGAAAGGTTGTATTAATGGGGGGAGATTTTAGACAAATCTTGCCTATTATTATGAAGGGAAGACGTGAGGATATTGTTAATGCAGCATTGTGTCGTTCCTTTCTATGGAACTCTATCAAAGTTCTAAAGTTAACTGGAAATATGCGTATTCAATCAAGCAATACTAATGGATGCAATGAGTTTAAATAGTGGGTCATGAATATCGGGAATGGAGTGGATTGTAGCGATGATAATACGATGGTGACACTACCAAGTAATATGGTCTTGCAAAGATCGACTCTTAAAGACTTGGTACATTGGGTATACTCTGAATTGGCTATCACTACGACATATGCTTCATACTTTAGTGAGCGTGCTATTCTTGCTCCAATAAACAGTCAAGTGGATATTGTGAATAAGACAGCTTTGGATGCAATGCCTGGTGAGCCTAAGCAATATTTCAGTGCAGATTCAATTCTTGAAAATGATGAAAATTCATTCCTATATTCCACAGAATTTTTGAACACAATCGACCTTCGGGGCGGATATCCACCTCATTGCTTGGTTTTAAAGTTAGAAGCTCCTGTTATTTTGCTTCCTTCGTAACTTGGATCCAAGACGTGGACTCTGTAATGGTACACGGATGATATGTAAGGCCTTTCACTCTAAAGTCTTGGAGACTAAAATCATCACTGGTACTAAAGTTAGTGAAAGAGTATGCAGCGAGGCCCAACTACCATTCGGAGATAGTTTCCCATGCGGCTGGCATTTGGCATGTCAATAAACAAATCACAAGGCCAAACCCTAAATGTCTTGGGGTTGTATTTGGTGACTCTAGTGTTTACTCATGGGCAATTGTATATCGCGTTGTCACGACCACGGTCTCCTCATGCCGTGAAGGTGTTACTTGAGGATAATGCTAATGTGGAGTGTTCATTTGATGATCTTCAAAGTTATACACCTATAATAAACAATATTGTTTATAAGGAGATCTTGATGACTTCAGAGTGACAAGTCAGGTTTCTTATTTAAGTTCTGCAATTTGATTAATTTTGTTGTGATTTCTTTTTTTATACATATTTGTCCATGGTAAAAGTACCTATTTTTGTTGTTTATGTTTTGACAGACATGTCTAAGATTACCTTTACATTAGACATGCCTTTGTCGAGGATAGTAGGTGAGTTATTCTCTATATTTGCATAACTTTTCTTGATTACAAAGTATGGAACATGACATTCTATACTGATGTCTATCTGTATAGAGCCACCACTATGGTCAGCTCCTATTACTGCCCGACGTCACGTAGCAGGGATTATGATTGATGCTTATAGATGATGGGTAAATATAAGTATAATTGTTAGGCATTGTATAAATATTTTTTGAACCTATATATAAATAATTGTATAACCTATTTGTTATGCTTTGATTTTAGGATATTGCATGACATTGATACGTTTATGGTGGTAAGAGTTGTCGATGAAGGCATCGAGATGTACGGGATCGGTGTTCCTGATGACGAGTGGGGTGTCTATTTGTTTTGGAGAGAGATGGACAGATGCTTTGTATCATTTGAAAGGTATTCAGTACCCGATGACTGGTTGTTTCTTACATCCTTCATGTGTTATTCGTTATGGGTTTTATACTAGAGCTCCTCATGTACCATCCACTCGATGTTCTATTGTACGAGGTAATTTTGATTATGTTTTTCTATTATAAGATTTTTTTGAGATTTTATTTATCGATGTGTCGTTACGTGCAGGTCCTTTTGAGATTTTATTTATCGATGTGTCGTTATGTGCAGGTCCTTTTAAGATTTGATTTATCGTTGTTTCATTTGTGCAGGTCCTTTGCATTCATCGATAGTAGAGTATGTGTGGGATGGATCACCACTTTACAATAGAGAGCGTATTGTGAGGAGACAAATGAATGATCCTTCTCACAAGAGAAGAATTCAATTTGTTGATTCTGACATTACTGACTGAGAATACGTATTTTGTGGTGCATTTTGAGAATATGTAATATTGGTCCTTTTTTACATCTTCGTATGCTACATTACTATGATATTTTTGTTTTCGCTATAAATCTACGAGACATGGATGTTATTTTGAGATATGTATATATGAAGTCACTTGAAATAATGTATTGTGTTTACTTAAAACATGACCTAAATTGGAGAAACTGAGCCTATTTTTTTGGGAACTCTACCTGTCCCACCACAGCAACGCACGGGTCCAATACTAGTATATATTTAAAAGCTTAAATCTTAAGGGGATGAATTTCCTTCTTAAAGAAGCAACACCCAGCGGGTTCACTTAGGAGCATTTTCTTAGATATATATATATATATTTAAGCGCTGAAAGCCGTAAAGGTTATTTCTTATTTCCATAAGCTTTTAAAATCTTATTGCTTTAAGATTTCAAAGCTTATGTCTTCCATAAGCTAATCTCAAAAGCCTTACAAAAGCTTTAAAAGAAAGCTTTGACATCTTCAAAGTGGCAAAGTGGGTTACAAAGTGCCAATTGTGGACATCTAATTTCAATAAATTTTTAGATTTTGGGGCAAAAGAAATTCAGCACAAGTGATCAACTGATGTTTTCTTCCTTGACTCCTTTGAAGACCCAACAAGTTATTTCCTGAGTTCATTGTAGACACATCAAGGTGTTATTAGATTATTATTTTTATTTAGATTATTATTTTTATTTTTCGATTGGACGTCATCGACTTTCACTGCTTCGACAAGCCTTCTTTCGAAATATATGGGAGTCAGATAAGTTTGCTACCTTTTCTACTTTATTTTTGCAATTCTATAATATTTTACTTATTTCTTTTGCAATGGAAATCTCTATAACCTTAAAAAAAGGAGGGGAACTCTACCAAAGCTTGGATTAAAGCTCTAAAATTTAAAAGCTTTTGACTTTAACGTTTTTATTTTGTTTAAATATGTTGACGTTTTATTCTCACCTACTGCACATCTATTTAATCTTGAAAAGAATAAATAAATAAATAATAAAAAGAGCAATTATTATTGTTACCATCTTGACCCAACATTGGATTCAATGGTTTTAAATGTTTTCTCCACTCTACAACAAGAACTCACGTCTAGGATAAAAATTTCATACTAGATCCTAATATTAAGGCTCACATTATTCTAGGCCGTAAGATCATTTCACCTCAGTAGTATATAGACTTGAGTTTGTACATGTATATGTGTGTAAGCTTGATATCTACCATTGCTATTTAGAAATTAAATAAAGGATTTCAAGACAAGCAACATGAGACTTTAAAAAGTTTTCTCGAGGTTTACTTCTTACAGATTTCATCAAGGATTGTTATTTTTCACGAGTCAACCATGAGGACGACAACTTCTCTTTCGATCAAGAGGGTAATTCTCAACATCAAGGTATTTATGATAATCCAGGTAAGCCTAAAACTCATACTTATGTATTGTTCAAATTTTTTTAAAATTCAAATATATTGGTCAAGATAGTGCAATGATTTATATGTACTTTCTATACGCGGAAGAAAATACATATTAGACCATTCACTATCAGAACTCGAGTGAACTAACAATCATGCACATAAGAATGTATGTAACTTATTGTTAATATTTCACATTCAACCTTTAAAACTTAACACCTCATTTAATACACTTTCTTTAAATTATTCTCTTTTCTATTTCAAATAAGGTTAACTAGGTGTCTGTGAGAGATACTTGTGTTAGTGTCTGTGAAAGATACTCTTTTGATGTCCAAGGGGATAGATAATTTATCACAATCTAGTGTTGAGAGAGAGATTCTATCTGTGACTAATATTATATTCTAACTCTCTTTACTTGCTAATTAAATATGAAACTGAGGTTAGTTGCAACCCAAACAAGAGAGAATGTTATGATAATTAATTTATTATTGGGTGATCCAATAAGTAAAACGAATATCTTGGGTGACCCAAGTGTGATTAATTTGGTTGTGAGTGAATCCAACCAACTATGACATGTGTGACGCATGTAACAAATGTGTGAGTTTGAGTGTGAGTGTGAGTGAATCTAATCAACTCTTTTGAATTAATTAGGGTGACCCTAGATGGTTATGAGTGAATCCAACCAGCTCTGTGACACGTGTGAAGCGTGTGTGGTATACTTTGTGAATATGTGTGAGGCCTATGAAAACATTGTGAGTGAATCCAATGTACGAGTTTGATTGTGAGTGAATCCAATCAACTCTTTTGAATTAATTCTTGATGAGGGTGACCCTAGTTGGTTGTGAGTGAATCCAACTAGCTATGACACCTGTGAAATGTGTGGTATACTTTGTGAATACGTGTGACGCATATGAAAACATTGTGACTGAATATAGTGTAGGAGTTTGATTGTGAGTGAGTCCGATCAACTCTAAGACATGTGTAACACATGTAAAGGTTCTGTGAGTTTGATCGTGAGTGAATCCAATCAACTTTAAGACACGTGATGTGTGTGAGGATATGTGGGAGTGAATCCACTTAAATACATAATGACATTGTGAGTGAATCCAATGTGGGAACAATTAATGTGTTTGATCACTCGTGTGTGCTGATAGTTATAACCGAGGACGGTTATCTTTCTCAAACGGGAGGACTATTATGGGAGTGAGATTTTTGAGAATATTTTATGATGGGAGTGAATTTGATTAATTATGTGTGATGCATGCATGGTTTATGTGTGAAGCATAGTAGTGAATTATTTCTATTTGTTAGAATTATTTTTGTGAGTAATTCCAAAGTAATTGTGATCTAACATTGTGGACTATGTTGAGTATAGATCTTGAGTTCAAGAAACCAATGTGGGCATTGGACAAGATTATCTAGCCAAGCACATGTGCACTAAATATTTAATTTTGTATGGTTTGGTCCATTGTACATATGTTGGGCAAGGTTTATTTCTGATGAGATGCTTTATTAAAAGCATTGGACTAAGGTTCAATTTTGTAAAAGCCCAATTTTGGAAAAGCTATGCTATTTATGGCTCCAAGGGCTAAATTATTAATATGATTTAAATACCGCATCATGTGGGAGTGGAGCCACACACGTCGGGGGGGAGATTGCACCCAATCTTGTGTTCTTTGATTTTTCATGCTCTTGATTTATGCTATGATGTTATGGTTAATTTATTTTATTATTTAATTTATGGAATAATCTAAATAATCTAATCTCCATGTACCATGGTCCTGTAACACATACCCTCATAGGAGAAGAAGGTATATAATGTACTATTATGTATACGAATTTCAGGTGCATTTTGGGCACCGCAAGGTTTCTGCAGACATTCTGGAGAGGCATCATTTTGGATTTATTCTGCTTGATTTTGGGTATTTCAGTTGTGTAGCAGAAAAGATTTGGTGTGCAGCAGCATCTATAGTGTCTTCAACAACATCGACTATCATACTTTCACTAGTAACATTCTATTCTCTACTCTGTGTTATTTTTCATACACTTTGCAGGTGATTCAGTCAGTTGGCAGCCATCCGGGGTTGCATTCAGTGAATACTAATAAGTACTTGCAGTGTGTTAAAAGATTTTGCATTTAGTAGACAGTCATGGTTGGCAATAGTGATGTATTCAACATGTTGTCTGCTGAGGACAAACTTGATGGGACTAACTACCCATTGTGGTCCTATATGATGAGGCATGTACTAGTTACTAAAGGCCTTTGGAATGTGGTCAGTGGTAGTGAAACTCATCCTGTTTTTCACAACTACCAGTGTAACCAGGTGCTGCAAGTACATCTGAAGTAGTAGAATCTGATACAGATGTGGCTCCTCCACATGCACCACTAGTACCTCCCACTGCTGCTCAAATGAGATGGGATGGAAGAGATGCACATGCACATGCATTGCTTGCACTTTTTGTGAAGCGAAGCATTATCTCTCATATTTGGTCATGTAAGACTTCAAAAGAGGCATGGGATGCACTTGATGCATTATACCAGATGTACAATGAAGCATGTGCTGCATATCTACGCAAACAGTTGGAGTCTGAGCACATGAATGAGGGAGACTCAATGGACATCTTCTTGGCTAAGATCAAAGATTTTAAGGAGCAGCTCGCTAGTGTGGATGACATATATCCTGATAGTACATTGGTGCCCATAGTTCTCAATGCATTGTCGGATTCTTATCAGAGTTTTTCCTCTACCCTTAGACTCATGATGAAGGGAAATCCAAATTCCCTTACATTTGATGAGTTGGTTTTAGTACTCTTGCAAGAAGAGCAGTCTAGGCAAAACAGATCTGTTATGTGAGTTGGTGACCAAGCTTTTGTTGCCATTCAGAAAGGCAAAGGTAAAGCTTCTTTGCATGGTGGCTATAAGCCAAAATCAGAATCCTCAGGTAAGGATGCAGAGAAACAAGGTGATAAGCCTAAAAAGAAGGGAAAGTGTCACTATTGTAGGAAACCAGGGCACTACATAAATGAGTGCAAGAAAAGGCTAGAGAAGGAGAAAAGGAAAGAATCGAGCATGGCTGTGTGGCTGATGCATCTGCACCAAGTGCAGAGAAGAAAGAATCTGCCAGTTTTTCTCAAGATGATTGGGCATGGATTGTACATTGCAGTTATGACCCTTCTGTTCATGATGTATGCATGTCAGTGGGCAGAATCAGATGCTTGGTACTTTGACAGTGGTGCTAGTAAGCAGATTACTTCACAAAAAAATTTGTTCTCATCTTTGGAATGTGTCCCAAGTGCAGGAACCGTCACATGTGAAAATGGTTCCTCATATCTTGTCAAAGGAGTTGGTAGAGTTGTGCTCACTGTTGTAAATGGGGGCACATTTACTCTTTCTAAAGTTTTATATGTGACAGGCATTAAGAAGAACTTACTGACAGTTTCAACCTTAGCCTTGTCAGGCTTGATGGGGTGAAATTTGTGGATGATAGATGTACAGTTTAGGATAGAAACGATGGTTATTCTATCATTGCCTCAGGTACCTTGTTTCATGGGCTATACAAGATGGATGTATTTGAGAAGTTGTAGTATGATGCTTGCTCAGTCTCTATGACTTGTTCTATGAGTGATGACCATATGGCAGTTTGTTATGCCTTCTAATGCATGATATGGTGTTTGAGTTGCCAAGTCTTGATACCCCTGCTAGACATGTATGTGAGGGGTGTATTCTTGGTAAAATGCATCGAGCATCATTTCCAAAGGATGGATCTGTGAGAGCTATTAAGAAATTATAGCTTATACATAGTGATGTATGTGGTCCTATGAGGACACCATCTATTGGGGGATATCTCTACTTCGTTACTTTTATTAATGATTACTCTAGATATAGTTTGGTGTATCCATTAATGTAGAATTGATGGATCTATGAGAGCTATTAAGAAATTATAGCTTATACATAGTGATGTATGTGGTCCTATGAGGATACCATCTATTGGGGGATATCTCTACTTCGTCACTTTTAGATGATTACTCCAGATATAGTTGGGTGTATCCATTAAAGTAGAAGTAAGAGGTTTTTATGTGCTTTAGGCACTTTGTATCCATGGCTGAAAATGCATGTGAATGTAAAGTTGGCACCCTTCGTTCAGATCGAGGGGGGGCGTATATGTCCAAGGAATTTCATGCATATATGGCTGAAAAAGGCATAAGGCATCAATGTACATTGCCATACACATCTCAGCAAAAAGGTGTGGCTGAGAGGAAGAACAAGTCTCTCATGGAGATGGCACACTAACACCATATTGGGGAATATGGGAATTTCCCACAAGTTTGGGACACGTGGTCAAAAGTTTGGATTAACCATAACTTGAACACCACTAATCCAAAATGAGCGCTTTATAGCTCTTTAGATTCCATTTTTCAAGCGCTTTCCAACGATAGGTCATATGATAGGGTTTTGAGAAACTTACAAACATGTTATCCATGTCTCCTTTTTTAAGTATTCAAAAATAGAAATTGGAAAATTCCCAAATTCACTAATATGGTGTTAACTGTATGGTGAAAGCCCAAGATTTACCTCATGGTTTTTGGTTAGAGGCAACTATGTGCGTAAACTACGTGTTGAACAAATGCCCTACCAAGGCCTTGTAGTCTAAAACTCCTTATGAAGCTTGGCATGGCAGGAAGCTTTCTATGGCTCATTTGCATTGTGCCTAAGCAACAATGTAGTAAGCTTGATGATAAGGAAGTTAAATGCATATTTGTGGGATACAGTTCAGAAAGC
The DNA here is from genome assembly GCF_041138505.1 of Cibotium barometz. Classification (NCBI taxonomy): domain Eukaryota; kingdom Viridiplantae; phylum Streptophyta; class Polypodiopsida; order Cyatheales; family Cibotiaceae; genus Cibotium; species Cibotium barometz. The sequence continues at coordinate 39,703,919 of NC_141093.1, read as the reverse complement.
AAGGGATATAGACTCTACCATCTGGCCTCAAAGTGGGTTTTGGTAAGTAGAGATGTTGATTTTGTTGAAAACTCAGTTTACCCCATGCTTTCATGCAAAAAACAGCAGAATGTATGCTCCCAAAAGACATGTTTTATTCACTCCTACCTTTGTTTAATGGAGGGCAACCATATGTAGAGCAATTGAATTCTCAACCAAGTGCTAAAATTTAGCCTTTGCAGGTGCAAAATTAACCTGCAAATCAGCCTTTTGATGAGGCAATTATTGAGGATGTAGTGAATGAGGAGAGAGCAGCCATAGAAGAATCTAGGCATATGCGAAAATGGCTTGTGCAGACATTGAGGGATAGCAAGTTGGCAGCTCCTTTACCTAGCAGAACTCGTGTAGATTCTCATCATGCAGATTATTCTCATGTGGATCATGTTCTCATTTCTACTTTATGTAATGAGGAGGAACCTATTTCCTTTGAGGAAGCATATGATGATGATCATTGGATGCATGCTATGCAGGATGAGTATAACTCTATACTCAAGAATGACACCTGGTATTTGACAGATCTACCTCATGGTAAGAAGGCCATTGGTACTAAGTGGGTTTACAAGTTAAAACGCAACGCAAATGGTATCATTGGTCGCTACAAGACCAGACTTCTTGCAAAGGGGCATGCCCAACAAAAGGGCATTGATTATGATGAGACCTTTGCACCCACATCTCGTATGACTACCATTAGGTGTATCATTGCTTTGGCAGCACATCATGGGTGGAATGTACATCAGTTGGACATTAAGACTGCATTCCTTAATGGCGATTTACATGAGGAGGTGTATGTATCATAGCCTCCTGGTTTTGCTGTGAAAGGAGAAGAGTCTAAAGTATGCAAGTTGAAAAAGGCTCTTTATGGCCTTAAGCACGCTCCTAAAGCATGGTATGAGAAGATTCATGCATACTTGGTTACAAATGATTTTTGCAATAGTCCAACAGAAAGTATCCTCTATGTGAAGAGAAGTAAGGACACATTTTTGGTCATCGTTCCATACGTTGATGACATGTTGCTCTCACGCGACCTAATATAGATAAGATTTCAGCCTTTAAGGCTAATTTGTAGTCATCGTTTGAGATGTCAGATTTGGGGCCCTTGCATTAGTATTTAGGGATTCAGTTTATGCAGTGCAATGATGGCATTGTTATGGTGCAGTCTAAATATATACATAAGCTATTGAAGAGATATAATCTTGAAGACTGTAAACTTGTGGCTACACCTATGGAGACAGGTACTCGACTTAGTCTTCAAGATGCAGGAGACTCTTTTGATTCTAGTTCATTAGGAACTCAATGGAGTCTTTTAGGGCCCTTTAATTTGCCATTGCCTAATGGAGGTGATTAAGAAATAGACAAATAGGGAGATTACATGTGGATTGAAACCAATGGTTTGTAAGAGCCTAGAAGGTAGTGGTCAAACTTAGAATAATAGGCTAAATAGGCTCTTTTTAAATTTTCAAAATCAACTAAAACTCAAAAATTTAAAACGTATATGAATTTTTTTCCTATTTTTTATAGAAAAGGATAGCTGCAGCCTGCAGCAGAGCCTGCAGCCATCATTAAGTAAGGTCTCTAAAGTGATAGAGGCCCAAAAACGAGTTCCCATGCATTCAATGCACATTCCCCTTCACTTTCCACTATCCCTCTCTCCCACGTTCCCTCCAAAACGCTCTCTCTTCCCCCTTTCTCATAGCAGGGCGTTTTTCACTCTCTAGACTACTTCTTTTAGCTATCTACCTCTTGATCTACCTCTCTCTTCACTCAGAAACCTAGATCTATAGCTATAGAAGCTTGATCTGCAACCTCCTCTTAGAAGCTATGGAATTTTGGTCCTCACTTACATTTCCTTCCTTCATCCTTCTTCCTTGTCCAACCTCCTTTTACAGAGTGTAACAGCAGAGCTTAGCTATGGAAGCTTGATCTGCAACCTCCTCTCAGAAGCTATAGAAGTTTGATCCTCACTTACATTTCCTTACTTCATCCATCTTCCTTGTCCAACCTCCTTTTACAGAGTGTAACAGCAGAGCTTAGCTATGGAAGCTTGATCTGCAACCTCCTCTCAGAAGCTAGGGAAGTTTGATCCTCACTTACATTTCCTTACTTCATCCTTCTACCTTGTCCAACCTCCTTTTACAGAGTGTAACAGTGGAGCCAAGCTATGGAAGCTTGAGTTGCAAATGCTTTGGCTCTCATAATCTTACTCATTGTCTCCTCTCACCCCCTCCAATATCCTCTTTCAAAGTGCAGTAATAGCACAGCCAAGCCCTTGGAACTTGCTCTACAACTCCTCCTCTTTTTTACATCTCCCTAGTCTAAGTTTTTTTCTCACCATTCTATTTTCCTTTGCCATCAAGGTTTATAATCTCTCTAATATATACATCTGATGTCTTCTTCTAGAGCTCGAAGGCCTCCGATCAGTATTCAATCTCTCTCTTGTAGCAGTGGTCAAGATGAGGATGGGCACTGGAACATCAAACAGTACGAGAAGTGGAATTGGATTACGATGCAGCCTAGTACAAGAGGAACCCACAAGGTGTCAAAGCGATACGTTGATATACAAAGTCACCATTGGAAAGGGCGGATATTGGAGCTCAAACAAGATCGTGATGGAAAAAAGCTAGCCAAGGTCCAACATGTTTACAAGGCAACATAGCTGAAACTAGCAGACCATGACCAACGTCAACGATTTCCTGCAAATTGTAAGTTATTTCACCACTTTATATTCTTGTTTTTAAATCAATTGTGTGCTAATAATGGTATACTGAGCACTGCGTGTGTAGATATTTTTCCCTTAAACTATAGTGAGTGGGAGCCTATGGAGGCAATTTCAGGAACCTTTGAAGCATACCATGTGGAGCTTGGTAGTTTAATCTTTGGGGGGTGTCCAGCTGCACAACTTCTTGCACGAAACATCTTCTTCTATGAGGATACATATGTGGTTCCCACGACAGCAAATGGTACTGGAAAATTAGTTCCAAAACCTATGCCAACTCTCACATCTATTGAATGGCCAATTCCAGACAATGCTTCAGTGGCCATGGCTTGTTTGCAGATCGAAAGCAAGGTGCAAAATGCTATGAAGTGCACATATGGATCTCACAAAGCAACCATAACCTGCTTCATACCTCTACACCTCTTTGTGTACCTGTTCCGTAGTACAAGTGACACACATCGTACCCCAACTTTATGGATTGCAAAGGGGGAGAGAGCTCTGACTTGTTTCTTATCACCTGCATGGGATAAAATATTAGGGAAAATTTGGACTCAAAAAGGGGCCTTGTAAGAGATCCCTTGGGATGGTGATGTGGACAAAGCAAGCCAATAAATCCACATATAATATTGGAGGGTACGTGCGTCATTTTTGAGTTCTTTATTCCATTAACTGACATGTAGGGTGTTTTTTAATTCAAAACAATGCATCTTGAGTATAGTTTTTTATTCCCACTATGGTGCCTTATTTTATTGAAAAAAGACACCACTCTCTTTCTTCATTACACTTTTGAATGTAACGAAGCCAACTTTGCTAACCAAACTTGAACTGAACTTCGTCCCTGCAACCCATCATCTTGCATTGTCTCCCTCATTGTCTTCCCGACTGCACAACCACAACCACTCCAAATCCGAATTTTTTTGAGCGGGAGGTTTTTGATTTTCTCTTCTTCTCAAGGCGGCAAGTTTTGAAAAAGGATGGAAAAGTATTTGTTCTTCATGCACCATACCTGCTTGTGCATGAATAACAATCCCATTTCTTACCTTTTTCAAGTGAGGGTTGTGCTTACAAGTACTCTGTACATTTTGGTTCATCCAGGATACCAACAAGTTTGTTTGATGGACAAGGAGGTATTATTTAGTGATGTTGTCTTTTGGTTTTAATGAAGCAATCTTCTTCACGGGAGATAAGTGTAATATCTTTGGTTTTTTTTGGTTGAAGTGTGAGTTCATGATGCTTTTTGGTGTTGTTAAAGCACAGAACAATGCAATGGAACCTGTGCAGCAAAAGAGGAAAAAGGTGGACATCCACTTCCAAGTAGAACCCGATTATGCTCCCTGCTGTAAGAGAAATTGGTCTAGGCCAGCATGCGAAGCCCGCATTACTGAGCTTCGAAATGAAGGAAAGAAAAATATGGACCTATGGTTGGATGGTAGTATTTACCCACCAGATCCAACCTCCTCTCAATCTCCATCATTCTTTGGGTTGACAAGTTTCTTCAAGTTTGTGTGTGAGGGTGAAAATGGATTGCTTGGGTATTGCAAAAGACTGTTTGGCCAATGTCAAAGTATCTTTGAAAGACATTTGAGTGATAGAGATGCCAGGATAAAAATGCTTGAAGGTGCGAATTTTTACTTGGCATCGATCACAACAGCTTTGCAAGCTTCAAACGAGGACAAAGCAAAAGTTTGTGCTGGGTTACAAAAAGAGTTTGATCATTTGCAGCAGACTATTTGTAAGATGCAGGACACTATTAAGGAGAAGAATGAAATTTTGGCAGTTCGAGAAATCAACAATTTCACATTGGAGAGTGAGAATGCACACCTTCGAAAAATGCCTAAATGCAATCAGTAATAGGCGTGAACCCCCAAATCGTGATGCTCCAGGAGTGGATCCTAATTGGATCCAATTCTTCCTATCCCTTTGATTAGAGTTCATATTTGTGTTTTGCATGCGCTGGTTAGAATAATTGAGAAACTAGTCTACATATACATCGAATTTTCATGGAATATGAAACCAGCAGTAGAGAGTGAAAGAACTATTAAAAAAATAGAGCAAGTGCTTTCAGATGCAGGTTTACATTGTGGTCAAGTGAAGATTGAGAAGGACTTGAGAAGATCAGGGAGGACCGGAAATGTTCCTAGCAAACCATGTTTTGGAGGTGCAAAAGCCAGAAAGTTCTTATCTAATCATACCCAGAGAGGTCATCTGGGTACAGATTTTGAGGTGTGGAGGAAGCTTCATGCAGCTGTACCTGATCGAGGCTCTTCAGGACAAGCAAGGGTGGCAAAGGCCAAAGCGTGGTTGGCACTTGATCGCCTAGCACCTTTGTTGCAAAAAGCAAGGTTTGAAGATGGGGATGTTGAGAAATTTGAGGCAGTTGTGACAGAGTTCTACACTAGCTATGAAAAGGCATGGGGTGGGACAAACTTGACACAATACATGGTTATTACTTGAAAACCTACAGCTTTGAGTTTTTTTTGTTGTTCAAAAAATATTGTACGATACTAAATGTCTTGTTGTTGTTGAGCATTTGTAGCACATTTTGCATGCACATGGAACCTTTTTTGCGGAAGAGTTTGGAAGCCTTGGGATTTGGTCTACCCAAGGCATGGAAAGATCTCATTGGCAAGCACGTTGTGCCTATCAAAAGGCCACACAACATGGAATAAAGAAAAGTAATCCCATGAAGCAACTATGTCAGTGGTGGTATAGGCGGATTCAAGTGAGGGCTCGTGTGAAGATCAAACATGCTGAATCAGCTGTGTCATGTGCAATAAGAAAGGTTCAGGCTGAACGGAGACGTTCAATATATGTCTCCTCACAGGGAAAGCAGAATCATGCTGAATGGCTAAGACAACGACAAAGACAGGGCAGAGTGTGGAAGAAAATTGATCATTGAAATATATATTGTAAAACAATGATGTAACTGTGAAAGATTTTAAAAGAACAAGAGCTTTCATCTATGTCCCATATAAATGTTTCCAATATATATACATTTCATAGTTTGTAATGGTAAACAAGAAGAGTATTGAGAAATTCTTCTTCAACATTGAACTCCTCAATCACATGAGGAGTGTCCTCCTCTTCAGCAACATCCTCAACGGTGGGACTAGCCTGACGAGAAATCGTGTCTTCACTTTCATTTGTTGCATGCGGCTATGTACATTCTTCATATGTTAATTGCACGTTCATGTGCAAGAAGCATAAGAAGGCATAAGAGTATTCCATCAAGTGGCATTTTCTTTTGTGAAAAGGGCATAGCAAAGCTCTCTTCTTATCACATGGCATCTTGTGCCAATCCCTTTTTTTAACCTCTGCTTCTTCTCCGGCGACACCTTGAGATTAAAATGAATGTGATTTTTCCCATCAATCATCATTGGTTCTTCATTTGTGAGCTCGTCAAACTCTTGCTTTGCCTCTTCGAAGTATCCATGATGGCTAGAAAATGTATCCTCCAGAGAAAAATTGCAATTGAACATCAACGAAATTGCAGGGTGCAAATCATGATGTCGACATTTGTAGAGGAAGTCATATAATAGAGTTGCAGGTGTTTCTTTAAGCTCTTCGTCCACATCAAACTCGACTTGAACTTGCGCCATGGCTGAAATCAAGGGTGTAGATAAGACATGGAAAATATTAGTTCAAGCAATGAATCAAGAGACAGTCGATCTTAAACAACAAATCTCTGTGTGGTGTGAATGTATTCAACATAACGCGAGAGGAGATGCCAGAGGAATCCAGGTATTCCTCCTCGCGTTGTAGTGAATCTATTTTCCCTAACGCAAATAAAATTGCAGCTAAGTCAAGGACCTCTTCTCGCGTTATGGTGAATCGATTCACCATAATGCGAGGAGGAATATTGTGCTTCCTATGGGACCTTCGCTCGCGTTATGGTGAATTGATTCACCGCAACATGACGACTTTATCATCCTTTGGCAACGCCTCTTACGTTATGGTGAATTACAAATAAAGATAGTTCTCCAGTACCCATACTGAGAGAGGAGGTGCCAAACGAATTAAAATACTCTTCTTCGCAGTTAATTCACCATAAGGCGAGGAGTCATAGGTTTTCAATTCACCTTAACGCGATGAAAAGACAAAGCAAGAAGTTCTCCATGACTGAAACCAAAACAACGAAATAACAAAAGAAGAAGGAAGCACAAAAGAGATAAAAATACCAGGAAAATGAATTGTATACAATCGTCGCAGGAGATGGAGATGAAGGAGGTTGGAGGTTTGTCTTTGACGTTGGATACAGGAGGATGATTGATGAAGGAGGGTTGGAGGAGATAGTCAGTCGTTGATGGAGATGAAGGAGGGTTGGAGGAGATAGTCAGTCGTTGATGGAGATGAAGGCCATTGGTGGGGAGATAAATGAGAATACGAACTCCAAGAGAGGCAATAAATGAGATGAGTATCCTAAAAAATCCGTTTTTAATGCTACGCGACATGTCAGCGCCACGTTTTCACCCGCCATTCCATGAATGCCACGTGGTAGCCTGCCGTGTACCTAGCACGTGTACAAGCTATAAAGTTTAATCAAAGCCCTTTTTAATGCTATGCGACACGTCAGCGCCGCCTAGTTGCCTTGGCAGCCCGCCAGCACGTGTGTTCGCTCTAAAAACTAATCAAAGCCGTTAATCAAGCCACCTTTTCGTCCTCTTATCGATTTTGCCTTGTCCCGTCCTCCTGCTTGCCTCTCCAGGTGACTTCCGACTACCGCCACAGTACTGAACCGATTTTCCACCTCCTGCACGACAGTCTCCATCCATTCGCACGCAAGAAATGTAAGTTTTTGTATACTACTTGATTGTTTTGTAAGTTTCTTGTATATTGCTTGTTTGTTTTGTTTTTTCTTCGACTGTTTGCCTTCTGCCGTGGTGATTCGATTCACCTTAAAGCACACGACGGGCCATTAGAATCTCAATAAGCTCCATGTCTTATGGTGAATCGAATCACCATGGCAGAAGGCAAACGTAAGAGATTCGCGATAATCCTCCTCCCGTTGTAGAAAATCGATTCACTATAACACGAGGAGGATTGTTTTGCTTTGACTGGCCCTTACACTCGCGTTATGGTGAATTGATTCACCATAACGCAAGACCAAGGGGCAAAGGATTCACGATAATCCACCTCTTATTGGTGTCAATTAATTCACCTCCTACACGACAGTCTCCATCCATTCCCACTCATAGAATGTGATGAAAGTGTATTACTTGATTGTTTTGTGAGTTTCTTGTATAATACTTGATTGTTTTGTTTTTCCTTCGACTGTTTGCCCTCTGCCATTGTTTTCTCTTCGACTGTTTGCCCTCTGTCATGGTGATTCGATTCACCGTAAAGCAGACGACGAGTCATTAGAATCTCAATACTGCTCTATGTGTTATGGTGAATCGAATCACCAAAATGCAAGACGGAATGGTAAGAGATTCGGGAGAACCCTCCTCCCGTTGTAGTAGATCGATTCACTATAACGCGAGGAGGATTGTTTTGCTTTGACTGGCTCTTAGTCTCGCGTTATAGTGAATCAAATCACTATAACGCAAGATCGAAGCTCAAAGGATGCACGATAATCCGCCTCTTATTGGTGTCAATGAATTCACCATAATACGAGAAGGATTATTGTGTTTCTGTGGGCCTTCATCTCGCGTTATGGTGAATGGATTCACCATAACGCGAGGAAGTGCATATTGCTTTCTTGGCCACCCTCTCTCGCTTTATGGTGAATTGTTAATCGTGTACTACTGAATAGCAAAGTTTTCTGCTTTTTCTTGCGTTTTCAGATGGCTCGTGTAAGGCATACAGCTAGACCCATTGACAATGCAGCTCCCTCATCTACTGGGAAGAAGATAGGCGTTCTGAAAGCCTCAAGATCCAGGAAATCAAGCAGTCCTTCTTGATTGTCCAAAACGCAGCCTAGACTAAGGCGTTTCGCAGAGCATTCGGCAGCCCTGCGAGAAATCAAAAAGTTTATGAAGAAGCACCCGACAGCTGCTATTCCCAGATTGCCTTTCCAGAGGCTTGCCAGGAGAATTTGTGAGCAGAATGGAATTTTGTTTAGGTGGAAGGCATCGGCCTTGTTTTGCTTGCAGGAGGCCACAGAAGATTAGATGATCGAATTTTTTTTGGATAGTTACGTCCTTGCTGCCCACGCACACAGGGTGACAGTAATGAACAAAGATTTTTTCAGCCTAGTAGCCCTTCGTTTCAGATACGATAAGTTACTTAGACCAGTTACGTTTACTGATGAACGAATGTTACAAATTTTGGATGTCCGTCCTGTACAAAAAGTGAGAATTGAAGAGGTGACCAAGGGAGGTCCAGATCATGAACATTAGACTCGGGCAAATTTAATGACAAGCGCTCAAAGGGAACATCAAGCTGCAATGCTTGCATTGCAAACAAAAAGGGAAAATGTTCGCGCACTCCACGCCATGAATCGGGAGGCGCTGCAATTTTTGTTGCCGGAGTTCTATGTACCCTTTAATATTAGAGGGCATAGATGTTATTTCCCGATTCATGCTGAAGAAATCAACATTTTGTTTGATCCCAAAACTGAAGTCAACGACAAAGTGCTCAGATGTGTTTTAAGGTATACTCTTTTCTTCTCCCACAATTTTTCATTCTTGGCTCTTAAAGTTGATGCCTCACTCTTGATATGTTTCCTTGTGAAGTTTTGTTATTTCGCTATTGCCCGAGGATGTACAGCAACGAGTGTTCCAGATTGATTCACTGGTCTCAACACTGTTGCTAGTAGAGTCAGTTCCGTACCTCGATATGCTGAACTGGTTTCGGGAGGTCCAGCTGGACGATGCCCGAGTATTTTTTTTGGCATATCATGAAAAGTGAGTTTGTCTCTCTCTCTCTCTCTCTTGCATGATGTTTATAGGAATCACCGTACACGAGTTATATAGTGCTTCCTTTGGATTGAAACTAATAGAAATCTATTGTGCAGTTCTCATTGGAGTCTTCTACTAGTCGACGTGCAAGAAAATGTCATTTACCTTGCAAATTCGACATCTGGTGTCCATGGAAATGTTTTGCTGTAAGTAAAAATCATTAAGATACATATTATTGTTTGAGTTAGAAGTCCGGATTGATCAGGATAATGATTGGTCTCTGTTTACAGTGGAGTCAGGAAACTAATGGCAGCTTACGAGAGCCTCAGCATGGACATCGACACCCTGGATCGATCGACCATCCGAAGGGTTAGTGTCCCCAAACAAGAAGATGGCTACAGCTGTGGGTGGAGGGTTGCACTTAATGCAATGTTGCTGCTACGAAGCATTTTTCAGCTCCCTTCAGAGGATGTAAGCATTTTCAGCTCCCATATGCATGCATGCTCTTGTTTATCTTCTTATATATTGTCATGTTGATCTTATTTATGCCTTGATGAATTGTGATGGCAGTTTCCATCAATGTCTTGCTACGTGGACCTAGATGTCCAAACGTTTAGGGAGGAAACGATTGCGAAATTGATCGAGGTCGCTGAAGTTATGCCTCCAGACGGGCCAGTGGACTTCATCCCGCCCAATCCACGAGGGGGGATAGGCCCCCCTGAGCCTCTTACATGGGCTCCATACTTGGGAGAAGAGCCATGGCTCCATCCTGAAGCCGATACCTATGGGTTCCAGTAATAAATAGTTTTTTCCTTCTTCCAACAAATGTACGTTTGTAAATATGCAGCTATACGTGTATTGGAGAGAGAACATCAATTGTAAATACACTTTTCATTTGAAAATCAGAGGATCAAATTTGCTACTGTGTTCCTTCACTGCTTGCTTTCTTACTTTAAGCCTTTTTTGTGTACATAAAAATTCAATTGGGGAATTCTTACCTTCATTACATTGTTTTAAACAATAAAGCATTACAAAAGCAATGTTCTGAATAGATAAGTTTATTGCATATGGAAAATACATTGTCACCGTATACATGGTCACATCATATATCTTCTAGTGCCTCCAATTCATGTGGGGCTGCAACATCTTTACAAATGATCTGATGCTCTCTTCTTTTACTTAGCTTCCGACCATCGAGCTTGAAGCAAAATTGATCTGGAGGATTCTGAATAGCTACTTCTAATTCCTTCCTAACATATTCGAGAGTCCAATTCTCTTCCACTTCCAATGTCAAAGATGGGTGACCCTGTCGAATCATAACTATATCTATCAAGCAAGAGTGGTTGCCATCTCTTGTATCTTGGTCCATGCTTTCCCAGTTGTTGTTGATCCATCGCCACCTTCTATAAGTAAATGACATGCACAGATGTTGCCTGGCAATATAGTATCTGATTCCAAAATATCATTAGGATAATTTTCCGAGTATAATCAAATAAGCATTGTAATTGTTTCACAAAAATACATTATAATGTTATAATACTCACCGAAATGCAATGTCGGAGGTGTTCAATCGACATTCGATCAAATCATCTCCCTTTGATGATTTCACTCTCCAACCTTTGTCAAACAAATGATCAAGCCAGGCTTCATCTACATCTTTGCACACAAAAGTTGTTTTAGTTTTTCTTAATTGTTTACAATCAGAAAATAAATGAACAAAGCATGCAATTGGAACAAACAAACTTAAGTGCACATTTCTTGCACCAATGCTAGGCTTCATAGCACATTTAATATCATTAAACATTTTGGTCCTGTATGACTCTATCACTTCTGTGTCAAGCAATGGCCACTCAGGACTATCAAGTGCGGGCAACGGAATACATTCCAACTTTCCATGTCTCGACTCGATTGAGTGGGCAAGGTATAAAATGAGTCATAGAAATATGTTCTACTTCTTGCGAGATCACTTGGTGCACGACCTTCATATTGAAGTTCCCCCACCTCACCATGTACGACATTCAAGAATCCCGTCAAGCATTGTGCAGGCTCCCACTCCTGAAGATTGGATGGGTACAAATCTGTGCAAGGCAGAAAAATGTATATCAATCACCTTATTTGCAACATTGAAATACAAAACACAAGCACTTACAATGTGGTCTGTGTCTTGGAAGTCCGTCCCACGTTGATCTCTTTTTGCATGAATACATGCTGGATCAACACTTCTTTGACAGTTTTCCCTCTTGGTGCCATCTTAAAGTCAAGGATCCTTCCTTTCCAATGTTTGGCCAAGTCTTCAGATGCCTTTCCCTTCACTCGGTAGTGGCCTTGTTTTCCTGACTGCATAGTGACCCAAGAGTACTTCCTGTATACTTGGGGAATCCATTCTTCGTTCTCGTCTTTTATGTTATACAACACAACAGATGAGATACTACTCCTTGCTCGTTTCAGTCCACTTTCGTGTGCCATGATAGATTAACAGACGTATGAGAAAGAAGAAGTAGCAGAAAGTGGATGACTGGGCTAATTGCTTTTGTGGATACTGCTCCTTGCTCGTTTCAGTCCACTTTCGGGTGCCATGATAGATTAACAGACGTATGAGAAAGAAGAAGTAGCAGAAAGTGGATGACTGGGCTAATCGCTTTTGTGGATCAAGGAGGGAAGAAGAAATGAGGGACGGTGTGTTCTTTTGGGCGCCAAAGATGTTTCGAGATTCAAAAGTGGAACCAAGTTGAGGGAATAACCAGGAGAATGTGTATCTATCTATTCCAAGCATTCAAGCTTCATTAGTTCTAGGGGTGGTGGAAAGAATTTTTTAGTGCTCCATGTCTAACACAGGAATGTGGAAAACATTCTTTTATTGTGTGAGTTTCTGACAAAAAAACAGTTTTAAATATTTTAAGACAAGGTGATGGTTTTTTTTAATATTTCATGAAGATAAGAGTTTCTCCACGTTTTGGGTGGGTTTATACAGAGGTCCCACCACCGGTGAATCTCGTTCGTAGATTACATGTCACTCAATCTATGTGTCTATTATTATATTATTGTTGAAACAGCCCTCTTTTGAGTCCAAAATTTTCCTAATGAAGTTGTTCAATGAAAAGATGCAGGGGGGAAGAGAGCTTGAGCTCTTGCAAGCACACACACACTCACAAAACCCTAATAGAGAACACACAAGGTGAGAGGCTCAAAATCTTCTTCTTCTTTACTCAACACTCAACACACCATATACAAGATAAGAGTACACAATAATATGAAAGGTACTCAACCAAATACATACACGGGTTCTCTATAGTGTGAACCCGACTAAATGAGCTGGCGCTATAACTATGCCAGTCTCTAGAGTGGCTGTCACACAGCCTGTCATCCCACTGGCCGCATATCACCCAAGATCTCACCAACCATGCCAGTGGTGTTAGTGCGGGGCCTATCCCCCAGGCGGGTCATCAGTGTCCACCGCCTCACTAGAGCTCGATATCTCAACACTCCCCCTCGAGCTCAATTCCATCTCATGTACACCAAGCGAAGCCCTGAATCTATGGAGCTTCTCTGTACCCAATGCTTTGGTGAAGATGTCAGCTACCTGATCCTCTGTGCTGACATAAACAAGGTCAAGGTCTCCTGCCAAGACCTTCTCTCTGACGAAGTGGTAGTGGACCTCTATGTGCTTCGTACGAGCATGAAAGACTGGGTTCCTGGCCAACTGTATACTGCTAATGTTGTCACAGAAAATGACAACTTGTCTATCCACTGATAGACCCAAATCTGCAAGTAGCTTTCTCAACCAAGCTACCTCACATGCTGCCATAGCAGCTCCTCTATACTCGGCCTCTGTACTCGATAGAGCAACCGTAGGCTGCTTCTTGCTGCTCCAAGTCACGGCAGCACTCCCCAAAGAAAACATGAATCCACTGGTAGATCTTCTGTCTGAGATACTACCAGCCCAATCAGCATCTGTGTACCCATGTACACATATCTCTGTCCCAGTCTCATAGAATAGTCCATAATGCAAAGTAGACTTCACATACCTCAGTATGCGTCTCACAGCATCCAAATGCGGTTTCCGTGGAACCTGCATAAACTGACTCACCAACCCAACAGCATAGCTCAAATCTGGTCTGGTGATCGTCATGTAGATCAAACTTCCTACTATGCGTCTGTACATAGTAGGATCCTCCAAGATCTCTCCTGAGTCTGCACTCAACTTGCCATTCTGATCCAATGGCACAGAAATAGGCTTACAGCCTGTCATACCATACTTGGACAACATGTCCAAGCCATACTGTCTCTGCAGTAATCCAATACCATGTGGTGACCTAATCACCTCAATGCCCAAGAAATATCTGAGCTCCCCCAGATCCTTCATCTCAAACTTCTGTCTTAGCAAGATCTTTACATCAAAGATCTCTGCATCATGGTCCCCCGTAATGATCAAGTCATCTACATAGATGACAACAAGCACAACTCCTCTATCACCATGTCTCACATACAATGAGAAAACTGCATTGGCTACATGAAAGCCAATAGTGACAAGATATTCAGAAATCTTGTCAGACCATGCTCTTGGTGCTTGCTTTAAGCCATACAAGGCTTTCTTCAACCTGCAAACATGCTCGGGGTGACCCACATCCTCATAACCAGGTGGCTGCAACATATACACCTCTTCTTGCAAATCCCCATGCAAGAATGCATTCTTTACATCCATCTGATGTAAAGACCATTGCTTTGACGCAGCCACTGCTATCACAACTCTCACCGTTGCCATCTTGGCAACTGGGCTGAAAGTTTCCTCATAATCAATCCCATATGTCTGCGCATATCCTTTGGCTACCAACCTAGCCTTGTACCTGTTTATGCTTCCATCACTGTTATGTTTAACTTTGTACACCCACTTGCATCCAATGGCTTTCTTGCCTTCAGGCAATTGCACTAAATCCCAAGTTTCATTTCCATATAGTGCATCCATCTCCTCATCCATAGCTTTCTCCCAACACACATTTCCAACAGCCTCATCAATGCATGTGGGCTCAACAACCTGCACAACCTTTGCCATATATGCATAGTGATGTGCCACATAACCATCATATGTAAATCTCTGCACAGGGTTCTTCACTCTCCCTGATCTTCGCAGCTTTTCATTCATGGCTTCCATAGCCTTCTTTACACCAGGTGTTCTCATAGCTGGGATCCCAAGCTCCTCATCAAGGCTCATATCTGAGCCACTAGACTATCCATCAACATGAGAATGCCCTGCAGAAATATCAGGCATACCAAGGGGCTCAACCACTTTCTCTTTTCCTTTGCGTGATGTAGTAATCACATTTGCAGGGCTGGTATTATGACGCAGCCTGCCACTCCATGGTCTATCAACAGACCCACTAGATGAGGACTCTCCTGGTCCACTCAAAGACTGTGATTGCTGACCTGCATTCTGTGCAACCACACTTCCACTCAAATCAGCCCCAACAGCTTCTTTTTCAGCAGCATACCAGCTGCTCATCTCATCAAATACAACATCCCTGCTTACCCTCAACTCACGTGTAGCAGGGTTATAACACCTGTATCCCTTTTGCTCAAGGGAATATCCAATAAACACACATTTTTCAGCTTTCGGATCCAGCTTAGTTCTTAGCTCATCTGGCACATGCACATATGCAATGCATCCAAAGACTTTCAGATGAGATAAATCTGGTTTTCTGCCAGTAAGCCTCTCCTCTGGAGTTACATCATGTATGGCTGCAGTTGGAGTCCTGTTCATGATGTATACTGCTGTAGAAACAGCCTCAGCCCAATAGCAATGCGGCATATTCTTCTCTTCCATCAATGCTCGCGCAATCTCAGCAATGTGCCTGTTTTTCCGCTCAGCAACTCCATTTTGCTGCGGAGTATATCTGCATGTGAACTGTCTCCGAATACCATTCTTCTTCAAGAATTCAGAGAACTCATTGGAGAAGTACTCTCCCCCTCCATCTGACCTTAGGCACTTTACATATTTCCCTGTTTGCTTTTCAACCAAAACTCTGAAATTCTGAAAGTGAGTGAATACCTCACTCTTCTCCTTCATGAAATATACCCACACTTTCCTTGTGTGGTCATCAATGAAAGTGACATAGTACCTGCAGCCTCCCATAGAAACGGTCTTCGTAGGACCCCATACATCTGAATGCACAACATCTAGTGCATTTCTGCTCACATATCTATTACGTGGAAACACATGCTTTGTTTGCTTCCCAAATTGGCATGCTTCACAGATTTTCTGCATGCCTTCCACTTTAAATTTTGGCAGCCCTGTCACAATTCCTTTTGTCTGCATAGACTTCAATCTCTGCACATTTACATGTCCAATTCTTTTATGCCATATGTCTGTGTCTGCAACAACTCCTGAACCATTTGCAAACATCGCAGCACTCATTTCAGGCATGTCTACATTCAACGTAAACATTCTGCCCACTCTGTTGCCTTTTGCAACCAACTTGCACTTGTCTTTGAAATCTTCAACATAACACCCATCTGGGTTAAACCGAACCTGCAACCCCTGCTCAATCATCTGGCCAACTGAAACTAGATTCTTTGTTATGTTCGGTACATGAAGTACATCTGCAAGGTACTTCACTTTGCCATCCTCCATAGATAATGGCACATCTCCAACGTGGGCAATTGGATGAGCAGTGTCATCCCCTGTTTCCACAAAACCTGGTCTTTCCGGGTTCTTCATCTCCTTGAACCACTCCCCATGACTCGTCATGTGGTTCGAAGCGCCTGAATCCACATACCATACATTATCTTTTTGTGCTGCATCAACATTTTCAGACATGGCATTTACAACATGCTGCATAACAAACAACCTTTCATTGTCCTCATTATTTCTGCTTGAGGATGCATAGTTGTTTTGCTGCACTTTCCCATTTTGCATGTCAGCCTGCTTCTTATAACATTCTGACTGCACATGTCCTGGCTTACCACAATAGTAGCATTCACGTGCATCATTATATTGCCTTTGCCAATTTCCACGGCCTCTTTGACTCCCCCTGCCTCTGAATTTGCCTCTTCCACCTGCGTGTTGTTGTTGTTGTTGATTCTGGGACTGTTGTTGTTGCTGTTGCTGCTGGCCATAATTCTGATTACCTGTTCGGCCACCTCCTTGACCGCGTCCACGGCCTCCTCTACCTCGTCCTCTTCCTGAACTCGTGTAGAAGGCCTGTTGCTCTGAACTGTTTTTGCTTTGTGAAGACTGTTGGTCTTCACCCAAGTTCTTCTCTTCGATAATCAGCATAGACACCAAATCTGTAAAGTTGGGAATGTTTTCCCGAGTCTGAATAGACGTCTTAAACGCCTTGTATTGTGGCCCGAGACCACGTAGACAGACTTCCACCTTGTCATCATCATCTACTGACACACCAATAGATGCAAGGGATTCGACAATGCCCTTTATCTTCAACGCATACTCATTCACAGACATGCTCTTTTTCTCCACAGTATGAAGTTCATTCTTCAACTGTATCTTACGTGCCTTGGTATTTGTTTCATAGAGCTTTACCAAGGTGTCCCATGCCTCCTTGGGGGACTTGGCATCCTGAATGTGCCCAATCATGGTGTCCTGTATACTAATGGAAAGCCAATACATTACTTTCCTGGCTCCTTGGTTCCAATCTTTAAACTCTTTCACATCTGCAGCAGTCGGATTTATATCCGGTATCTCCGGTGCCTCTTCATGCTCACCTTCAATGTAGTCCCAATAGCCTTTTCCCATCAGGAAATTAGTCAGCCTGAACCTCCAAGCATGGAAGTTATTCTTGTCCAGCTTCTCAGCCACAATCTGTGTTATGCCATCATTAGACATCTTGCCAAACACACAATTTTACCAGAAACTGCACTCTGGTTTTTCTGCACAACTGCTGTATTTTCTGCACAGCGGTACTGCAGTACTCTCAAATGTCACAACCAGTGACTTCAATGTGCATACATACACCCAATGGCAACTGTAGACCTCTTTGCAGCACCCACAGTGTCTGCACAGTCAATCTGTCTTCCTGCAGTTCTTAAAACAGAGTTCTGCAGAGAATCGATGACTTACCCGCAGTGCTCGAAATCGCCTGCTTTCTGAAAAACGGAGGTCCAGACGCGCCCGAAACGCGTTTTTGGCTCGAAAATTGTAGTCCATAGGACTGTAAAGTTGCCCTGTAGCTTCACTCCCGCGAAGAAAGCTCCTCAATCGGAGATCGTTTGCCGGTGCCTCCCGTAGAGCTCCCGACAAGGGTGTAGTCACTAACACAATAGGGAAGAGTAGTTGTAGCTCTTACCCTCGTACCGCTTCTTGTGGTTCTCTTGCTTGCAGCTCAGCCCTTAGCACGAACCAGGCTCTGATACCATGAAAAGATGCAGGGGGGAAGAGAGCTTGAGCTCTTGCAAGCACACACACACTCACAAAACCCTAATAGAGAACACACAAGGCGAGAGGCTCAAAATCTTCTTCTTCTTTACTCAACACTCAACACACCATATACAAGATAAGAGTACACAATAATATGAAAGGTACTCAACCAAATACATACACGGGTTCTCTATAGTGTGAACCCGACTAAATGAGCTGGCGCTATAACTATGCCAGTCTCTAGAGTGGCTGTCACACAGCCTGTCATCCCACTGGCCGCATATCACCCAAGTTCTCACCAACCATGCCAGTGGTGTAAGTGCGGGGCCTATCCCCCAGGCGGGTCATCAGTGTCCACCGCCTCACTAGAGCTCGATATCTCAACATTCAACACAATGGAGACACCATCAGATGCAGAGTAATAGTTGAGAAGGTTGTGATGCGCTATCATATTGCCAAGCAACAGTTGTCCATTGCATTTCCTTACAGGCGATGGAAGCTTACAAATGGAGAATGGGAGGCGTTAGACTCCGACACAACCTCTACAGAACAGGGTGTGCTACATATATCCATGCAAGGTGGGGATGTAGAAGATGTTACTGTGAATGATGACTGGTCCCTTGCCAACTTACGTGACTACTTAGTTCTTCGATTCTCACTGAGTGGTGATTTTGCTTTGATAATCAATGGTAGAGTAGTGCGCAAAAGGTAGGAACGATCTTTTCTTTGTAGAGAAATTACTTTCCCTGGCTGTGTAGCTATCAGATAACCACTGGATATGTAATCTTGAATTGAAGTAAATACAATTTCAATTTTTTTGCCTCACTGTCTTATTAAGGTTTTTCAATTGTCTTGTGCAAGTTTTATTTTTTTGTGATAGTGTAAGGTTGGTCACACAAGCATCTGTGGCTTGAGCCACTAGTAAATTGGAAATGACCTTGCGATGGAAGGATACGTTCTTGCTTTCGCATACCATTTTTTAAAATTTTTTTGGTACTTACAAATTTTAAAAGTTTTTAAAAATTTTATAACAAGGTCGCCCATTTATAAACGATACTTTACTCATTTTCATCAATTGATAATTATCGTTCTCTCCTAACACTTGCTCTCAATTTCGCACACCTTTCTGTATCACACACTCTCTATTTCTTCCAATCACTCATAGTCATGGCACCTCTACTTGACGCACTTATTGCACAGCTAGGAAAGCTTGAGTTACTTCATAGGGTTGATGAGATCGTCCCTATGTTTGAGGGAGCAATTGATGTGCGTGCAACAATGCATCTACACGCGGATGCTTTTACAGATGTCATTCAGTATATGGATGAACACATCACGCCATAGTACTGAATCATTGCTTTTTGTAGCACTTCCATGTCAATGTAGACATTGTTATATGCATTGTATTCAAAGGGTTTGATATTTGGCATTGGCATAATATCCTCCACCCACTTGTACCCACCCTCGAACATGGATGCAATATCGCCATTAGCACACTTCTTTGCCATCTGTAAGCTATAAAGTGTTGGAAGCAAGGATTGCATAACTCCCTTTGCTCGCAATCCTAAAGTGATTGACCTGTACATTGCTCTGTAACCTTTCTGGGGCTAATACCTGCTGAGTCACATATATCAAGCATCTCTTTGGGTGTGACAATTTCTTTGATTTCCTTCAAGAAATGTTGACGAAGGGTCTCCCGCAGCTTATCATTACCAGAACCTGTTATCATTTCCATGATATCCTTCTCCTGAAGGACATGCTGAAGAAGGGAGGCATTAACATTGTCCTCAGCATTGTTACATCCTAGTATAGCTGTTGCACAAGCCCTACAATCGCAAGAGTCACCCATGAGAGATGCTTTATTCATTAATTGCTTCTCAAAGCTGCTATAATTCCTACAAAAATTTTTACGTGGTTGTTTGTTTACGCCTCTTGCATGCGCCTGCTGTCTTAGAAAGCAACCCAACAGCTTTACGTTTTCTTTGCCTTGTGTGATATCCTATGGGAAGGTGAGTGAAATGGTGAACACGACGCCGAAGATTACGAGTGGAGTGTTGAAGACGAACATAATTATCGGTAAATTGATTTATTGTGCGCACATGATCCGCTAGATTATTCTTCTGCACCTCAAGCTCCTCTGAGAGCTCTTTAATCCTCTGCATCAAACTATTGATCTGCTTAGTCGATGCCGCTTGAAGCTGGTCGAAGGCAAATTGTGTTTGCCTCTTTTCAGCTACCTCATCTAGCCACAACATGTGTAATCTCCTACAATAGCCAAGAAGCCCATTGAAACCATCACCAACAAACTTAAGAAAACTTGTAATGCTTTTGAATGGTGGAGGGGCACCAGATATTGGATCTGGTGGATAAAGATTTCCATCAATCCAAAGATCAATGGCCTTTGCTCCTTGCATTCGAAGCTGATCGTATGAAATATTGGGTGCAACATGCCTACTGCGTAGGGTTGCGTATTCTGTCTCCAAATCAACCTGAAGGCGGATCTTAGAAGGCTTATTGGTGATGTCTTGTAGTGCCATCTACAAGAAAGTAGGCTTGTAAGCTTGGGTTGAATAGGAGTGGAAGGAGCAGGATATGGTATCAAAAAATAATGGGAAGAATGGAGATGAGGGTTGCTTCTCTAGAGCTGCATTGTGGATAGAGAAAGAAGCCAGAAAGGGAGCCAAAGAAACATAGAGAGGGTTGGCAATGGTGAGACGAAAATGCAAAGGAGACAATGCATCATGGGAAGCTTCTTTAGTGCAAGCTATGGCTGCTAAGCAATATAGAGAGAGAATACATCATGAAAAGGTTCTTCTGTGCAAGTCATGGCTACTACTGTGGGTTTGGAGAGAGAACCAAGTATTGTAGAAAGAATGCTCCTGGTAAGCTTCTTCCTTGCAAGCCATGGCTACTACTGTGGGTTTGGAGAGAGAAGGCTCATTTAGGAGTACAGACCTGCTAGCTATGGAGAGAGGACCAAGTACTGTAGAGAGAATGCTCATGGTAAGCTTCTTCCCTGCAAGCCATGGCTACTACTATGGGTTTGGAGAGAGAAGGCTCATTTAGGAGTACAGATCTGCTAGCTATGGCTTTTGGAGTAGAGAAAGACGCTTTTTTCCATGGAGAAGGAGTGCAGGGCGTTTTAGAGAGAAGATTTAGAGAGAGAAAGAGATCTGGTGTACACACAAAAAAGGGGGGAAGAAAGTGACGAATTTTTGGAATGTTTGGAGTTCGAAAAGGTTGCTGCAGGCTATGATGACTGACTGACAGCCCATTACAAAGCTTTAAAGTCACCTAGGGGGCCAGATCTAGGAATATCTCCTTTTTTTTATTTTTTTTATTTTTGTGAAAAATCAAATATATGCTTTTAGGACTAGGCCTCTAGGCTTGGTCAAAGATGGATTAGCATTTTAAGCATTTCACTAAACATCCAAATTAAAGGGCCCAAGAAGACTCCATTGAGTTCCTAATGTTGTATCAGAGCAGGCTGTTGGATCCCTTCTTTATGTGTGCAACAACGAGGCCAGATATACAGTATGTAATCTCACAGTTGAGTAGATTTATGTATAGCCCATGTACAAAGTATTGGTAGACTGTTAAGTGGGTTTTTTGCTATTTACAAGGCACTCAGTAGTTTGGATTATTTTATTCAAAGGAGGGTGAGTCACAACTGCATGCTTTTAGTGATTCAGATTGGACTGGATGTTATGACACATGAGTGTCCACTAGTGGGTTTTGCTTTTGCCTTGGTGATTTATGTATATCATGGCTCAGCAAGAACCAACAATAGTGGCCACTTCCAGCTGTGAAGCTAAGTTCAGGGCAGCTTTTATAGCTATAGTTGAGTGTGTGTGTGTGGCTCGACTTCTTATGGCTGATTTGGGTGTCGTCTAGCACTACGATTTTCACTGACAGAGCCAAAGCGCATTAGCAGTTTGCGAGGAACCCAGTGTTTCATGCTGTCACTAAGCACATTGAGGTGCATTACCACTATGTTAGGGAAAGACTCTTTGCAGCAGAGATCAGCTTGGTCTATATGCCTACACATGACAACATGGCATATTTATTCACGAAGGCTCTTCCTCATGAAAAGTTTGAAGCTTTTCATAAAGCTTTGGGCTTACTTCCTTTTCAGGATTGATTGGCCATACCTTGTACATGTTCACATCATCACTCCAGGGGGGGATTTGTAGCATTATATGGTAGTGATGTGTGTGAACACACTTAGGACCGCGTCGGGGCACTTTTTCCTTCACTAGGAGGTTTTTTCCCCCGTGTATGTACACCCTCTTATCTGCTCATTTGGGGTTGTGTACTTATCTTTTGTATCTAGCACACATTTTTTTATTCTAATCTAGTGAGCTTGTGTGCTCTCTTAAGCTTCTCTATCTTGTGTGTGTGCATTGCTGCAACCCTAACCCTAATTCCAACAGGGCTGTGGACTGCACGCATTTCTTGGAGAAAAGGGACCTCTATAATCACCATTGGATGAGTATAATACTTGGTTAAGCAAGTATTAAGAGTAAGAAAACTTCCAATCTCTTTAATTTCTTCTCCTCTTGCAAATTAGGGGTTCCATGAAAAATTAGGATTTCACTCAAGTTTTTTCCAAAATTAGCATCAAATTTCACATCTCTCTATTTTTCTCTTCCCATAATTGTGACCACAATAGTGGTACTCATTCAATTTCTGGCACACCACTATCGTGGTTTTATATATTCCCTAATCTTTCCATTCATCATTGCGCATGAAAGGATCTATCAATGGTAGTCACGTTTGTGTTTTACACTCAGGGGGTTCACCTAAAAATATGTAAGTATATATAGCACATGAGGTTTATTAATTCAAAAGTTTAAGGTAAATTTATAGAAATACATTTACAGAAGGGGTTTTTTAAACCGATTTTGTAAAAAAAAACCTGAAAGTCCATAAAGAAAAAGGGGTCATTTTATTCATAAAACATTCATAGGTAATGGGGTTTTTTAAATACCCCTTGAATGCACGTGATGTATAGGGTTTCTTAGTAGTACATCCCCCGAGGGTTTACATGCTGATGGAAGCTTGCATGATTTTATTTCTGGAAAGCTTGTTCAAAATTTACAAATTCACCCTCTCCTTCTACATATAAAGTCAAATCTACATTTCAAGGAACTCGTTACAATGGTACACGTGAAGTTAAAAGTCTTCAAATTCAAATAGGGCCATACAAAGAGCATCATAATTTCTTGATTGTGCCATTTCATTCCACGGATATTATTATTGGCATACCATTCTATCACCAACACAATCCTAGCATTCACTACACACTCACACTATTTAATTCACACATAATGGTGCATTGTTTCTCTTTCTAGTGATTTCTAGAGAACTTAGAAAGGAAAAAAATGCATACATGATTTATGTGATAGAGGTAGATAAAGTCAATCAAATGCTCAACTAAACACCATCAATGCTTTTGTGATTCTTTTCATGATTGTTTTGCTAATGATTATCCGGATAATTTACCTCCCTCTACCATGAGGATCACAAAATAGAACTCACACTAGGTAGTTAACCACCACATTGTACACCTTATAGATAAAATCATTTATAACAACAAGAAATTCATCGTCAAATTAAGGAAGTAGATAACGGTTTAATTCGACCTAGTAGTTCACCATTTGGAGCCCCTATCTTGCTAGTCCAAAAGAAAAACAAGACCTATGGAATGTATGTAGATTACCATACATTAAATAAAGTGATTGCAAAAAATCGTTACCCTATCCCTAGTTGACGATTTGCTTGACAAGTGAAAAGGTGCTAGTCTCTTTAGCAAAATAGATTTAAAATTAGGATATCAACATATGGATTCTCTTGACATTTATAAAACTACTTTTTGCACTCAATTTGGTCACTATGAATTTCTAGTAATGTCCTTTGGCCTTACGAATGCACTAGCTACAATTGTTCGCATGATGAATAGAATCTTCTTAAATCACCAAGATTTTACCATTGCAGTTTTTGATGACATTCTTGTTTTAAGTTGCTAAAAAATGAAATGGATCTAGACCAAGAATCAAGAAATCAAACACACAAAAGATCAATTCTAGCATCCATTTGATGGGAAACAAGCACACATGATAAATACATGAGATTATGAAGAAAATAGAGAAAATCCATATGCGCATGTAGTAAAGGAGGAATGTGCATAAGGCCTAAGTGATTTAACCTCTCACCACCATGAGGATGGCTATCAAGCTTTCCATGAGCCCTAGACCATGTGTGGCATCTCCAAGAAAGGAGCCAAGAGTACATGTAGATGTTCAAGTGATGAATGACTAAAAGATCCTTACAATGAACCCAAGGCCCTATTTATAGTGGCCTTGTTCATGGCCCATTATTTACATGTTTTTGACCTTAGCTTGTGCTTCATTACAAACCATACCTTCCCAAAGATTTTGTCCTCAAAATCATATAGGATATCTAAAATTCAACATAGCCTTAAATGAAATCAATGGGAAGTGGTGATGCTCTCCAAATGTAAGGAAGTCTATGAGACTTCATCTCCAATGTATGCGTGGAACTGTTATGGTGGCAGCCCTTGTTTGTAGATGAAATCCTTTGAAAAATTCTTCATGAAAACTCCATGAAATAGGCCACAAATGATGCATACACTTAGCCAAGCATGTCCCGCATCATATTCTTCCATTGTGATGACCATTGAAGCTTGTTGGAGTAGAGCAATGACCCCAACAATGGACCTCACCAAAACTGTCCAAAAATTATAGCATGCCTATAATCCCAGGTATTGCCCATTTTCTCCATACGAATCATACCACTTGGTTAAGCAACACCTTCCTCAATTAGGCCGTATTGTTGCACATACTCCAAATATTTTAATCATGAAAAAAGTGCTCTTGAAGCATAGTGGACTGTTATGATAGCCCATGTCAATGTCAAAACCACTTGCAAATCTCTCATGAAAACTCTTCAAAATGAGCCCATGTCGATGTCAAAACCACTTGCAAATCTCTCATGAAAACTCTTCAAAATGAGCCCTAAATGACATGAGCATGATGCCAAAGCATCTACATATCATAAAATTCCATCATAGTAATCATTAGAGCTCATTACGAACACCAAAAGACTCCTAAAAGTGCCTCTACCAAATCTGTCCAAAAAATTCCAGAATGCACATCTTCCGTTGTAGGAGTCATAAAAGCCTATATAATGCATATCAAATGGTCAAACCATATCCTCCCATATTAGACCTTGTTGTTTCACATAAGAAAGTTCTTGCCATGCATCCTTATCCATAAGTAAATCCACTAAAGTGTGAGCATCTCTCTCATAGATGAATCCCACCCGGTTAAATGGAAATGTATCCTTTTGAAACGCCGTGTCATCCACAATGTGACCATTATTCTAACCATCGGGGTCAAAGGGAAATGCATTACCCTCTTTTATGAAAGAGTGATCCTCATGTTACTTGTTTTCCTTCATGAAAATCCTTAAACTCTTTAACTTCATGAGACTCCTTGGCATCCTCTCCTCCATCCATGATAATCATGGTGGCTACAACCTTGTTAGCTTTGCATACATGCCCAGGTGACTATGTCTCTTTGCACTTGAAGCATAAGCCTTTGCTTCTTAACTTATCAATCTTTGGGTCATCCATCCTTTGAGCCTTGTTGAAGGTTTGAGGAGACTTCTTGTTGGAAGTATTCCCTTTCTTTGCATCAAAATGAGCCACCCCCATAAATGGTAGTCAATCTAGGAATGGAAGAGGGTGGTATAGGAAGGGAGATAGGTGGCTTATATGAGTCATTCATCTCATGAGTAAATTGGGCTGTGATTTTATGTATTTGGGCTCATAATTCTCCGCCAACCTCATAGCCTCTTTAAGGGTAGGTGGTCTTTGAGCTGACACATCTGCTTTGATGAAGGAATCCAACCCATGAATAAACTTCTTCATCTTCATTTTCTTATTAAGCCCTTTCACATATATGGATAACTTCATAAAAATTTTAATGTACTCCCTTACTACCATGAACTTTTGAGAAAGCTCATACCATTGCTTATGGTATTTATTAAGCACCAAAGGTGAGATTAAAGTTAAGTTCATCTCCCTTTTCAAATCATCCCATGAGTGTGGTACATTCCCCTACTCAACCATATGTCTCCACCATTGGTGAGCATAATCTTCCAAGTGTAAAGAGGTAAATTGCACTTTATCTTGCTCACTCTTAGGATATAGTTGAAAATATGTCTCCATTTTGTTTATCCATTCCTCCAATTCGTGTGGGGTTGATCCTTAACTATATGATCCCAAGAAGTGTGCAAAATCCTTGTACTCCTTCTTGATAAAGTTAGGCATTTCCATCCATCTATCATGAGTTTCCCTTTGCCTTTCGGTGAATGACATATGCTCCCAATCATGTTCAACCCCATTATCATCAACATACAACTCTTCTTTCAAACATAGAAGATTAATTTTCCTTGGAATGTGAAAATACTCTTTTGGGTTCTCCAAGGTTTGGTTCCAAGTGTTTAAACCAAGATGTGTGTTGCGTTCCATGTAATTGAGAGGGACCGACGGCCTGGGAAGATGTAGGTCTTATTTCCTTCATGAGGGGTCTTCTAGCCTCCGCCCATGAATCCACTTATTGCATTCTTTGTAAGATTTTCATGAGTAACCCTTGTAAAAGCCTCTTGCATATGTTGCTCGCCTTCTCTTCGGTCTTCAAAAGAGATCCCATGAAAGGGTTTCTTGTCTCCTTGATAACCATCATGACCATCATCATGCTTAAGTTGACCCATTATAGTTGGGCTAACTTTTCTTCCATCAATCCAATTCTTGTAGCCATAGTGTCAAATTTTACACTCATTTCCACCCTTGTAGCCATGGAATCAAACTTTGCATTTATCTCCATCAACACTTGGAGAAGAGTGTCGTTTAAAATGGTATGTGAGGATTGGGAGGTATGCTTGTGGGCACTTTCAACGTTCACTTATTCTTAAAAATTTCTTGAAGATTACCCCAAAGTCTCCTTTGGTACCTCCATATTATCATGTTCTACCATCTCTTCACCCTCTATATTCTCGGAGTTCAATGCATTCTTCCTCGGCCTTCCTTTAGGCTTGGGTGCCATGAAAATTTAATGTTTTGGGAAATTGGATATAACTTGGGGTAGGGATATCGGATTGGAGAGATCTAATTCTTTATAGTAGAAAGATTATGAGATGACCTATCCAACCATGCAAAGACCGAATTAAGATGGGGTGCCCTAATATCCTCTGTTTTAGGGTCCACATGCATGTAGGCTGAAAATGAAAATTAGGCTATAGAATACTCAAAACTCACTGGATTTGGATGAAACGTGGTGTGCGAGCTCATAATGATGAGTACTAACTATACCTAAGAGGGTTTGACCAAAGTCAAAGTGCAAGTATGCTCTGTTTTGACTTTTTGGTCAAAGTTAACTGCATAGGTTTGTCTACCCCAATGATGTCAAAACGGAGAGGTTAAGGGCTTGTTGTGTAGGTCTGAGGAACTACTAAGGGCTTATGTAAGCATCTAAATTTTAGTCCCAATGTGCTTTGACTGAATTAGGGTTTAGTACCTATGCAAGAATTGTCAAGAATGGTTCCATTAGGCTCAAATTGCACTCCAACTTGTGATAAATTACCTCTTACTCTCCCCAAGTGTAGTGACCATCAATTAATTTTGTGCCATCAATTCACTCCATGTATATCAAAAAATTTTGGAGAAATTTCGCCATAGTCTCTTTCGTATTATGGACAAAATTTCAATTTTCCAAGCAATCAAAATGGCATTCCCACAATATCCTTTTCATTTTCTAATGCACTTATCATATCAAGGAATCATTGACTATCATTGCATAATGCATTTGGCATCATTTCCATTGTAAAACCAATCCATTGTTCCAATTCATGTGCACCACATAGTGTTGGCCATTATGACCTCTTGCATTCCTTATGTTGTTGAAGCTTGAGTCTTGATGGAGTGTTGCTTGCTAATCTCCTAGCCAATCCTTCCCACCTCCTTAGCGAGTATTCTCAAGACAAGTGTTGGGGCCAAGTCTTCATATGCCGGCGGGTACCTAATCCTCTGATGTACCACTTTCCCAAGGCAATCATGACATTCTCCCCTTGGCTTCTCCACCATATGCCAAGGTACCCTCACAACATACATCCTCACCATGCCACACAGTTATGATCTAAAATATATGTGAGAGTGTACGTGTGAGCAAATGAGTATGTATGTGTGTGTGTGTGAGAGAGAGAGAGAGAGAGAGAGTTTTGATTTACACAATGATGTTGATGCATGGATATATTTATGAAGGTGATTAAATAAATTACCAATGAAATCTACATGATAAATCCATTTTCTATATAGGCTCTATATATTCTATATAAGAAAGTGTTCTCTATATAGGAAAGCATTCTCTATGTAGGAAAGTATTCTCTGTATGATTCCCTAGATAACAACCAATATTTCTTAGATATCTAAGATTGAGTACCTAGAAAGTTGAACCCCCTTATTATCTAATTAGGAAATCTCTAAAATATACTGACAGATTCCCTACCAAGGGAACAATTAAAACTTCCTTGTGGTGGAGCCTGGGGTTTTGTCCTCACTCTGAGCTCTGGGGCAATACCTACGTTAGAATTTTGTCCTCATCTCACTGGTGCAAAGATGAGGCCTATTTGCCAAAATAGTTATAAGGGGAAGCCATAATATGATTTGAACCTACTACATACATTGCTGTTGCTGAATGAGTGATCTTATCGAAACTCCAAGCTAGTGCTTCTTTTCACTATTGTTGCTGTCTGAGGGAGAAGACACCAACTCTTGTTACTTGCAACCATGTAGCTGATACTGGAAGATGAACCACTTTTAGGAGCTCTGGATGGTTCTTGGTGGCGACCTAGAGACTACGCAGCTACAGTTGTTGCACAAAGATGCCCACGTTAATTACTGCTCTCAGTACTATTAATTAATTGGAGACTGCCAAGCTGCAACATTCACTAGTGTTGTTGATGTGAT
The DNA here is from genome assembly GCF_041138505.1 of Cibotium barometz. Lineage (NCBI taxonomy): Eukaryota > Viridiplantae > Streptophyta > Polypodiopsida > Cyatheales > Cibotiaceae > Cibotium > Cibotium barometz. The sequence goes on along the minus strand of NC_141093.1, from coordinate 39,674,910 downwards.
AAGGCAGCTCACCAGTAAATAACCCATGTACGCCAATGATAATATGGTTTGGAGTAACTCAAACAGGTATGTCAAGCTTTTGATTTGGCCAGATATGCTCTTGTTCAACCCGACAGCTGATCCAATTTTTGCTATGAGCTATATCATCTCTCTGTCCCAACAAGTAGAAGCTTGCTATTACTTCAATTAGGGTTTCCATACCTGTTTTTGAGTTAGAATTGTATATTGCTTATTTACTGCGTTTGTTAATGATAGAGGCAACAAATCTTTTTTTTTTTTGACCAACAATATTTATTTATATTAACTGTTCCAAATCTCTGACATACAAAACAAACCCATAAACTCTACTATCTACTCTTTTTTAACCTCATTCACGACTTTACATAAAAATTCCCATCTTTCATTAGAGGCAACTAATCTTTATTTCCAATGTGTAAAAGAGTCTCCCATTTATTTGAGCACGCTTTGATGATGAGGACTACTTTGATGGTGTACAAGTATTCAAGCTAACTTAATCACAAGCTACACACCATTTGCAAATGGGAATAAGCAACAAGTTTGATGGTCTACAAGTATTCAAGTTAACTTGTTCATGAGCTAGATACCATTTGCAAACGGGAATTTCCAACTTGTTGTCATGTTTTTCGAAAGGGTTTAAATAGGAACTCAATGTTTTGCATTGAATTCTAGTTTCAATACCTTGAAAAGAACATCACTGAAAGAGCTTAAACATCAAATTGTGTGTGTGTGTGTGTGCATGTGTGTGTGTGTGTGCACTATACACACACGTATATATAGATATAATATATATGCACATTATGTATGTATAGGTGTGTGCATACATACATGCATGCACGCACGCGCGCATGTGCGTGCGCACGCACACAAACACACACACAATAGCTTCTAATTAGAGTGATATATGTATATCCCATTTTGGTTTTTATTATATAGAAATTAAAATTACAAAAAGAGAAATTAAACTTTCACCCAATCTCCAAGCTCAAATCCTTAGTAAAATGCTATATTGTTTCTTTGAAAAAAAAACTCTTAGCCTACACTATATAAGTACTGTACAATGAAATAGTGGTCGTCGATTCTTTAGAAAATTGTTATATTGTTTCTTTGAAAAAAATACTCTTAGCCTTCACTATATAAGTACCATACAAATGATCGTAGATTCTTTATGTTTAAGAGGCACAATCTTTTTAATCTAATAGATATTAGACTATTAGACTAACTTTAGCATACATACTTCCTTAGCCATAGATAATCATTTTATGTGTACCAAGATGAAATTAAGACAAAATATATATGTTCAAAGGAAAAAATTTAAGTCTAAATAATAAAACGAGAAAAATGACATTTCACTCTAGGTTAATTTATGGACAAGTTACACGTAAGAAGATGTTACAATTCAATGAGATTTACAAAAAATTCCATTTGTTGTAGTACTATTAATGAATTCACATTAAAACAATATACATTCAAAAGTTTTCAAAACCTCGTTAAGAAAATAAATCAATTTTCAAGCATAGTATGTTCTACCAAATGTTGATATAGTGAATATATGATTTACTTAGAGAAAAACTCTCTTAATAGGTTTGGTATTTTAACTTTATATGGCTCTAATATCAAAACAAAGACTAGACTATCCATTATTGGCCACTCTCATGTGTGTTAAGTTTGGGGGGAGGGAGGCGGGGTGTATCAGGGGGACTTTATAACAACCTATGTGTATGCAATTTAAAATACCTCTATTTTTATATTTTAACATTTTTGAACACACCCTTTTGTAAGTACACATGTTTGGATTTGAACTTAAAACCTCTATGTTAAATCACATAAACTAAACAACTATTTATTTAATACCCTCTTACATGTATACTACATGAAAGTCCCTTAATAATAAAAATAAAAACCCCATGTTTGGATTTGAACTTAAAACCTCTATGTTAAATCACATAAACTAAACAACTATTTATTTAATACCCTCTTACATGTATACCACATAAAAATAAAAACCCTTCATCAACACAATGTAGAGGGGTCACTCGACCATGCATGCAATTGATAGGAAACTTAAAAAGCAAGTTTAAGTGTTATAGTAATATAAAGTGTATTTATAAACAAGCATGGAAGAAAGTCTCAAGTGGGTTCAATAAGGTCATGTTAAAGGGATAGGAGGTATGCAAAGCATAGACTGCTTGCACCAAATGTTATAAAAAATATTTTTTGCAACATTTGTCAAAATTACACCTCTAGGTCATGTTATTTAGTTTGTTAAGGTGTCTATTGTACAAAGTAGTATGAAAATGAGATTCTGGACCATGAAAATAACACTTTAAGTATATATTGTTTTGCAAATTTATAAAAAACATACTTGATGGCTCTACTTGTAATAGAGGGAAAAGACCCTTGCATTTTTTAGGAAATGTTAGAAAGAAAAGCATCTTAGAAAGAGGATACATTCTATTCACCACTCCATCATTAATTTATTAAGGTGTATTCTACAAAGCTATAATTACAGCAATAGCCTCAACCCAAAGGTAATATTTTCTAGAAGTATAGTTTATAGTATTATATAGGCATTAATTTCCAAGGACAAGACAAGGATACACACATAACTTTAAATGTAGAAGAAAAGTCTAACGATACATTTTGTCCATCATACTCATGATACCATTCTTTACTTTTGAGTTGGTAAAAAATGTGTGATTGGACTTGTGATTAGATCCTTGTATAATGCTCTCAATTGAAAATTTACTTTAAAAGAATGAAAACTCACTAAAACTATTTGTAAATAGATTCCCTCAAATGTAATAATCATGTCATGAGATTTTTTTAATTGTAATAGTCATTTCATGAGCAGTAATTCCAATACAACTAAACTATCCTTATTCTTACTTAACTATTAGACATTTTTCCATCTTGAATTTGCTTTACATTTATTGAATCAGCACATTTAGACTTAAGATTTCAAAATTTTATTATGTTAATAAGTATCTTGTACATAATTTTAGAAAAATTTAATACCATCTACATGTGCAAGTTGCATAATATCATGTAGGATACAAATGAAGTAGGCTACTGTGTTAGAAGTAATCCTTTTAAAAGTATAATTCTAAAAGGAATCATCTCCATTTGATCCATAATACTGTGTGTGTGTGAGAGAGAGAGAGAGAGAAGAGAGAGAGAGATAGAAGAAGAAGAGAAGAGAACTTTTTAACGTCATAGGAAACTATCCCAAGAGACCAAATTGATCTATCCGACAAGATTTGAACTCAAGACCTTTGAGAGAGAGAGAGAGAGAGAGAGAGGTCTTAATGTACACATGTCATTTGTTTATATAATATTTAAGTCTAGTGATGATGCGAACATTAGATATCTCATTTACGTATCATAAACTTATAGTGATATACAAAAACATAAATTTGTAGCTTTACTTATGATTATGATATTTATGGTAGTTACATTCCACTCAATTGATATTCTACCCATGACCAGAAAATTGAGATTTGATAATATGATTTTTATCGACATTGTTCATGCACAAAATATAATAATGTCATTGATGATTTGACTTTTATTTGCATTATCTTTGAATAAAGGTATTTATGCTTATATCAAAATGGAAATTATGATAATGACAAAGCAACCAATTTTACAAGAGATTAGTGTTACTTTTGCCATAAATGTGAAGAAGGGAGGGATGCAAAACTATAAAAAGTTACAAAAGTGATCATGAAGAAGGGAAGAAGTAGGGGAGGCTCATAAGTTGAGAACTTTAGCTTTACTCTTATTGAATAAGTGTAGTTGGGAGTAATGGTTAGAACCTTGTGTGCTAGTTGTAATTGTAATTAATAATATCTAGTTTCAATGCTTAACATTTTTAAAACAATATTAGCCCAAATGACCAAAGAAAAAATATTGTGTTCTATAAATGAACTCTATTATATGAAAAATGAAACAAGATTAGTACCTTGAACATATTATAGGCCCTACAAAAAGTGAAGGCGCTATATAGTTTAGTTAGCATAATGGGGGCACATAAGTGTTTAAATATTGTGTTCTATAAATGAACTCTATTATATGAAAAATGAAACAAGATTAGTACCTTGAACATATTATAGGCCCTACAAAAAGTGAAGGCGCTATATAGTTTAGTTAGCATAATGGGGGCACATAAGTGTTTAAATATAATACTTGAAAATTCATGGCAACCACAAGTTGTACTATTTGTTTATTGACTAGTTAGAAACATCTTGAAAACATACTCAACTAATGGATCGTCAATCCATGAAACTTCAATGAAATTACCGCACACAAAACTTGGTGAAAACATTTTGGCAAGATATGATCAAGATAAACAACACTTTTTCTTATACAACACATCTTCAAGTGGACATGAGGCTGGAGTTGTAGTTAGCATGTAGCATTTAAGGTAAGGGGTCGTTTTAAGATTTGTAATAAGGAGTGTCGTAGTAAGTAAAAAGCTAGGCCAGTGGACAAGTATTAAAATATCAAGATTAAAGTTAGCCTCCCTTACACAAGATACGGTCAAAACTTCAACGAGTCCTCATTATCACTTACATTAAGTTGTGGCATTGAAGAGTAATGATTTGGGTGCGATAACAATGGACAATAGATATGAAAGCCTAGATCTAATGTGGTTGCTAAGTCAAAAGCTAGGGTTTATAGGTCCCTACGTGGGTGGATCAGGCTATATGGCAGTGAAGAGCGGACTTATTCAGCCAATCAACGATGTGGTAGGCCCAAACACAGGTTCTGTCTTGAGGCCCCAACAATAAGAATATGAGGAGTGGTGGAACTTGTGATGGACAAGTAAGATTGTCTATCCATTAGAGCCTGGAACATCCAAGCTCATTACACTCAAATTAGAGCCTGGAACATCCAGCTCATTACACTCAAATTATTAAATGGTTTGGGGAACGCTTAACACACAATAAATGCATGGTCACCCCTTTCCAAATCTTGTATGTTGATCTGGTTTCTTCATTTGAGGGCCTTATTTCATGGAAAATCAATAAAACAGTGGGTGCAAAACTTGGGGGGCACGAGGGGGCATGGAGAGGGTACTAAAAAATACTTATATATATATATTTTTGGAATAAACATATCGTTTCTTGTATGTTACATTCTTTTCAAATGAATACTTTAAGTTAATAAACTGCCAACTAATAAATAGTACACCTTTGTAACAGCGGTAAGATTATAAATGGACCTAATTAAAAAAAAGGTCTCTTGTTAAACTCAAGTGATAACATACATTTTTTTTTAGTGATCACCTCAACCTAGAGACATTTTCCCCGAATAGCATGTGGAGTCGAGGCCGTCCGATTGGGTTCTAGGCCTAGACAAGGGATTCCCTTTATAAATTGGGCTTCCTTAGGAGCAACATGGCCTTGAGACATCTTTACCGGAACCCTTGGATTTGGGACAGAAGAGAATGCTATAAACCCTCGGGTGGTTTAGATAAACCCACGCCCCACTCAAGGGGTTGCAAAACCGCACGACGAGGGGTGCCTCCAGATTGCACACGATGAATAGTGAGTGGTTGGTCTCTCCCTTAGCACTACAAGAATTACCAAAGGGACAATAGGTTCCCTTCTTGAGCAGACTTTACCGTTAGGCAACCCACCATTTCATGTAGACTACTCACTGAAGTTACAAGTGTCAAGAGGTCAACACCACAAAACTGCCAGCTTTTCCAGGATCGAATGATCCGCAGCAACACGTAGCTCCAACCAGGGGCAGCCACTTCCCTCTCCGCCTGCTGACCTTTTTAGATCCAAAACATAGTCCATGGTATCTACGATCCTAATGATAAACCCCCGAGTCCAGTCTCCCCCTCTCTGTGCAAGGGCTGCGCAGGTTAGCATCAAATGCCAGAAATTGAGGAAAAAAATGTAAACAGCAACCAAGAAAAGAGGAGAGAACCCTTTTGTCCATTTGACAATTGATGGGCCTCTCGCCCCCCTCTTTTTTTTTTTTTTGTTTTACTCTGTGTCGGTACTCTCTCTCTCTCTCTCTCTCCCTAGCATAGTCACTCCTTAAAGGCCCCATTGTCCTGTTTCTACCTGCATCCTCAGATAATTGATGAGAGCTGACATCAAAAGTAACAATTGCTTGTTATGGACTTCCAAACAAGGGGCTTTTGGAGTGATTATAGAAGAAACCCCATCTCAATGATCTCAGTAGAATACTGGTTATGTAAAGGTATACTTGAGCCGCTCCCTTGCCCCTCTTCCTGCCCTATGCAGCTTCCTTCTCCTGCTAGTGTCTTTCCCGCCTATATTTTGAGGTTGCAGGGAATGCTCCACCCAAATTTTGAGATGAGCCAGATGACTGTTTTGGAAGGAGAACTGAGCACGGATTGCATCAGAATTTTTAAAGGGGCTAATCGCCCTTCCAGGTCTGCAATGCAACACAGAAATGCCAGGAGATAGCTTAGAGCAGCACATTTCCATTCACGTACCGATGAAATTGTTATCGGTGTAGGATTATGAATGCTGAATTAGTCAATTAGGATACATATATTAGCTTGTGGGCAGTGCCCAAAACCCCTACCGCATCCCTGTTTTCTTCAGTTTGGGTCCTTTAAGGTAGATTATAACACCCCATTTGCGTTAACACACTAACCAACCCAATCCTTGAGCTGATTATCTTGTTTTTCTTCCTGTTCGCAACGGTTTTTGTGGGTGGTACCCAAAATAATCAACCCTTCAACCCAACTCTTAGAAGGCTTGCTTTTGGCTTTCATCATGGCAAGCGGCTTTCTTGACAGTCAATTGTCAGAGAAGACTTCGATATTTGGGCTAAGGTTATGGGTGGTTATAGGTATTGGAGTTGGGGCCTTCATTGTCCTCATCCTGTTTTTGCTCTCATTATGGCTAAGTGCAAGGAGCAAGTCCAAGCACATATCATCATCAGAAAAGCTTCCCTGTGTCATGATACCAACAGTCTCTAAGGATATCAAGGAAGTGGTAGTTGATCGCCCTCCGCGAGCACAGGAAGGCCACTTGCTGTCTGCAAGTGAGATTTCAGATGTTGAGAAAGAGGTGGTCACCTTTGGGTATGCAGACACAGGAACACCCAATTTCAAGATTGTCAAGCGCAAGCCCAATGTAGAGCAGGGCTATGTCATGCAAGATACGGGTCATGTGGTCATGGAAGTGGTGGGCAGCAGAGATGACAGTGGGGACTGTGTGAAACAAACACTATGGAGGATGGTGGATGATGACAGGAGGTCTGATGCATGCAACACCACAAGTGTGGACACTGCAGCTGCAGAGATTGAGAAGACAGGGCTCCTGGGATGTAATACTGGCGAGAATAGCTCTCTCGCAAGCGGGGGTTCGAGGTCTGGGGACTCTTCCTCTGCTCTGGTTGTTGCCTCCACCACAATGCCGGAGGTTTCACAGTTGGGCTGGGGTCATGGGTATACTCTCCGTGACCTTGAGGTTGCCACGAATCACTTTGCGGAGAGCAATGTTCTGGGAGAGGGTGGCTATGGGATTGTGTATCAGGGGCTTCTGTCTGATGGTTCTCTCATAGCCGTGAAAAACTTGCTCAATAACAGGTCTGGTTGTCCACTCTGTTTGAATGCAACTCTATGGGTCTGATCATGTGGTCTATGTTCATGACCTTGTGTTATGGTTTGTCATGATTGTAGGGGCCAAGCTGAAAGAGAATTCAGAGTAGAGGTGGAGGCTATAGGCCGTGTACGACATAAGAACCTTGTTCGTCTTTTGGGGTACTGCGCTGAAGGCTCTCACAGGTAACTTATCAAGTTATAAAGCACTGCCAGTAAGTAGTGGAATGCTAATTAACCTGAAATTAAGCATAGCCTATGCCGTCCATCTCGGTAATGCTTTTTTTGTGATTGGCAATGTCTTAATTAGTGTTTGATGTTCTCTTTCAGAATTCTTGTTTATGAATATGTTGACAATGGGAACTTGGATCAGTGGCTTCACGGGGCATTGGGAGAAGACGACCCCATTCCATGGGATGGACGGATGAAGATAGTTCTTGGAACTGCGAAAGGGTAATCTATCTCTTGATAAGTTATTTGTCAATGACAAATAATACCCTGTCCTCTTACCTTACATTGTGCCAAAAAGCTCTATTTCATGTGGAAATCTGCCTGTGGGTGTAATATTACAAGGTTGATTTTGATTACTTACACTCAGTGGGGTGGTGGAGAGGCCAGCCTTGGTGATTGTAGAGCAGAGAGGCATCACAGCACTCTAGAACATCCGTACACATAGTGAGAAACAATAAAGGATGGCTTAAACAGTATACAACAGCCTGAGGTCCTTTTGGTATCAATTCTGAAGCTCCCTCCTATTCGTTGCTCCTGCTGCTATAGTGGAAGGGTTCTGGGAAGCCCGCTGATGGGGAGTTAATTGGGAATGAGCTCATGATGGTAGTCATGATGATGACGATCATGACGAGGACGACGACGATGATAACTAAACGATGATGAAGATGATGTTTAATCAGACGAAGTATATGGGCACCGCCTTTGTGTTTGGAGTATGGCAACTTGTTGTATTTGGACTCTGTTCAGTAGGGCAAGTTGAATTTCAAGTTGGAATGTATGACCCTTGTACTTCCTTTCTCTCAAGGTCTAGTGGAGGGAAGGTAGATAATTACCTTGGTGGAGCCCTGGACTCAGATTCTGAGGATGAGATGCTTTTATACATGGCTGCTGGAATATTTGTGAACCATCAAATGTTCCCCTTTGTGATCCCCTTCTTTTGCATTTAACATTCTTCCTGGATTAGGCCTTGCCATTTAATGTAAAATGAGACCTAAGCTTTAAGATTGTATGCTCATTGAAAGGGTCTCTACATTGAGCCCTCTGTGTGTCCCCAGAACATAGCTTTCTAGGGGTTGGATGTATTTTCTTTGGCATAGAGTGTGCTCAAGCTTTGGTTGACACTGTGTGCCTTGAAGTAATTGAAAACATGTTGTTTCTTTTGGCACATGTGACCCCTTCTGCAGGCTGGCCTATTTGCATGAGGACCTCGAGCCTAAAGTTGTTCATCGCGATGTTAAGTCGAGCAACATCCTGTTGGACAGCAACTGGAATGCCAAAATCTCAGATTTCGGTCTGGCAAAGCTTCTAGGTGCTGGGATAAGCCATGTCACGACACGAGTGATGGGTACTTTCGGGTAAATGCTGCCAAAACCACCATCTTTACACAAGTATGGCAGTGTGGCCTTTATCTTGAAGGCTAATTTTGCTCTTCTTTTGTCTAGGTATGTTGCACCTGAATATGCAAGCACAGGTTTGCTGACAGAGAGGAGTGATGTCTACAGTTTTGGAGTTCTTATGATGGAACTTATCACTGGAAGGGACCCAGTTGACTATGGCAGGCCAAGTGGGGAGGTATATGCCCGTGGTCAAGCTCTTCTACTGTGTTTGTAATGATATGATGTTTTTTGAGTCGCTTATCTGTATGTATGTAGTGACTTATAGTGGGTTGTTATGGCTTTGTGCAGGTGAATCTGGTTGATTGGATGAAGAAGATGGTTGGGAGCCGGCGCTCCGAGGAGGTGGTCGACCCAAAACTCACAGTGAAGCCGTCAACCAGGGCTCTCAAGAGGGCTCTGCTTGTGGCTTTGAGATGTGTGGATCCTGATGCCCAAAAGAGACCCAAAATGGGGCATGTTCTATACATGCTTGAGGCAGATGATTTCCCATTCCGCGATGTATGGGGGCCAACCCCAACCTATCATATGCTTATAGTTTACAGGCTTCACTTCTTCTTATCTGACAACATTCATTTGAAACTTGCAGGTTTGCAGGAATAGCCGGGATGGCAGACGATAATATAAATGCTGAAAACCAATACACTGAAGCTTTCAAATCGAAATAATTCACAACCTTGACCGTATGCAGTGGAAGGCATGCACATAACACCGGGAAAAGAGTGAGCGTGTCCTGGAGGAAGGACGTTTGTACATATATTGTTTGATGCATTATTTATGTGAAATATGACATGCTCACCCATAAACTTCACAGATTTATATTGCAAACAATGTGATAGGATGGTGGCATTTTGCCATGGTGTTGGTTTTCCATTTAAATGATTTATTAGTGAATTTATGGCTTCTCTCTTCAAGCATGTGTGTCCCTCCTCTGTCTGTCTCTCTCTCTCCACGGGTGTAATTTGGCTTTATCAATCCCTTCAAGACATTTTCCCACCATCCGTCCTAAATGTAGCTTGGGCAAGCATTCCTAATTGGGCATAAATCGGCATAGTTCGTTTTTGTCTTCTATAGCTTGGCCATTTCAGCATGACATCAGGACAGATTCATGAGACATGTCTCTTGCAATCTGCACGGCCAAGTAAACTGGGCCATGGGAAACCCCCCTTATTACTCATCTAAGCAACAACCAAAATGAGCAGCCAACAGTGCCCCCATCATAAAAGATCACCTCTACTTAGCCAACTGATCCATGACAAAGAAAGGCATCATTGCCAGATGAACATTTCATTGTAATCTTCCAGCTGAACTCCAGAACCTGCATAGCCTACAAAGCTTTTAACCCATCTGGTACTCCCCACCATAAAAGAGTACCCAGAACCCTTACCAAGTGAACCACTGCACCAATCAACCTGAGCACCAGCGTATCAGGGTACCGATGTCCAGACCAATACAGTAACCAGCATAGCCACATGCTCAATGTACCAACAGAATACTCAGCCGCTAGACCTCTATAATATCCACTGTACAATCCCCATGTGAAACCAGCTCTTCTACAGCAGAGGGGGATCAGTGTAGAGAGAGAGAGGTCACTGATGCCGGAAAAATAGAGCCCCTCTCTCTGGTGCTCTCTTACACTGAAAATAGAGCATCTCTTCTTTTGTGCAGGACTAAAGAAAGAATTAGCGCCTTTGCGAAGGACGCTCAATAAGCTGTTGGGCAGCGACTTCACAAAAGGTGGCTCGAGTCTATAGCAGCGCCTTCAATAAGGTCTACGTTGTGACCGGGGCAGACGTTTGCTATCTTTCTAGCATCGCCCGAAGCTAACATGAGCAAGGAGGAGGGAGGGGCTTTCTTCGTGGGCAATGTGAAGCGTAGCTCCTACTGCAGCCCACGACTCTGCTCCACATTTGTAAGCAGCCCGTCCTCACATGCCTGTCATCGAAACAAGACAAGACCAGGAAGACCTTAATCAATGTTGACACAAGCATCAGAAGGGGCCCTTCACAGCTAGTTTTCACGATAACACAACTGATCTGCAGTAGTTATTTTCGAGAAGCTTGTCCTAACGTGGGCAATTACGTAATGCATAACATGTTAATATGTATTATGTATATGCATGTTCAATAATAGGAACATAGCAAGTAACTCCTTAGCGAGCAGAGTAAGAGCAACACAAGAATATCTATATGGAGATGTAACAATTTGCTATGTTCCACTTCCAACACCGAAACAAAGGGAACACAAGGATATTGTTATTTGCCTTTTTTTTTTGGGAAAGATATTATTAGTGTTGGAAGACTTTAGAGTTATGAAGTCTTTACAAACTGATATAAAAAGAACCTATGACTCCAAGCCTATTCCAACTCATATACACTGCAATTGAGCAGTTTACATAACATTTCCCATCTTTCATCCTCCAAACACAAACGAGGATTGACTCCAAGACACATGATATCCCAGCTGCATGCATGCAATCATCATATCTTCAGTGGTGTAGCCTTTGGGAGGAGGAAGTCTTTCCAATATATACTTGCTAGTCCACACCTTGACCACAGGTCTGGTGCCCAAAGGATCCTCAATAAAGGCCACAAATGTCTAGATGGGGTGCTTTTCTTTGAGGTACCATCTTTTGGTCTTTGGCCTAAACTTGGGAGGCTTGATCTTCAAATCATAACTTTAGTGGTGTAGCCTTTGGGAGGAAGTCTTTCCAAGATATACTTGCCAGTCCACACCTTGACCATAGGTCTGGTGCCCAGAGGATTCTCAATAAAGGCCACAAAAGTGTAGATGGGGTGCTTTTCTTTGAGGTACCATCTTTTGGTCCATTTCTCACTGATTTCCCTCTCCGTGGAATGGCAAGCCAACGGTCTAAAGTAACAGACTAGTTAGGCAATGCCGTGGGAGGCATGTAGCCACTTGCCAGAGCTTCTGGATTCGAACACCATCTCTAGAGTGGTCATGGAGACACTCAGAACACCGCTCCGCTTTGGAACTCCACACTCTCTCGCTCTCTCTCTCTCTCTCTAGTGCACAACATCTTTATTAAAACAGAGATACAACACTCAGAGAGTAACACAGAGACATAATGAATGGCAACATTGCTCTTTGTTTTCTAAATTACTTCTGCAATCATTGTAGGATCATTACAGAGCAACTCGACACAAAGACTACTACTTCCTAAGGACTATGACCATGTTAGACTTCACATTATTGGTTGACAACTACTAGTTGTGAGCTATTTGCAGCATGAACCCTCCTGCAACCTCGTGAATCTTCAAACTCATGCATGCTCGAACTTGCAGCAGTGATCAGCCACCATCCTTTTAAGCTTTGTCTTCTTGATTCTGACAGCGGCTATTCTAGTGGTTACAGCCTGCCACCTTCACATATGCAGTATTGAGGTGGTGCTCACAACATGGGAGGTGGTCCGAATGAGCGCTTTGTCTCGCCACTGAGCCATTGGGTGCAACACCTAGCACGCTTGGCGCTGGAGCATCTGCTCTGGAACCTATTCCCTTGACAAATTTATCTTTAAACTTTATGAACATTTTCGGAGGAGTATAGTCCAAAATGTATACATTATCTGAGTAGGTGGCATGCTTTTGTAGCCTCTTCAGCCTTGTTGCGTGCTCTTTTGAGCACCTAAGACCTCTGTTATTTGTCTGCGAGTCTGCAGGTCAAAAACCCTTACCACTATTCGGAGTAGGGTGTACTTTAGAATTTCCTTTTCTGCCATGGGGATAGGCCTCCACTTGACCTATGCGGCTTCTTCGTATTCTGTTAGATGTTCTGGAAGTGGGCTTTGTGTCTTTCTGTATCTGGATCTCTGGAGCCCCACTTCCAGACATCAGCGTTGGTTGGTGGTTATATCCTTGGTGGCATCATCTTCCTTCCTTCCGGAGTCTAAGAGAACAAGTATTCAGAGCATGGATGCTTCGGAGGAAGGGGTTTCCTGGTCTTTATGGACTTTATTCTGTCTCTGTTCTGAAAGTATGTTGGCAATTCTTTGTTAGCCTTCAACAATTTTGAGAACATTACATGGGAGGCTTTAAAGAATGGATTATCTGTGCTGGCCCATGGGGCTGCTGAACTGTTTTGCTAGTTTGTCCTTCAAGCACTCATTTTCTTTGTTTAGAGCTTGGTTGGCATTCGTAGTTTCCAGAACTCAACTAGCAGCTCTCCACGCTCTTTCCTTAGCACACTGGCCGGTAGCATCTTTGGGTTGTCCACCATGGCTAATTCAGCATCAGCCTTCACCGCCTGCAAGTTCTGCTTGTAGCATGGCGGCCTCTTCTTTTGCTTCACGGAGCTCCAGCTTCCACTGTAGTCTGGTCTTCTGGGTCTGTTGTACCCTTTTTGCCATTGGACACACCTCCTCTATCTGCTTCTGGAGTGCTATCTTGTACTCTTCCCAATCTCCGGACCTTTCTCTTTTTAGTTGAGCTTCATTTTCCAAACAGTGCTGCATCTCTAATTCTAGCGCGTTTAGCTCATTGATTGTGTCAATTTCAAACTTTGTGCTCCTCTTGAGCTTTTCTTTGTATTTTTCTTCTTGTGTCTTTGTCTTCCATCGCCTCTCTCAAAATATCTGCATACTCTTGGGAGGGTGTGGCATCCTGTAATTCTTGGTGTAATTCCTTATTTCTTTCTACTAGCTTTTTAGCCTCCTTCTCCCAATGAGCTACCTTCCAAGCAGTGGCTTTCAGGGCTAGAACCAGGTTCTCATCCTCGTCTGCTGCATGCTTGTCCTTTATCGAAGTACTTGGTTTGGGGGACCCCTGGCCTGCCGGCTGCTACTGTTGCTACTGTTGTTATTGTTGCTACTGTTGCTACTGTTGTTATTGTTGCTACTGTTGCTACTGTTGTTATTGTTGCTATTGTTGCTCTTTGTCTGTGTCATCATCTTCGTCTAGGTCATGGATGACCTTTTGAGCCTTACAAGTCATTTGTTCCTGAATTTCGAGGAGGGCTCCCAGGACTTGGTCCTAGACCTTGCTGAGTCTGGCCTTTGCTGTTTTAATGATGCTGCTTTAGCATCAAGCAGAACGCACATGATCTCTTCTTCTTCCTAGGTCTTCAGGGCTTGGACCTTTGTCTGGGCGACCGCTAATGCTGTTGTGCTCTCTAGTACTTCTTCTTTTAGCCCTTGGATGGCATCACCCCAAGCCTTAGCTGGCTTTTATGCTTCAGCTAACTCTGCTTTGAGCCTATCCACCTGAGCTTTGGGCATGTCTTTCTCACAGGTGAGGGTTCTGATCTTCCCTTCACTTAGCTCTTTTTGCTGGAATAAGGCCTTTTCTACTAGAATGAGCTTCTTCTGCATTTCTACGTTATGCTGAGCCATTACATGAGCTTTGCTCTCTAGGTCCCTGGCTTTTGTTGCAACATGTTTGAGCAGTCCATGTTATTGCTGATTCAGGGCGCACATTTGATTGATGGTGCTCCAGGCCTTCGACTCATATTCCTCTACAAAAGCAAGGGAATGAGAGAGGATACTCTGGGCACCATGGTCATCAACCCTTTGTTCTGGTGTAGTTGCTGGGTAGGGAGGTGTGCCTCTAGTTCTCTAGGTAGCTTGGGGATGTGGCTTGGTCCTTCCTACATCTTCTGTGCCAAAGCTGCCACCCAAGGCTGCAGTTCTGGTGGTATGGGCAGATTAGCCCTTGCGGACAACTTCCCCTTTTGAACTTCTTCTTCTCTCTTTTTCTGTAGTTCCTCTTCTTTCCTCTTTCTCTCTTTCTCTCTTCCTCCTCCTTCCTTCTCTTTTATTCTTCCTCGTTTTTCCTTTTCTCTTATTCCAACTTTTTCTTCTTTTTTGCTTCTGTGGCAGCTTCCTGTTTCTGTCTGTCTTCCAGTTGTCTTTTTCTTTCTTCTTTTGCTTTCTGCTTCTTTACCTTGTCTGGGTGAGGCAGCAGCTCTTCGTTTACTCTGAGCTTTCTCTTCTTGCTGGCCTTTTGGGTGATTTTGTGCCACTCTTCTTCATCATCTACATCTTCTTCAAAGAGCTAAAGGTCACTCTGGGGGTTTTGAGGATCCTCCAGCTTTGTGGTGTGGTCCTTTCGCATAGGATTCTCTGGACCTGAGATCCACAGACCTAGTGTCTTGTGCGATTGCCCTTAGGTGTGCATGCACCACTGTGGGCTATTTTTCCTTGGCCCATGTGGCCGCACTTTTTGCCAATTTCTCCTTGTAGATGGTAGCCCAATTGATCTTCTCTCCTGCTTCTACTGCCCTGAGCAGCCTGTAGTTCTTGTTTAACATATCTTCTAGCTTCCCCTTGAACATTACATTCTATAAGAAGAAAATGAAGTGCCTTGCCTGGTCTCATCTGCCACATCCTTTACTTGATGAGCCACGGAAGGCTTCCTGCCATGCCAAGCTTCATAAGGAGTTTTAGACTGCAAGGCCTTGGTAGGGCATTTGTTAAACACATAGTTGCCTCTAACCAAAAACCATGAGGTAAATCTTGGGCTTTCACCATACATCGTGCCGTCTGCATGAGAGACATGTTCTTCCTCTCAGCCACACTATTTTGCCAAGGTGTGTATGGCACTGTACATTGATGCCTTATGCCTTTTTCAGCCATATATGCATGAAATTACTTGGACATATACTCCTCCCCTCGATCTGAAGAATGAAGGATGCCAACTTTACATTCACATGCATTTTCAGCCATGGATACAAAGTACCTAAAGCACATAAAAACCTTTGACTTTTGCTTTAATGGATACACCTAGCTATATCTGGAGTAATCATCAATAAAAGTGACGAAGTAGAGATATCCCCCAATAGATGGTGTCCTCATAGGACCACATACATCACTACGTATAAGCTGCAATTTCTTAACATCTCTCACGGATTCATCCTTTGGAAATGATGCCCGATGCATTTTACCAAGAATACACCCCTCACATACATGTCTAGCAGGGGTCTCAAGAGTTAGCACCTCAGACATCATATCATGCCTTTGAAGACGTAACAAACTGCCATAATTCAGATGGCCAAATCGTGCATGCCATAATTCTGCATCACTCATAGCATGAGTCATAGAGAATGAGCAAGCATCATGCTGCAACTTCTCCATCTTGTATAGGCCATGAAACAAGGTACCTGAGACAATGATAGAATAACTATCATTTCTATCCTGAATTGTACATTTGTCATCCATAAATTTCACCATCAAGCCTGACAAGGCTAAGGCTAAAACTAACAGCAAGTTCTTCTTAATGCCTGGCACATATAAAACTTTAGAAAGAGTAAATGTGCCCCCATTTGCAGCAGTGAGCACAACTCTACCAACTCCTTTGACAGGATATGAGGAACCATTTGCACATTTGACGATTCTTGCACTTGGGACAGATTCCAAAGATGAGAACAATTTTTTTTGTGAAGTAATGTGCTTACTAGCAGCACTGTCAAAGTGCCAAGCATCTGATTCGGCCACTAACATGCATACATCATGAATAGAAGGGTCATAATTGCAATGTATAGTCTATGCCCAATCATCTTGAGTAAAACTTTTAGATTTCTTCTTCTCTGCACCACTCGGTGGTGCAGATGCATCAGCCACAACCATGCCTGATTCTTTCTTTGTCTCCTTTATGTAGCCTTTTCTTGCCCTCATTTATGTAGTGCCATGGTTTCCTACAAATAGTGACACTTGCCCTTCTTTTTAGGGTAATCACCTTCTTTCTATGCATCCTTACTACCTGAGGATTCTGATTTTGGCTTATAGCCACCATGCAAAGAAGCTTTACCTTTGTCTTTCTGACTGGCAACAAAAGCTTGGTCACCAACTCACATAACAGATCTGTTTTGCCTAGACTGCTCTTCTTGCAAGAGTACTGAAACCATCTCATCAAATGTAAGGGAATTTGGGTAGAGGAAAAACTCTGATAAGAATCCAGCAATGTCTTGAGAATTGTGGGCACCAATGTACTATCACGATATATCTCATCCACACTAGCGAGCTGCTCCTTAAAATCTTTGATATTGGTCAAGAAGCTGTCCATTGAGTCTCCCTCATTCATGTGCTTAGGCTCCAACTGTTTGCGCAGATATGCAACACGTGCTTCATTGTGCACATGGTATAATGGAGGAAGTGCATCCCATGCCTGTTTTGAGGTCTTACATGATCGAATATGAGGAATAATGCTTCGCTTCACAGAAAGTGCAAGCAATGCATGTGCCTGTGCATCTCTTCTATCCCATCTCGTTTGAACAACAGTGGGAGGCACTAGTGGTGCATGTGGAGGAGCCACATCTATATTAGATTCTACTTCGAATGTAGCTACAGCACTTGGTTGCACACTGGAAGTTGTGAAACAGGGAAAGTTTCACTACCATTGACCACATTCCAAAGGCCTTTAACAACCAGTACATGCCTCATCATATAGGACCACAATGGATAGTTAGTCCCATCAAGTTTGTCCTCTCAGTAGTAGGCAACATGTTGAATACATCACTATTGCCAGCCATGACTGTCTACCAAATGAAAAATCTTTCAACACATTGCAAGTACTCAGTATTCACTGAATGCAACCCCGGATGGTTGCCAACTGAATCACCTACAAAGTGTATGAAAAATAACACAAAGTATAGAATAGAGTGTTACTGGGGAAAGTATGATGGTCGATGTTGTTGAAGACACTACAGATGCTGCTGCACACCAAATCTTTGCCCGCTGCATAGCCCAAATACCCAAAATCGAGCAGAACTAATCCAAAACGATGCCTCTCCAGAACGTCTACAGAAACCTTACGATGCCCAAAATGCACGTAAAATGTGTGTTGCAAACCTCGAAAATTCTGTATACTTTATATACAACACACTACAATATATACCTTCTTCTTTTAAGAGGGTATCTCAATCGGAGACAGAAATGCAGGGTCATGAGGAGGGAGGCAGACTACTAGATCGTGTCAAGGAAGCTACCTCTAATATACCAATTGTTGGAATCAGGGTTAGGGTTACAACAATCCACACACATTAGGGAAAAAGGGAGCTCATTTTGGGGCCTTTTACGGTTTGGAAAAATAAGCTCTCAACCAATGAACAGAGGGCCAACGTAACGTTGGAAATTCACAAAAATAAGAGAAAATAGATAAAAGAAACAATATTTTATGTAGGTACAAGCGTGCTACATTAATGTGGAGATTGGTTTTTTATTCTCACAAGATCTTTGGACATGAAGATAGAATCTAGTATGACATTTTCTCTGACAAGGGCCTTCCCGCTTCCACCTTCCTTTGAACTTTGAAATGTTGTGCTGCCTTTCCTTCGAAAGGTCTACCATTCTACACCAGTGCCTCATTGTGCAGCAACCTCTTCTTTTCCAAAACTGCTCCCTTGATCCTGTTTGGCTTAGAGTAAGATGTTTCTTGTCAACTATCTGTCTGCCCACTTTCTCTTTCTTGAAACTTCACTTTGTTATCTTGTTTACATTACTTTGCTGTGGTTACAGATTCACAAGGTATCCATGGTGAATAAAAACTATGGTCGTTCTTGTGGAAGACGCTCTGTGGATGATAATGCTATGAAGGCAGAATTATACCACACATCCTTACCCTGTCGACCTGCTTCTTCTATTTCTTCGGTAGAGAATTCAAGTACAGTCAAAACGGAAGGAACTTGGGAAAGGTTTAGTGTTTCGAAAAGGAGCATGGGTGCTCATGCAACCTAGTAAAAGAAAGAGACCCCAGACAAAAAACATTTTCTTGGCATCATGGAAGGGAAGAGTACGAGATTTTAAAATCACCAGAGGGAAGATATCGGTGAAAGAAGTTTTGATTCAGCATGTGTACATGCATAAAGAACTTGTCTTGCGAGACTATCCAAATGATCTTCTGCAACACAGGCCTAATTGTATATTTTTCTATTGTGGTTTTGTTCTTTATGAGGTGCATGGATTTTTAAGACAAAGCTTTCTTTCTTTGCTTATTGATATTCTTGTGTTATTTTATTTCAGATTTATACCCTTCATCGTATGAGACATGGCAAAACATTGATTGTATTCTGGGATTTATAGATGTTTTGCATGGATCGATAGGAGAACAACAATACCAAGGTCGATGTGCAACAGAGCTAGCTCAATCCGGTATATTTTTTACTGATCATTTTTATCAGTTGCTGGACAATGCAAACACACATGGTGTGTTAAAAAAACAAGACCTTCCGACATGGAATTCAGTGGATTGGCCTCTCCCACATTTTAGTGTTACAGAGGCATATAGAGCCAAGCTTTTCAAAGAAGTACAGAAAGCTCTGAGGCCCAATATTGCCACAAGGATAATAAAAATTTCTTTATGCATGCCTCTCACAGTTTTTGTAGACTTGTTTAATACCTTTCCAGTGAAGGTTTCAAAAACAATGTTCACAGTTAAAGCAACAAGTCTGGCATGCATGCCACAATTTTTGGATAAAGGTTGGGATAAGAAGACATGTAGTTCAGTGTTTTGTGAGGTTGTCCAATCTTCTATGCAACTGAAGTACATGGTTGCATCACAAAATTTCATTTTTTCTTTTTATTATAAGCGCAGTCAAATGCTAGGTACAAAACTAGTCCCAATGGATCAAGATGAAAATTCTTTTGGTGCAGAAAATAAACTTCTTGATATTGATGTTGTTGAGAATGGTGATGTGCTAGTCAATATCACATTAAGACAATGTTGCTCCCTAGCTCAATTGCGCAATGACATTCTATTTGAGACAGAAGGTTCTATTTCAAAGGACTTTTTATTATCTACAACAATAAGAAGGTATACCATGTGACTTATCCTAGTCTCATTAAGCACTGCTATTAGTTTACTTTACCCTATTGTTTTATATTGCTTTTTTGCAGGTGCTCAAAAGAAGAGAGAGATCAATAAAATGCAAAGACATTGAAAATTTGAAAATTGAGATAACACAGACTCCATAAACAAAGGTATTATATTCAATAATGTAAAATTCTGTACAGAAGTGTTTAATTATATATGTAGAACATATTCTTGACAAAAATTTTCTATTTATCTACAGGCTGATCTAGAGGCTGCTCTACATGGTCCAAGCTCACCGTATCATCTTTAATTGGAGAATCTACTTTCTGCTGCTCCATCCTGTCGTGTACAGTCTCTTGGTGCTGCTCCATTGTCTCCTCTATTGCCCCTGGAGCATCTGTTTGCTGCTGCTCCATCATCTCCTCAATAACATCAGCAGGCAGCAGGTCCTTGTTCTTGTGGCTTCTCCTCATCAGCACTAGGTCCTTGTTCTTGTGGCACCACATCTGCATCATCTGTGTCATCAAGGTGTATGACACCTTCTCGGACTTTAGAGCTCTCACCCAACTCGATAGTAGCTGGTACAATAGGTTTGGGGGAGGCATACCTCAAAAACTTCCAAATTATATCAGCTCTGAAACTATACACATAGCTCGAGTTGAAGCTATCTTCTCTCATCTGCAATGAGATATGATGATTTAGAACACTTTATACCAATATTAAATTTTTTGAAGCTAAATGAAAATTATTTTTTCTTACAAGCTCTGGCTGTCCTATCTCAAAATAGCTTGAAAGTATATATTTAGCACTAATCAGCACTCTCCAGCCACCACAGCTACTTGAATCATCTTGTTGTGGTGTTTGGATAGTTGGAAAGATATGTTAGAAATTGTTAATGTCTGAACAAAATAAAATTATTCAATAAGCTCAAAGGCATAGCATGAAATAGACATCAGTAGAGGGAACAACTTTCTACCTCTAAATCTATTGGCTCTATTGAATCCAAAA
This sequence comes from Cibotium barometz, assembly GCF_041138505.1. Classification (NCBI taxonomy): domain Eukaryota; kingdom Viridiplantae; phylum Streptophyta; class Polypodiopsida; order Cyatheales; family Cibotiaceae; genus Cibotium; species Cibotium barometz. Next base: position 39,653,902 of record NC_141093.1, on the reverse strand, counting down.
GATTGACATTAGGAGGACACTGATCCAATGCATCTAGAAGTCTTCTAATACAACTGCAATACATATAATTCAGTTAGTGTGCATTAAATCCAAATAATGAAGTTTAAAGTTAAAAATAGCACACAAACCACTTACAATTTCACCTCTCTGTGTGTGTTTCTAAGAGAGTTGAATAAAAAGCATTGCTTCTACTGGATGTCAATAGAAGCAAAGCTCCAGTGGTCATTGCATAAGGAAAAAAGCATTAAGAAATCAAAGGCTACAAGAGTACTCAATCTTGAAGAAAAATCCCAAAAGAAGCAGCCACACACATACTTGTTATGGTATGGAAGTAGCAAAATATCAACATGATCAAAATCACAGTGTCTGAACCAATTGGAAATATCCATGGGAGTTTCCTTTGGATCTCTTAACTTGAAGGAAATTGCAGGATCAATAATATAAACTGTATGCTGTACAGCATGGTTCAGCCAGCTTCTCATCATGCTACATTAGACAAAACAATAATTAAGGTAAGGTGTAAGGGAGGAGGTACAATAAGGTGTAAGGGAGGAGGTACAATAAGGATTGTTTTGCAAACAAATGTAAAATAAAAGACACTTACTAGAGTATTGCAAGAATGATAGTATCTGAGCAATACTCATTCTTATGAGCCAATGCTGCCAAGCATGCTTTTGTCAAGTCAAAATTATTCTCTGAAAAATCATCTTCAATATGGACAACTATGTTAGGGCCCAGCTCTTGCAACCTTCTCTGTATCTGTAGCTCCATCTGTACAGTCTCCACATCTATAGCAGATTTGGATTCTTCTATTTGCTGCTTCAGTGACTCCTCAGCAGCTTTCCCTCTGAATGGGTCACTTCAACAACCTTCACCTTGTCTGCCTTCAATTTCCTTGTAGGTGGAATTAATAATATGTCTCTCATTTTTATGTCCTGCCATTCCACAGGATGGACCATCTTGTCATACCTCCACCTCACTCTGGACAATGTGTTGAAGTCCTTGGCCATCAGAGTTACCCTGTGAGCATGGGCTGCTACAAGCATTGCATCTTCAAAGTACTTCTCCAAGTAATCCTCTGCCATTTCCTATAAGGAAAGAATGGCAGTCCTGTTCCACCTGAAACCAAGGTGCCAGCTATCACAAATTTCTCTCACTAGCCTCTGAAAAGGTGCCTTGGGGATTGCAAAGCCTATAGCTTTTTGTTGTTTCCTGATCTCCTTTAGCACACCTGCAGAATGTTTTAACCTCTTGGACTTTTGCTGCAGCATGCTCATTGGCTTCCCCTTCCTACCATGTGCAACTCTTCCTTTTGGAGGCACACTAGATTCCTTGACATCAGCCCCAGCTGCTGCTGCTGCAAGCCCTGGCCCCTTGCCAGACCTCCTTGCAGTTGCCTTGGTTCTTGCCATCACTCTGAAAAGGTCCATACAAAGCAATGGAAAAAGATTACAACCATGGAGAACATGGAATGATCAAAGAAGGTGATGACAAATTGGATAAAGCAAAATTGAACAATTTGTAACAAAACGCGATTATGATAATTTGAAATTTCTAAAAGCTCATCATCGCGTTTTTTTGCAAATACTTGAAACAACATGCTATTGCATCCCTACAATGAATTCTCTGTCTTTTCAACTATAAACAATATGTATTGAGTTTATGCAAGAAATATGCAGCCTTGAATAGCCTAGAAAGTTACAAAATCACACTGAAATGGGTGGATGAAGAAGCATTTTCAAATTTGCAACAAAATGCGATTTGGGCTGTTTGAGATTTCTAAAGCCCTCTCCTCGCGTTTTGCTGCAAATTCTAGAGGCAGCATACTTCTCAACATGCCTTTAGTCATTTCAGTGTGTATGCAGCTTAGTGCAACATGGTTTGAGCCTATAGACATTAAGAAGTGATCAAGCTCTCACTCAACAGGCCCAAATAAAAAGTCTTCCTGCTTCTACATGCAGTGGAGAAAATCTAAAAAATGCATATAATATTTATCATAATATCTAATCTACATCACATCAATCAGTACCTTACCCTAATATACTATTAAACAAGAAGAGAAGGAAATAAATTATCTTACTAACCTGGAAGCTATCTGCAGGTGTGCTGTGCTGATGATGAGTATCCTGTGCTGGGGATGAACCTCTGGTGCTGGTCTGGTGGATGCTGATGGTGTAGAGTAGGGAGGTAGAGATGCAAGAGAACTGAGTTAGGAGAGTAGATTATTGCAAAATACAAATAAAGGAGTTATTAAATACCACACGTGTGAAATATAGTCGTTTTTTAGCACATGTGGGTCCCACCCAGATCTTTTGGAATTTGAAATTTGACACGTGTGAAAGTCACTTTTTGCCTTGGAAATTATGCCAATAATGATTTCATAATTAGATCCATTAACACTTTTCCCTCCCCGTCTTCCATCCCTGCCAGCACCCTCCTATCATCCTTTTCTTTCCCACTCTGATCACTTCCTACCCAACACACTCCATCCACTCTGCAACCTGTCTGAAGACTACTACCATTACCAGATCTCTAGGTTACCAGTGCTACAGCTCAAGTTTGGAAGAGAGCAGGAGAATCTCCAGGGCTACTCCAACAGTATGGAAGAGGAAAAGAAAGGTCAGAGATCTATACCCTTTCCAATGTTTTCTGATATATATTTCTTCCATCTATAGAATTCTTGAATCTCAGTGCCTAGAAATCTAGTAGATCACCCTAGGATTTGATTAGGATATGAATAGGATTTAGAATTTTGCAATAAAATGCGATTATAGTGCTTTACATTTTCCAAATGCTCCAAATCGCGTTTTCCTACAAATTCTGATATTTGTTTTAGTTTTTATTTCTTCCTCTTTGTTTTGCTCTCTTTTGCCCTGGGGAATTCCTCCTAGTACCATTTACTGTCCTGAACATTGTGAGATGTCCCTAGCATTTGATTGGAGATGGATATCAATAGAAATTTAGAATTTGCAACAAAATGCGAGGAGAGCACTTGACATTTTTCAAATGGATCTGTATCGCGTTTTGTTGCAAATTCTTGTGTCCCTTTTGGTTTTTACTGTTTCCTCATTGTTTTGCTTTCTATGTCCCTGGGGATGTCTTTCTTGATGATGAGAAAGGTTTTTTCTTTGGAACAGTTGATTCTCAGGCCCCTCCTTTCAAGAGGAAGCTGGACTTTTCTGCTGCTATACTCAGACCACAGCAATCACCAGGTGATTCATGTGTGCTCATGAAGAGAGTTGTTTGGTGATATCCTATACATTATCTGATTGCATATGTCAGCATATAGAATTCATGTTATATAAATTTTGGTTCAGGCAAAAGCAAGAGACTAGAGCAGAAAGGTGACTCTTCCCTTTCAAAACAAAGGGAACCAGAAGAGGACAAATCTCCAGATTTGCTCCTATTTGACTTTCTTCACAAGTGCAACGCTCAGAGGAACTTCCACATATACCACAGTATTTTCAACAGGGAGTTCACTATGAGCTCTCTTTTGGACCATCACAGAGATTTCCTTTCAGATCATTGGGATACCTTCAAACAACTGACAGAGGCAGGAAGGATTGTGGAAGGGGAAAAGGTTTTTGTGCATTTAAATTATATTGTCTCCATTGACAGGCTGAGGTACCATGTGAATAGAAGGTTTGACAGCCTACCTGAGGAATATAAATTCAGCTGTAACTTGCACACCAGAAAGTGTAGAGTGCTTGAGGAAAACATGGCATTCCTTATGTTCATTGTCTTTCAACAGCAATCTCTAGAAGAGCAAGGGCAGGAGACTGAAGAAGAAGATATATCTGTAGCGGAGGTAAAAGAGGATATTCCTATGGCAACAGATATGGCAGAGCAGGAAGAAGATATCAACCTCGAGGATGAGGGGCTGCAAGTGGCTGCTCTTGACCTTGTTCAACTGAGGACTGAAACTCTTAGGGCAGCACAGCCAGTTGAAGATTTTGATGTTCAGAGCAGCAACTATGCAGTGCCCATGCTTCCAGGTTTCTTGATTGGTGGTAAAGATTATGTTTTCCTCCATGATATAGAGTGTATGTTCAATTTGAGGGAGGACTATGCCATTTCCCTTATTGCCCAGGCTTCAAGGCTTGACAAGGAGGTTGGCATAGAGGATGACCATTCACTGCTAGCTTTGGAGAATCCTGCAGAGGCCCTTACTATTTGTTTCAAAGAGGCTGAAAATTTCCAAGAGCCAGATGAAGCTGCCTTCCAGCTCACCCAGGAAGCTATGAATCTCTCAGCACTTCATAAGGAAAAACTCAAAGAAGAGGCTGGACTGGAGGGGAGAGGAATAAATCTTTGGAAAGATGAACTTCTTGTTGCTGATGAAAATGAGAAGGTATGATATTATTACTTCAAATCAAATACTTTATCTTGTGTTTAAATGTTTTGTAGTTATGTATCATTGTCTCACTACAATCTTTTGATACATGGCAACTACAAATTGAGGATGACACATTCCTCCAGAGAACAAGTGGAAGCAGGCCGGCTGGGTTTGGCAAAATGTCAAGCCTAGCTCATTATATTCATGATCTAGGCAGTGCTAAGATCTTGATTTACCATAGGCAGTTGAGCAACAATGGAGAAGCCATTGTTTACTTCTTTAAATGTTTGTCTAGGGTTTTAGGTGGACATGATCTTCCATGGCAAAAGGAAAAGATCATTTTAATAGAGAGGTTATCCGCCATAGATATATTTGGGGATTATGTGAATAAGCAAGCCTCTAGGGCCTCTTACTTTTTGTCTTACACTTCTTATGCATTAACATGTGGTGTTAAGGAGCCCAAATGTCTAGAGGGCTATGGAAAACACAAGCTCATAAGGTTTCGAGAGCCACCCATGATTGCATCAGGCCACACAATCCAAGAAGAAGAACACGTGGAGATAGCTGAAGACAAGGATACCCCTCTCAAACAAGCAACAGAGGCAAGCATTGATAAAGAGAAAGTCGACATCAAGCCAATAAGGAAGAAAAAGAGTCCAATCAAGTTCAAAAAGAGAGTTCCGACTCGCAAGCCTTGGGAGTAATAGGATTTAGTCATCAAATATAGCACAAACATTATGTTGAAGTTGAACTGATTTGTACAAAGTCTTTGATCCTCATCAGTTCCTTGTCCGTACGGACGATCAGTACCCTTTTGCATTTGTCCCATCACCGTACGACACTTCAGTACTCTTCCCACACTCAAAAGCTTCTAAAAGCGTTTGACACTCAGTACTTTATTGGTAAGGATCAACAGTATGTCTAGCATAATTAAGTAGTATTGATTGAATTTTTTGTGTGTTAATATATGGATGTATTGATGCTTGTTAATATAGATCACATGTTTCACAAAAGAAATACTTTTGATGGAGTCTCAAAACATATAGGCATAACACCAAGAGTCACTTGTTCCACAGAATAAAAATCTATTGATTGAGTTTGAAAACATGTGGACATAACACCAATAAGTTACAAACTGCTATTCATGTTTACTTGTCCATTTATGGTTTCTAAATATCTTCGAATCCCTCCACTGTCTATGTCTCTCTGCTGCCATTGAATTGTCCAAAGTTTGTCTTCGTCTTTGCTTTTGGGCTAGAATAAAAGCAAGCTTGACTTTGGAACTAGCAACTTTTCTTTTAGCATGCAGCCTTTGCAGAATGCCTCGGTAAAACCATTGGAAGACTTCCTTCAGACTATTTGCCTTTTGACTCCCTCCATAGTGTTGTGTGTGTCTGAAAAATGCATTACGTGCCATGTAGTGAGACTTCTCCATGCCTTGGGTAGACCAAATTGCTGGGCATCCATACTTTTTGACAAAATAGGGAAGGTGGTTGTAGATGATATGCTGTTTTCACAAAGACATAAGAATGCATAGTAAGTTATAAAAGAAAAGAGGATCACACTTAAGTAAAAGAAGAAGACATCACTTTACCATGTAGTGAGTTATATTGCAGGCTGTCCATGCGTCTTTCATTGACTTCCCAAAATGTTTAATTGCCTCTTCAAAGTTCTTGTAATCACTCTTTGTCCATGTTACATTGTCACAGAACATGAAGAGTTGATCAAGAGACCTCCACACCTCTGCCTTCACATTTCGTGCTTCCCCATCTGCCTCATGATCTTTCACGGCATTATGGACTTGCTTCCACAATCCATAACTAATCCTTGAAACTGTTCTACCTTGCCTTACTTGCTTACTATTGTGTTTGGGTCGAGACAAGAATCTTCTTGCCTTAACACCACCAATAGAGGGCTTGATTGGTATCTCCTTGCCATTGGTAGACTTTTTAAAATCCTTTGTGATATGAACATCACCTCCATGCAGACCTATATCGGATAACACTTTTTCCAATGCATGAAGAGAATCCTTTCTATTTCTTTCGAGATGGAGTTTCCAAGCAAATCCAATATACAAAAATACCAATTTCTCAATAATTCGACATAGAGCATGCAATGTGCATATGTGAACATTACATAGTGGAATGTCAAGAATGGCCTTGAAGTCAGGGTCAACTTTATCTCTATTAGACTATTTGGAATCCATTACTTGAGCTGATTCTTTGCAGTAAAGACAAGGAGACTTTGAGTTACCTCCTTTACTAACGTTATACATGCACTTAAGTGTTTTAAGATCCCCCGCCATATGCCACTCTACTTGAAAATCACCTTTTCCTGTAACATGGAGATTCTCTCCTTGCACTTGTCTTTTAATTATTCTTGGTATTTCCGTGTGGTGAAACACCCAATCTAGTGTTTCATGGTCTTCTGTCTTTACCTGTGATTATACAAAACAAAAGTCTTACTATAAAAGATTTGAAAACATTGACTAAAATTAAGTACGAAATAAAAAATGATCATACCTGGAATGAGCCCAACCACCATATGTGTTTCTCCGACTGCACACTAAAATACTTTGAACTCGCTTCATTCAATGATGTATCAAGTGCTCCATTCATCAATGTGATAGTAATCCTTTCCATTTTCTTTTCCTTTACAACCTCACACTCATCCAGTTTGATAACAAATTTCAAAATGCCTTTGCACTCTTCAAATGTTATTCCATAAAACTCGACCATTCTTCTTTGAAGTTGTTGTAGATCTACAAATATATTGTTCCAAGGGTCATACACAGTGGTTCCTTTAGCACCATGAAATATTTCTTCAATATGGATATATGGTCCAATAAACTCATCTATACTTTCATTCAAATGACCTCTTATCTTCCACACTGTTGCTGGATTTGGCAGTAAAACTCGTTTAATCCTTTGATCTCTCAAAGTTGAGGATATCGCATGGAAAATCGAACTATATCCCTTTCTGCTAACTCCACTAACATCAAGAGCCTCTTGGATTGTAGTACCATCAACTTGATTATTGGATATAAAGTCCTCTACAACATTGCGTTTGATTGTTTTGTATTTTTTTTCTTCAATCAAACCTTTTGCTACACCACAAGAAAGCAATCCTTTCATTTATTTAACTGGAAGAAGGTTGGGATCCATATTTTCTTTTGCAGGCTCTAATAGTTTCCTATAGTAACAATATAGTAACAACACAATATGCCTATATTATTCAACACTTCCAATCCTGTTTTGCATTAATGGACAAAATAGATATAGTCATTTGAGAGCATTTTTGAGTATAAAAAATAAAAAATTACAAACTAACCTTGCTTCCTGAATTCTTCGCTTGCATCCCCACCAGTCCCAGCCTTCAAATTTGCAATGTTTTTAATCTTCCTGCTTCGTTGTCTGTCTCCAAGCATGGTTCTCTTCCTTCTTGATCTTGTTAACTCTTTTTTACTCTTTGAATGCTCCTCAATTTCATTTTGCAACTGCTGCTCCAATTTTGCACGAATAGCTATCTCTTGAATCATGGCTCCCTTTTCTTGTAGGTACATTGTTTTATATGTTTCTGCAAATGCAGACTGTGCTGAAATATAACCAAGAAGTCCATTTTGTCCATCACCCGCAAACCTCAGTAGTGTGGTTGGATTGACAAATGGAGGTGTAGAGTTTTTTACTAGACATTTTGGATATATACTTCCATCACACCATAAGTCAATATGTTGGAGCCCTTCTCTTCTCATATTTTCCCGTTGTTGTTGAGCATTTAGCACCGTATCCTTTCGTCTTTTTTGTGCTGGAGCATATTGTTCTTCTAAGTCGATGTGAAGATGGTATAATCGCTTCTTCTGAGATTGTAACTCACTAGTATCGGCCATTTTTTGTGCTTCTGAGGTTGCAAAGTTGGCTTGTCAATCTCATAGTCTTTTTGTAACATGAATTGTGGAAGTGTGGCGGTATCCATACAATCATTAAGTTCACTGATGGATTCTTTATGAGAGGCCTGCACACGTCGTCAAAAGAGATGCGAAATCTTCGAGAAACAAAAAAAATTAAGGAGATATTTAATGCAAAATCGTGTTAGTTAGACAAAAAATTAAACAAAAGATTATCTTATTCTTTTCTAAACTGACAGTTCAGTGGTCCTTACTGACAGTTCTGAGCCACGTTTCTATATTTTATTATTTTTGAGATCTTTTAGGAGAGAAATAAATCGAAAAATAGTGAATTTCTTACAGGGCCCCAAAATGAGCTCCCTTTTTCCCTAATGCACAAGATAGAGAAGCTTGAGAGCAAATAAACTCACTAGATTAGAATTAACAAATGTATGCCAGATACAAAAGATAAGTACACACCCCAAAATGAGTAGATAAGAGGGTGTACATACGCACGGGGGAAAAAACCTCCTAGTGAGGGAAAAAGTGCCCCGGTGGTCCTAAGTGTGTTCACACACATCACTACCATATAATGCTACAAACTTATCTACTTTCTGCTTAACTTCTTGCGGTGCATAGTTTGGGTTCATCTTGTATATGCCTTGTTTGATGGGTATTCTATCCTCTTTCAGATCAATCTTGTGCTGGTAAAAGGTTAGGTCGATTCCTTTCATATATGTGTAGCTCCATGCAAACACGTCCTTATACGGGATTAGCAATTCTTGTAATTTTTTTAAAAAGATCTTAGCTTAGTTTGACACTTAATCTCACCAAGCAAGGTTCTTTCTCATCACCCATATTTACGTCTGTGAACTCATCCTCCTACACTCTAACATTATGATTTTTTTTCCTCTTTGTTCAATTATTTGAGTGCAAGAATCTTGTCCTCTACTGACTCTTTTTGCCATTTCTCACTGTCTTGTGGTCTTCTTCATTTGCTACCTCTTGTTTTCCTCTGATACGAAACTCTTTTAGGTTGAACTATCAAGATTTCTAGATCTTAATATTTCAATATGAACCATTTCACATCCACTTCAAACTTGGAGAGCAAGTCTGGGTTTTATCTCAAGATTTTCTCTTGTTCATCATCATCCTTTATATGCATTCAAGGTAGTTCAACCCTTCTACGTGTAGAGGCCGGTTGGCTAGATTTATTTTTTACTTGGTTGCCATTAACACTATGAATTTCTTTTTAACTTTTCTAATGGAAATCTAGTCAATTTTTCAATGTTGATCCTCCCACTCCTAAGCCACGGGCTTCCTAAAACCATGGGGTAGGATCTTGATATTTTTGTCATTTTCAACTCATTCGAAATGGGATTGGTTGCATTGTAGTATAATCCCTAGCTTCTTTGCACTCCTCTTATACTGATAGTCACTTTAGGAATAGTAGTGTCACAATCCTGGAAATTCTCCACATTCTTGCAGTATGTGGCTAGTGCCTCTGTATCAATGCTTGGGAGTTTTTCTAGCTTCTCTATACGGGTACTATCTTCTGAAGTAGTTTTTGCCTATAATTAGGTAGCCCCAAGTTTAGGAGGTACTACCTTCTGGAGTAGTTTTTGCTTGTAATTCGGCATCCATAAGTTCATGAATTAGTTGAGAGTTATGTTTAGCCTCATTTTTTAGGTCTTCCCACAACTCATGCTCCACTTCAGTCCGACTAGTCTCCTGCTCGCTTGGCTCAGAGTTTCTTATTTCCTTCCCATTTTTGGTCTAGGCTTCATTTTCTTCTTTTCTTTAGTGTCCACCACTCGGATTACCTTGCAAGGAGGTTTTGTTAATCTAGGTTGCTCTAGGCTCCTTCGGCTATCTTGCTCTTTTCATCAAATGCATTCCAACTAGCTTGTCGCCTTTTACCTGTGGCCATTTATTCTTTCTTCTTGGTTAGAGTGGTCTTCTTTGGATTTTCTATAGCTTTCCCTTGTAGGTGTGGGTTTTCTTGTATTGACCAGATCACTCCTTGTGAGTTCTACATGAGCTTGGTGACTTTGTTAAAGAGAATGTGGGGGAGAGGGAGAGCTTTAAACCCTAGCAAGCAAACACACACACACAAGAGAGAGAGCAAGACACAAGAGAGAGATGGATAGCTGAATTTTCTTCTATCTTCTTCTTCTATACTCAACCAACATAACATAAAGATAAGAGTACACACTATATGGTTTAGATCTCAACTACTACAACATACAAGGGTCGGTCCATAATGTGAACCCGACTAAATGAGCTGGTGCTATAGCTATGTCAGTCTCTAGTAATCCAAAATGGCTGTTACATAGCCTGTCATCCCACTGGCCGCATATCACCCATAATCTCACCAACCATGCCAGTGGTGTAGATGCGGAAGCTATCACCCACGCGGGTCATCAATGTCCGCCACCCATAGCAATAGTTGAGCTCGATATTTCAACACTCCCCCTCAAGCTCAACTCCACACACTACACTCCAAGTAAGCTCCTAAACCTGTGGAGCTTCTCTGTGCCCAATGCCTTCTCATGAAGATGTCAGTCACCCGATCCTCTGTGCTGACATATACCAGCAGATCTACATCTCGTGCTAGAACCTTCTCCCTCACAAAGTGATAATGCACCTCGATGTGCTTCGTTCTATCATGATATGCTAGGTTACTAGCCAACTGTATGTTGCTTATGTTGTCACAATATATGACAACTGCCCTATCCACGGGCTCTCCCATGTCACCAACAAGTAGCTTGTGAAACCAAGCTACCTCACAAGAGCTGCCAAAGCAGCACCCCTGTACTCTGTACTCGACAAGGTAACTGTTGGCTGCTTCTTACTGCTCCAAATCATAGTAGAACTCCCAAATGAGAACATAAAACCATTGGTAGATCTCCTGTCTACAATACTACGAGCCCAATCAGCATCTGTGTACCCATGCAACTATATCTCTGTACTAGCCTTATAGAAAAGTCCATAATCAACTGTGGACTTTATGTACCTGAGGGTCCATCTAGCCGCATCCAAGTGTGGCTTCCTAGGAGCTTGCATAAACTGACTCACAAGTCCAACAACATAGCTTAAGTCTGGCCTTGTAATGGTCATGTAGATCAAACTACCCACTATGCGCCTATACGTAGTGGGGTTCTCCAAAATCTTGCCTTGTACCTGCTCACTGAACCATCAGCATTATGCTTGAATTTATACACCCACTTACATCCAATTTCCTCTTTTCCTTAGGCAAAGGTACTAACTCTCATGTTCCATTTGCATCTAATGCTGCCATCTCCTTATCCATGGCATCTTCCCATTTCTTATTTCCGATTTGCCGGCTCAAAGCAAGTGGGCTCAACCTCCTGTATTGCTTTTAGCATCATGTAAACATAATGATGGGTTGTATATCCATCATATCTCAACCTATCAATAGGGTATCTAACCCTCGTAGACCTGCGTACACCTGGATCACTACTAGGTGTCCTCAAAACAGCCCTGGTTCTCCTTACACCAGGAGTAGCCACAGACAGAATGCCAAGCTCCTCATCAAGCTTTGCGCAGAGCCACTAGAGTCACCATCCACATATGAGTGACTTGCTGATAGATCAAGCACAAAAGGTTGATCTACCTTTTCCTTCCCTTTCCATGATACGTGTGCACTTGCATCATTCCTCAACCTGCCTAACCATGGGCTAACATTGGATCCATTGCTCGAGGACTCCTCAGGTCCACTCAGCACTTGTGATTGCTGCTTTACATGTGGTGCAACATCAGCACTTCTACTGGTGCATACTAGCTACTCATCTCATCGAAGACAACATCTCTGCTTACTTGCATCTCACGAGTGGTAGGGTTATAGCATCTATAATCTTTTTGCTCCATAGCATAACCAATGAAGATGCATTTCTCTGCCTTTGGATCCAGCTTGTTCTCACTTCAGTAGGAACATGTACATATGCAATACACCCAAACACTTTCAAGTGAGACACATCCGGTCTTATGCCTGTAAACTTCTGTCCAGGAGTCATACCATGAATAACTGTAGTGGGTGTCCTGTTCATAATGTACACAATAGTTGCTACTGCTTCTGCCTAAAAAGTAATGTGACATATTCTTTTCAGCCAGGCACGTGCCACTTCTGCAATGTGCCTGCTTTTCCTTTCTACAACACCATTCTATTGCGGAGTGTACCTGCATGTAAACTGCTTCTTGATTCCCTGCTTTCTTAGGAAATTGCTGATATATATTCTCCCCCACCATTTGATCTTAGGCATTTTATTTGCATGCCTTTTTCCTTCTCAACCAAGGCTTTAAATCTCTGAAAGTTAGCAAACACTTGATTTTTCTCCTTCATGAAATAAACCCACACTTTCCTAGTGTGGTCATCAATGAATGTAACATAGTACCTACAACCTACAATTGTTGCAGTCTTAGTCGGTCCCCATACATCTGAATGTATGACATCAAATGGCCTTGCACACACTGACATGCTTTTCATGTGGGAAAGCATGTTTGGCCTACTTACCAAGTTGGCATGCTTCACATACCTGATGCATATCGTCAACCTTAAACTTTGGCAAACCTGCAACAATATTTTGGGCTTGCATAGACTTCAGTCGCTGTACATTCACATGACCACTGCGCTCGTGTCATATGTCAATATCTGCAATGACATTTGTTCCATGTGCAAACATGGCTGCCCTTATCTCAGGCATGTTCACATCTAAAGTAAACATCCTGCCATTTCTATTACCCTTTGCAACCAAGCGACACTTATTTTTGAAGTCTTCCACAAAACATCCTTGAGGATTAAACCTCACTTGCAGACCCTGCTCAACCATATGTCCAACAGAAACTAGGTTCTTTGTAATATTCGGAACATGAAGTACATCAGCCAAGTACTTCATTTTTCCATCCTGCATCATAGACAATGGCACTTTACCAACATGCGCAACGGAATGCATAGTATCATCACCTGTTTCTACATAACCTAGTTTTTTCATTTTCTACATATCTCTAAACCACTCAGTATGACTGGTCATGTGGTTAGAGGCACCAAAATCCACATACCATATATCTTGAGATCCTAACATATCCCCTGTTATGGAACTAAGCATGAGTTGCATCACAAACAGCTGCTCACTTTTGTTATCACCTCCATGTTTGCCAGATGATGCATAGTTGTCTTACTGCAACTTCCCACTTTTAATGTCATTCTGCTTTTTGTAGCAGTCCTTGTCCTAGTTTGCCACAGTATTAGCACTCTATGCTATTTGCATTTTGATTTCTTTACCAACCACCTCGGCCTCTTTGTCCCCCCTATCTCTAGATTGGCCTCTTTCACTTGTGTATGATTGTTGCTGTGAATCATTGGACTGTTGTTGTCCAAATTCTGATTTCCTTGTCGGCCACCACCTTGGCCTCGACCACGGCCTCTACCTTTGCCTCTACCTGAATTAGAGTAGAAGGCCTATTCCGATGATGTGTTCTTGCTTTGTGAAGAAGAATCCTCACCTAAAGCCTTCTCTTCTATGATCAACATAGATATCAAGTCCCTAAAGTTGAGAATATTCTGCCTAATTGCAATGGAGGTCTTGAATGGCTTGTACTCTTTGCCAAGCGCATTCTGAAAGTTTGGGAATATTCTGCCTAACTGCAATGGAGGTCTTGAATGGCTTGTACTCTTTGCCAAGCCCATTCCGAAGAGACAGACACTCACCAAATCATCATCCTCCATTGATACATTGATAGACCCAAGGGATTCAACAATGCCCTTGATCTTTAAGGCATATTCATTGATGGACATGCTTTTCTTTTCCACAGTCTGCAACTCTTGCTTTAACTACAACTTCCTTGCCTTTGTGTTAGTCTGGAACATCTGAACCAGATTCTACCATGCAACTACTGGAGTGTTTGCATCCTGTATGTGTCCTATCATAGTGTTTGTGACACTAATTGAAAGCCAGTACATGACTTTTCCACAGTATGCAACTCTTGTTTTTCTTTTCCACAGTATGCAACTCTTGCTTTAACTACAACTTCCTTGCCTTTGTGTTAGTCTGGAACATCTGAACCAGATTCTACCATGCAACTGCTGGAGTGTTTGCATCTTGTATGTGTCCTATCATAGTGTTTGTGACACTAATTGAAAGCCAGTACATGACTTTTCTTGCACCCTAATTCCAATCCTTGAATGCCTTTATATCTACAAGAGTGGCATTCTCCTTAGATAACTCTGGAGGCTCCTCATTGTCTCCTTCTACATAATCCCAAAATCCTTTACCCACCATTAGGAAATTGGTGATTCTGAATTTCTAGGCATGGAAGTTATTCTTATCCAGCTTCTCACTAACAATCAAATAACCTGCAACTTCTGTATGCAACCTGTAATATAGTAGTATCTCTTGTAACTATTGTGGAGCAGCGGTACTTTAGCATAGCCTGTGTGGTGGCACCAAATGTGACCAGAGTACATGTACATACACCCAGTATCAATAATACATGTGAAAACCATGTTTGCACTTCCAAAATGCAATGCTGCCCTGTAATAACCAGATTTTGAGCAAAAAAATTTCTCTACCAGAACTTCCAGAAAACTACCGAAAATACTCCTACAGTGACGAAACGGGGCTCGTAACGCGCTTGAAATGCAAATCTGGTTGAAAAATTTAGTCCAATAGGATAATATACCTGCCTTGCAGCTTTTCTCTCATGAAGATAGCTCCTCAATCGGAGATGTGTAGCTCCTAGAGCTACTGAGGGGGTGTTGTACCTAAACCAAGAAGGGGAAAGAGATGATGATGCTCTTACTCATGTAGTACCGCTTCCTTCCTTGCTTGTTCTTGCATCTTGCTTGCCTCCTTAGCTCTCACACACATGAACCACGCTCTGATACCATAAAGAGAATGTGGGGGAGAGGGAGAGCTTCAAACCTTAGCAAGCAAACACACACACAACACAAGAGAGATCAAGACACAAGAGAGAGCAAGACATAAGAGAGAGATGGATAGCTGATTTTTCTTCTATCTTCTTCTTCTCTACTCAACCAACATAACATAAAGATAAGAGTACAAACTATATGGGTTAGTACTCAACCAACATAACATAAAGATAAGAGTACAAACTATTTTTCTTCTAACTTCTTCTTCTCTACTCAACCAACATAACATAAAGATAAGAGTACAAACTATATGGGTTAGTACTCAACTACTACAACATACAAGCGGTCCTTAATGTGAACCCAACTAAATGAGCTGGCCCTATAACTATGCCAGTCTCTAGTAATCCAAAATGGCTCTCACACAACTTGTCATCCCACTGGCCGCATATCACCCATAATCTCACCAACCATGCCAGTGGTGTAGATACGGAAGCTATCACCCCAAGTGGGTTATCAATGTCTACTGCTGTAGCACTAGTTGAGCTCGATATCTCAACTTTATATATTTAAAACAACTATATGTCAAACTAGAGATACATTGTTAGAGGAGAGCTCAATCTATCTAATCAGAAACATTGACTAAATTTGTCACAAACTTTCTTCTACCCCACACCCATTGTTCTAGCTTTTGCGATGTTTCTAGATCATTATCTATCATTTCCTTTCTAGATCCTTGTGATCTTATCACTATTTACACTCCTAGGGGATTTTTCGATGCTCTTTTAGGTGTAGCATCCACTTTAATCATGTTCACAGTTGGATTAGATCCTCCTGGAGATGCATTTGTCAGTTCTCTTGCATCATGCAACTCATGATGAGATGTGATCGAGAGAGGGTAGTTTGACTGTTTGTGATGACTAGGCGTGTTGTTGAACTAATAGCAGGTTAATCATGCTCCCCTTTGGCCAAACCTTCCACCTCTCTAGCTCTTCTTCCACCATAGGGGGTTATTTTTAAGTGCTATGAAAATACCTGATTGATGTCCGGTGGCAGACGACTATTAATGCTGCTGCATCTCCATCACCCTTGGATTCTTATTCCTAGTATTGTAGTTATAGTTATCAGTGGTGTGGTTTGTTTTTCTACAAATGGCGTATAGTTGAGTAGGGAAAGCTAACACTCCGCTTAGTGTGCCCTTGATTTTTACACTTTGTACACCAGACATCCACCCTTAGTCTAGATTTGTTTTTTATTGTGTGTGAGAGAAACAAGATTAGCTAGGGTAGCCTAGTTCTTCCTGAACATCCACTACTTGCTTCATGCCTTTCTTCTTCTGGGGTTTCTACTCTTCTTTGGTGTTGTCTAAATCTGAACTATAGTTTGAGTTAGAAGTGTCCATCAAATTTTGACATTAAGGATTCATCTTCTTTCTCCTTATCTTTCTCAAACGTTTTTTTTCTTTTTAGGTCCTTTCTTGGTTTTCATTAGGATCCTCTTTTCTCTTATTGCTTCTGCTACCACTTGTTCAAATATTCAGATGATTTCATCGCACTATTTAGAGTGCTGTCCCCCGCAAACAATCTAGGAACTGTTGACTTAAGGTAGCTTGTCATCAGCTTGATCTAGTCTCAGTCTTATCAAGATTTCTCTGAACTTAGCATCATAGTCTTGCATGGGTCATTTCTTTTGAGAGAGTCTTGTAACATCACCAACAGCTCTATTATTGCCTTGTCCTCAGAATTTCTTTAGGATAGCACTCTTGAGCTCATCAAATGTTTGGAAGTGATTCAAACCATATTGTGCATATGAGAACAACATGAATACCTGAATACAATAGTGTGTTAGGAAATTCTTTAATGCCTATCTTGTAAGGCTCCCTCTACTCTCTCATTTGTATCAACCAACCCCCAGCACCTTACTTACCATTGTATCCACAACTTTATATCCATGTCATGTTATAGAGTCGATGATCAACCCTCAAGATGCACCACTATTTCTCCACGAGGCTTGCTACATTATACGAGAATATGGATGTTTCTCTTCTTTATCTTCATCAATAGAGGATGGTGATGAAGCTATAAAGCCATTCTTCTTAAAGGCTTTAGTTGTCACAATACCCTGTAGACAAAACATGGAAATGGTCCCAAAACCAAGTCGAGTTCAATTTTGCACTTCTTCCTCTGTGCAATAGCATCCAACATTATGTTGGTAGGCTTGACACTTGCAGCACCATCTCTCTTCTCACAATGTTTTGAAGACTTCACTTCCACTTGTTGGATGAGGGATCCTTTTTGAGGTGAAGTAGCAACTTGGACTTCCTTTGCAGTTTGTTTAGAATGTTTCTTTCTTTTCTTCTTTATAACTTGTATTTGAGGAGGTGAATCTAATCCTTGGTGCCTCAATGGTGGGCCCCTTAGAGGACTTCTTTATCTCATCACCCCTACTTTATAGTTATAAAGAAAAAGATTTAGCAAAACCAACGATGTGGCAGCCTACTGTAGGTCTGCATGACATGGTGCGCATGTATGGCACCATAGGTGGCCGTAGAGTCACAGTTTTTATTGATGATGGAGCTAGCCACAACTTCTTGAACTACTCGTTAGTCAAGAAGTTGGGATTGACTGAGACCCGGAGTGATCATGAGTATACTGTTGGCCTAGCCAACAGATATGACAAAACGGTATGGAATACCGTAGTATTGGGGGTCCCATTATCTATGCAGGACTACGAGGCTCCGCTTGACTTTCAGGTCATGCACTTAGCCAGAGCAGACGAATATCTAGGCAGGGAGTGGCTGTATGGCTTGGGCCCTAGTCTAGCTCGGAATTACTTACATAATACGCTATGTTTTGAGCATGGAGGTAGAGTCATCACCCTGCAGGGCGACCGTACTGTCCCTGCCACACCACTTATTTCCTCCATGGAGCTGTGTACAGTGGTCCGCAGAGACCAGATAGCAGAGGTATATGCTTGTTACTCTCTTTTGAATTTTGTTTCCGTAGATGAAACGATAAATGATGTTTGCGTAGACAAACAAGAAAAACAAAATAACCTTGGACGAGACCCACTGTTTGAAAACCCTGTTTGGCATGCATGTGATTCAAACAAGAAAAAATCCAAGGTGAATGAGATATTAAAGAAAAAGTACGTAGATACTTTAACGAATTTATTAGAGAAATTTCAGGATATTTTTCCTGATGATTTACCAGATGGTTTACTACCATCTAGAGAAGTAGACCATGGCATCGAAGTTATGCCAGGATCAAAACCTATAAGCAAACCTGCTTATAGATTAAGCCACTCCGAGGCACAGGAGGTGGAAAAAAATTGACGGAATATTTGAACAAAGGCTTTATTCGGCCTAGTTCAAGTCCGTGGGCATCGCCTATTCTTCTGGTAAAGAAGAAAGACGGATCTATGCGGATGTTCATAGACTATAGGGCTCTTAATCAGATAACGATTAAGAAAGACGGATCTATGCGGATGTGCATAGACTATAGGGCTCTTAATCAGATAATGATTAAGAACAAGTATCCGATGCCACGCATGGATGAGTTGTTTGATCAACTCTATGGATCGAGATACTTCACAAAAATAGACCTGAGATCTGGGTATCATCAGGTTAGAATAAAAGCAGAAGATGTTGCAAAGACAGCATTTCGGACCCGTTTCGGGCATTTTGAGTTTTTGGTCATGCCATTTGGGCTATTGCATTTGAGAGTAAAAAGTTAGATCGTGCACAGCGTAACTACTCGGCTTACGAACGAGAGTTACTAGCGATAGTTCATGCACTGAAAAAGTGGAGACACTATTTATATGGTGCTACTTTTAAGGTCCGGACGGACCATGAAAGTCTGAAATGACTTTCAAGTCAAAATGAACAGAAGGGTAGAAAAGCTCGGTGGACGGAGATTCTACAGGATTTTGACCTTCAGATACGTTACCAGAAAGGTAAGTATAACGTGGTGGCAGATGCACTTAGTCGCATGCCACAGATTAATGAACTTAGTTTCACAGTCTTTAAGAATGATTTCTTGGAGTCCCTACGTGGTTTATGTGAGCACGATCCATCTTTTACAGAGGTCTGGCGCGCTGTACGCGTACGCACTTCTTCACAGACGCGACCACCTCCCTCGTTGGCACGTATTGCTAGTCCGGAGAGATTGGCCGAAGGTGCAACGAGAAGGGAAGCGAGCGTTAGTTCGGGGAGACTAGCCGTGTCTTCTGGGTATAGTTTGGAGCCGGAGAGTTCTGACGTAGGCCCTTCATCACCTTTGACTGCCACGGCTTCAAAGGGGAGTGATAAACTTCGTCGGGGGGAGAAATATGCTAATTACTCCATTGACGACGGGTACTTACTCTACAAGGGTAGAATATGTGTACCAACTATTGGTGACTTTCGGGCCCAAATTCTTAAAGAAAGTCATGATAGTCCAAGTGCGGGTCATCATGGGATTCAGAAGACCTATGCACTAGTAAAAAGACAGTTTTATTGGCCTAGTTTGTTTAAGGACGTCCAGATTTATGTGCTGAAATGCAATAAGTGCCAGGTCAATAAACATGAACATCTTAAGGTTGGAGGACTACTCCATCCACTGGAGATTCCTAAAGGGAAATGGGAAAGCATTTCCATAGATTTCATTACCGGTTTACCCAAGACGAGTCGAGGGAATGACTCGGTGTGGGTGGTAGTGGACAGGTTAACTAAAATGGCAAAGTTTATTGCCACAAAAAAAATTGTAAAAACGCCAGAGTTGGCAAAACTCTTTATTGAACATCTCTACAAGCTATATGGCCTGCCCGCAGATATAGTGTCAGATAGAGATAGAAAGTTCAACAGTCATTTTTGGAGGGAAGTCTTCAAAAAGTTGGATACTACTCTGAGTATGAGTACGGCAGATCATCCGGAGTCTGATGGTCAAACTGAAAGAGTTAACCAAATTCTAGAGGATATGTTGCGTTCTTATGTTAGTAAGAAGCAATCTAATTGGGAAGAGTACTTGCCCTTATTGGAGTTTGCCTATAACAGCTCCAAACACTCATTGACTGGATTTACACCATTCATGTTAATATATGGATTCCAGCCGAGATCTCCGATGGCTGTAGGCCTAGAAAAGGAGAAGATTCAATCTGTCAAGGATTTCCTTGAAGATATGAATGATATGCTCAGAGTCGCACGTGAGAGCATTCGTAGCGCCCAGGATCGCGCTAAAACTTATGCGGATAAAGGACGAAGAAAGGTGACCTTTACAGAAGGTGACTTTGTATTCCTCAAGGTTCCTGCGCAGTCAGAAACCATGAAAATGGGAAAGTGTGATAAACTTTCTCCGAGATATTGTGGTCCTTTTAAAATCCTTAAGAAGATTGGGACGTAGCATATAAACTTGAGTTACCAGAGAGTTCTCAAGTCCATCCTGTCTTCCATGTCAGTAAACTGAAGAAATCAGTTCACGGGTTAGAGAACGCAGTTTCTCCAGAGATTTTGGTGGACTTGATAGAGCCACCAAAGATACCACATGAACCTGAAAAGATTCTACAGTATCGTGATAGACAAACCCGACATAAAGTGTACCAGGAGGTACTTGTTAAATGGACATAGGGATGAGGAGGTAGCTACCTGGGAACGCCGTAGTGCAATTTCCAAAAGGTTTCCCCAGTTTGTTTTCGAGGACGAAAACTCTTCTTAAGGGGGGGGTAATGTCACGTAGGCTGTAATGCCTGTGATGACCGACGGCAGACCGGATGGCCATATCCGGGGTTCAGTGGGAGAGGACGCCCATGCGGAGTCATGGGCGGCCAGGCTAGTGTGGACGGCAGGCCACACACTATATAGCCTGGGGGATGAGGGGCAATCCTCATTCTTCCTCTATGGCTGGGTGGTGAGCCAGAGGCCGTTCCCTCTCGTGGTAACGCCCGTAGTGGAGTTACGGATATCTAACACTGCTCTGATACCACTGTTAGATATCCGTAACGCCACTATGGGCGTTACCACGAGAGGGGACGGCCTCTGGCTCACCACCCAGCCATAGAGGAAGAATTAGGATTGCCCCTCATCCCCCAGGCTATATAGTGTGTGGCCTGCCGTCCACACTAGCCTGGTCGCCCATGACTCCGCATGGGCGTCCTCTCCCACTAAACCCCGGATATGGCCATCCGGTCTGCCATCGGTCACACAGGCATTACAGCCTACGTGACAGCACATGAGATTCTTTCCCATAAAATATGATGGGAATAGTTAAAAAAAATATTTTTCTTTTGTAAAACATTTGATTGGTCTCATTTATAAAGCTTTAAGCTTATTTGAAAGCTTATTTGAAAAAACTTAACAAAGCTTTATAATAAAAGATTTTTTTTTCAAGCATTTCTCAGCCAGAAACTGTCAACTCAACTTACCCAAATTTAGAGAAGAGGTATTTATAGATATGGTCTCCTTTAAAAAAAAAATCAACACTTTAAGCTTTATCTCATAAAGCTTTTAATATTAGATTTATTAAGCTTATTAAAAAGCTTATGAAAGCTTTACTTTTAAAGCTTGTAATCTAGTTGATGCCCAAGGCCAACGCTGGAGAAAAAAGTCGCCCACAACAGCATCAAAATATAAAAATAAAAATAAGCATTTTAAGCAGCATGAAGCTTTTAGCTAATATAGCTTTGTAAATCAAAGCTTTAAGGGCTAATAAGCACAATTAGAAGATAGCTTAGCTTCTTTTTTTTTTATTTTTTATTTTTTTTATAAGCCTCACTAAGCTCCAATTAGAAAATCTGCGCTCCTCCCTGAAATCGCAGCTCGCCGTCGACTGCCGCTGCCGGATACGGAGGGAGAGAGAGATTGGGAATTATATATATATATATATATATATATATATATATATATATATATCTCTAAGCTTACGCCCAGCGCAGCGTAGCAGAGGAGGAAAAAGTAATTAAAAAGCAAAGTAATTTTTTTTGAAAACTCTTGAATAATTCTAAACCCTCTATTATAGAAATTGAGTAAAGGGAAGGTTTAGCAATTCTACTTATGGCTCTCCATGCTCCTCTGCTTGCTCTTTCAATCCGTACAGATAGATTAGGAAGAGGATTAGTGAAGAGGAAGGTGGTTTCATGGTTTTGGGAAACCCAGTAATGGTTTTTCACCTAGTTTTACCCTTTGGGCAATAGATTGATGGAGATTGATTACCCAATGGTCAAAAACAAGCTTAATTTGATCCATACATAAACAAAAATCCCTAAACGTGTTCTTCTTCAATTAAAATTCAAGAAAATTACCAAAATCACCTCTGTTTTTGTCTCTTTCACCTCTTTTGACCACCTTCAAGAAAATTAAATTACACCAAAGCTCTGATACCACTACAACCGGACCTTTAATTTTCTTGAAGAGAATAATCAAAAGACTCATAAAAATTATATCAAATATCAAAACAACTACTTGAATTAAATTGAAAATTAAAGCACATATCAAAACATAGAGCAGAGAAAGAAATACATCACCATCAACACAAGGCAACACAAGACTAGGTGCAATCTTCCCCCCCCAACGTGAGTGGCTTCTTCTCGCGTGGGTATTTTTATATATTCCAAAAAGTAGGCTTTCAGCCAAAAATAAAGTATACATCCATATTTGGACTTTGCCATTTAATTAGCCTTTGTCCTCAATTAACCTTTGTCCTCAAACCTTCTAAGGTTTGCACAATTCTTCTAATACAATAATCTAACTTGTGCACATATGCACATTACAAAATAAATCAACTAATGCTCGTACGCACACTCTACAATAAATTGACGCGTGCACACACACACATCACACTGATGTCAAAATAATATCAAATGGCATAATACAGCCACAAAATATTGTGAGATCTGTCCACACGCCATGATTCAATCCACCATCCGTGCGACACCTAAATCGGTACCCTCGCACTGTGCAACACCTAAATCGGTACCCTTGCACACCTCATCACCTAAACTCATAAACATAAACCACGTCAGTAGGTAACAATCAATTGACATCACATCAATCAATCCTAACGTGCTCATGAGAAATAGGCATCATCATAAAATATAAATCAAATATTAAATGACCATGATTATTATTCAAATAACATGGGTCATAACAATCGAACTTCTCTAAAGACCCTAAGAAGGGGACGTGCCCCCTCCTGCCTTTATCCCTTGGAACCCCCTTAGCTATTCCCCTATCGGACACCTATGAATTATTGGTCCAACTATGTAATGTGGTAGTGCCTCTAGATACAGCTCTTGTATAGTTAGGTATGGAAATAACTTATCACACATGCATGCTACCTAACTCACAGTGTGCCAAATTTATCCAAAACCATTTCATACTCACATAAACATGCCCTAAAAGGTAAAAGTTAATGTTTTCTGCATCCACTTTGCCACACAAACTTGATGTTGTGCATCAACTCGATGCATAACATCAAGTTTATGTGGCAAAGTTGATGCAATGTATCAACTTTGCATACAAAAATATATTTATTTTTTTTATAAATATATTTTTGTATGCAAAGTTGATACATTGCATCAACTTTGCCAAAAAAATATATTTATAAATTTTTTTTATATAAATATATTTTTGTATGCAAAGTTGATACATTGCATCAACTTTGCCACACAAGCTTGATGTTGTGCATCAATTTCATGCACAAACTTGATGTTGTGCACTTCAACTTAATGTAAAACATCAAGTTTGTGTGGCAAAGTTGATGTATTGCATCAACTTTGCACACATAAACAAAGTTTTTAAAGTAGATGCATTGCATCAACTTTGCCAGAAAGTTGATGCATATTATCAAGCTTTTGTGGAAAAGTTGATGCAATGCATTCACTTTTAAAGTTGATGTGCAAAATTGATGTTGTGCATCAACTCGATGTATACGTGGAAAAGTTGATGCAATGCATGAACTTTGCATACATAAATAAAGTTTGTAAAAGTGGATGCATTGTATCAACTTTGCCACGGAAACTTGATGCTATGCACCAACTTGATACAAAGCATCAAGCTTCTATGACAAAGTTGATGCAATGCATTTTCTTTCAAAAACTTTGTTTGTGTATGCAACTTGATACACAACATCAAGTTTCTATGGCAAAGTTGATGCAATTTATCAACTTTTAAAAACTTTGTTTATGTAAAAGTTGATGCATTAACTTTACATAAATAAACAAAGTTTTTAAAAATGGATACATTGCATCAACTTTGCCACAGAAACTTGATGCATCAACTTTACATACACAAAAAAAGTTTTTAAAAGTAGATACATTGCATCAACTTTGCCACAGAAACTTGATGTTGTGCATCAATACATAACATCAAGTTTGTGTGGCAAAGTTGATGCACTGCATCAAATTTTCATACATAAACAAATTTGCATACACAAACAAATTAAAGCTGATACACAAACTTGATGTTGTGCGCATTGACTAAATCAATGACCAACATCAAGTTTGTGTAGTGCAAAGTTGATGCAATGCATCAACTTTGTATACATTTTTTTAAAAGTTTATGTAATGCATCAACTATGCATATAAAAACAAATCTTCTTCTTCAAGTTTGCCGCACAAACTTGATGTGGTGTATCAAGGAGTTGATGTACAACATCAAGTTTGTATGTCAAAGTTGATGTAATGAATCAACTTTAAGAAAGTTTGTTTGTGTATGCAAAGTTGATGCACTACTTTGCATAAGTAAACGAATTTTCTTAAAGTTGATGTATTGCATCAACTTTGCCAAACAAACTCGATGTTGTGCATCAACTCGATGCACAACATTAAGTTTGTATGGCAAAGTTGATGCAATGTATCAACTTTGCATACATAAAGTTTTTAAAAGTGTATGCATTGCATCAACTTTGTCATACAAACTTGATGTTGTGGATTAACTTAATGCATAATAACTAGTTTCTTAGGCAAAGTTGATGCAATGCATTCACTTTTAAAAACTTTATTTGTGTATGCAAAGTTGATGCTAATGTATCAACTTTGCCACACAAACTTAATGTTGTGCATTGAGTTGATGCACAATATCAAATTTGTGTGCCAAAGTTGATGCAATGCAAAGTGGTATACACAATCAAAGTTCTTAAAAGTGGATGCATTGCATCAACTTTGCCAAAGAAACTAGATGTTGTGCATCAACTTGATGCACAACATCAAGTTTGTGTGGAAAATTTGATGAAATGCATCAACTTTGCGTACAAATTTTATTTTTATTTAAAGTTGATGCAATGAAACTTGATGCACACAACATCAAGTTTGTGTCGAAAAAGTTGATGTAATGCATTAACTTTGCATACACAAACAAATTTTCTTAAAGTTGATGCATTGCATTAACTTTGCAACACAACTGTTGTGCATTAACTCGATGCTCAAGCTTTCCAAGGGTGCCATTTTTAAAGACTGCATAACCATGTTTAGAATAAATTTGATAAATTTAAAGAACCTGAAGGAATCCACTCCATATCAAAATCTTTCCGTATAATAAAGTTTGTCCACTTTCTTTCAAAGACTCAAAGCAACCTTAAAGGCTGTCCTACAAACCAAATTAGATCCAAGGCTATATTCATTTTTTTTTGTAAATAAGGTATTAATAGCCCACTAAAAACTGCAGCTTGCTTTCCACACTGCTCATGTCAAAATAGTGTGTTCGTAATGCCTTTAACTTCTAGAGCCCAAACTTTGATAGACATTGCTGCTTGCAACATTTAGTTTTAATTTCATCCCTTAATTGCCTATTTGCATGCAAGAATGCTTTTCGCTTCAGCCCATGGCAAGTCTTACCTCGATACATTAGAGATGATGTCAATTACTCAATGGTGTTCAAGGCAGCATATCCATCCGACCATTATTTTTTGCTTATTGTGATGTAGAGGCTTGACTTGGAGAAGTAAAGGAATAACTCTTTATGCTCGTAGCTTCATATGATGTAAAAGATAGGCTTGATGGTTTCCCCTGGCCTGGAGTGTCCACCACTATTTCAAGTTTTTTAAACCTCAGGACAAGGAATAGGATAAGAATGAGAGACCTTTTAACACCATATTGGGGAATATGGGAATTTCCCACAAGTTTGGGACACGTGGTCAAAAGTTTGGATTAACCATAACTTGAACACCACTAATCCAAAATGAGTGCTTTATAGCTCTTTAGATTCCATTTTTCAAGCGCTTTCCAACGATAGGTCATATGATAGGGTTTTGAGAAACTTACAAACACGTTATCCATGTCCCCTTTTTTAAGTATTCAAAAATGGGAATTGGGAAATTCGGAAATTCACTAATATGGTGTTTTTTGTGAATGTGATGCACTGGGGAAGGGAATGACCTCCCACCCACTTCTGCAAGGGAAATGACTAACATAACGTCTTTCCATGGCTTCCTCCTTGGCTTGCAAATGAGAAATGAGGACCTAGCAACCCATGTGGTCATTATATAGAAAGTGATTAAATTTAATGCACATTAAGGTGGCACTTGATTAACCCCAGAATTAAAACACTAAACGGTTACTATTTTTGGAACTGTGAAGCTACATAAGAAGTTAAGAGGCTCATTTGGTCACCTCACATTGTGGTGAGAGGGAGATATAGAGAGAGAGAGAGAGAGAGAGAGAGAGAGAGAGAGAGAGAGAGACTTTGGCACACAAGAAGATTCACATTTTTAAGTCCAATCATGGTAAGGTATACAAAATTTTAGCCCTTAAAAGAATTTCATAAAGATTCTTTTTTCTTCTGCTTAAAAGCTTTATTTGTGGCAACACAACATTCTTAATTTTTGTTTAAACTTATAATTTTTTTAACTTAAATGTTAGAGAAACTATTATAGAATGTACTTATGTCTATTTGTGTGAACAAAATTTCAATAAAAAATGAGTTTAAAATAAATCTTAAAAGATAAATAAAATATTTTTCTTTAAAGAAAGTTCAAACAAAAAATAGATAAATTTTATTTTTTTGTTTTATAGGAGAGACCCATGCTTTACTATAGCAACACGTGCTTTTAAAAATTTGTTTGTATATATGTAAAGTCGATGCGTTGTATCAACTTTGCCACATAAACTTGATGATGTGTATCAAGTTAATGCACAACATCAAGTTTGTAATAATGGCAAAGTTGATGCAATGCATCCACTTTTAAAAACTTTGTTTGTGTATGTAAACTTTGCCACAAAAACTTGATGTTGTGCATAAATACAACAAAAGGAAAGGGCAAGCGTAAGAGAAAAAGAACATAGTAATCATTATGCTGATCATACAATTAGTAAGAAATCATGCATAATGCCTAAGTGATTTAGCCTTTCACCAAAAGGTTGAAAGCCATGAGGCTCCAAGAGTCATGATGACTAATATCAAAAGATATCAAAAGGTGTCAAAAGGTCAAAAAGGTTTCAGTGATAGTCCATGATAGTCGAGTATCCTCCAAGATCAAAAGGATATGTATGGTATACACCCCAAACCTTCGAAGCTGAAATGGAAGTAGTTCATGGGTCAAAAGGAAAGCTCAAGTCCGAAGCCGAAGAGATGGTAGCTCCTGGATCAAAAGGAAAGCTCAACTCCAAAGAGGAAGTAATGGTAGCTCTTGAATCAAAAGGAAAGCTTGACTCCAAAGAAATAATAGCTCGAGGGTCAACAGGGAAACTCGTAAGCCCATCCTCACGACCACAGTGTGAATCTGCCACAAAAGGTATCCACCGGAGAAGCTTGAAAATCCTAGCCAGAATGTCAAATACTCCTAGTGCAAAAAGACCATCGTGTAGGCCAAGACTGAGATATGTCATAGGTGCATCTGAATGTCAAGCCACATATCCAAAAATTATGCTCCCCAAGTGACAAAGAATACATCCAAAGGAAAATGTGCTAGATCCAAAGGAAAATGTCGAGCCACATATCCGAAAACCATGCTCTTCAAGTGACAAACAATCCATCCAAAGAAAAATGTCCTGGCTCTAAAGAACATAGGCTCGTGTCGACACTCGTGGGAGCCAAATGAACATAGCTTGAGGTTGGTCGCATGTAGAGTCAACTGTAAACCCATGCCATGATCCCATGTAGCACCACTCAAAAAGTCAAAGGCATGATCCACCATATCAATGTATGTATGAGTATGGTACGACCCATGCACAATATCTCCATATGCAAGACACTCTATATGTATGTGTCCCTCTATGACAAAAGGTGGATCACCATAAAGTTCACCATCACTAAGCACTAACAAAGTGTCTACACAAGAGAGATAAATGGTATCAACCAACTTACTATCAATGGAATCTCCAAGGCCGCTAAGGTCTTCCCCAAAGGTATAGACAATCTCCATGAATGGTGCCCCTATATGACCTAAATTCCTTGATAAATCAATCTCCAACAACACCAGATCTAAGAATATATCTAGATAAAATGTAAAGTTCTCAAGCTCGATGTCATAGGGTATGCTAAAAATATAATCGATATGCATACTCCTATGATGTCTCACCTCCACGAACTCTTCATTACTCTCATCATGCACTATCCCTGACTGCTCAATCACATTTTGATCCACATGAATGCTACTAGGAATGGTATGAAAACTAGGAGTAGTGGTTGTATTCAAAACCGCTCCACATGTGACAAATCTAGAGGAGTAACCCAACACATCTAATACTAGAACCTCGGGTCTATGCTGCTCATGGTCTTTGATGTGCTCATCAACATGTGAAGTGTCATCCCCATGTGTAAGTAGGGATGTATGACTAGTCGAACGATCATGACTAATAAAATGATCATGTGAAGTGTCATCCCCATGTGTAAGTAGGGATGTATGACTAGTCGAATGATCATGACTAATAAAATGCCCATCAAGATCCTTGGATGTATCACTATGGTCATCTAATGTATCCCTATGATCACTAGGAATAGAGATAGGTCGCTCTATGATGCTCGTAATGCTCAATGTGCTCACTACCATTCCTACCCCCAAGATCATGTCCTCATGATCTAGATCACACACATCACTGCGACATACATTATCATCATCATCATCATCATCATCATCATCATGTATGTGTATGTCATCTTGTGCAAATGTATCACTATCATCATATGTGTCATGATGTGCATGCAGTGTATCCCTATAATCATGTGCGCATGTGTGTGATACAACATCATGTATATGTGTGTATAATACATCATCATCAAGATCTGAATCTGTGTTGGTGTTGTGAACTGCATCCTCAGGAACATAATCATGGCAGCTCAAGAGTGTGGGACACTTGTATAAGCGGCCAAAGAAAGAATCATCCCATGCAAACAATGCCGAACCCTTCATGTCAAAGTAGCCAAACAATGTCGCAAAGAAGTCGCCATGTACGGACGATTTGGATCATTTGGCATGAATCTCCTCCTCATCGAACAAATGCCTCTGATGGGTACACACTAAACTCTCAAACTTGAACAACCATCCACCATGACATGAATATGCCACCTCGTAATAATGAGAAGTCGATGAGTCGGGATCTAGAGGTCTAAGCCTTGATGTGCCAAAGGTATATGCGAATGCTGTAAATGAGATGTGCTCCCTGACAAAAAGTGGCAACTCGTGATAATTAGTGTAGAGACATGAAGACGCATGCGTGACTCTCCTAAAATCAGGATTTGAGATGCTGTCATAGTGATATCGATAATGAAGATGATGTGTGGTGTGTCGGTCATAAGAAGGATAAAAATAGTAAGAAACACCCATAGCTGCGTGTGAACACCCTCAACACAACTCCAAGTGTGTGAACAAAGTCTACGAAACCCAAAATGTGCTAACACACATGAACACGCCCTATAAAAGTCCTAAGCATGTGAACAATACCCAATGAAAGCTCAAAGCGAGCGAACACCTCACAGAAATGAACTCATGTGTGAACAAGGCTCACAATGCGTAAAAGAATGTGAACAAACCCCAACAAACCCAAAAATGTGTGAAAACTCTCCACAAATGCTAAATGTATGAATCACACCTCCTCAAACGTCCCAAGTGTATTAAGCAAGCCCACCATGTGCTAAAAATAGTGAATGGCGCTCACATTATGCAAAACATATGAATAAGCCCAACCAATTTCAAAAGCATGTAAATGTTCCCTAAGGTCCAAATATGCATGAATATGTATGGCTGGACAGAATCTGGATAGGTATAGTGGGAATGTGGACAAAATAATGGAAAGGATGTATGGAGTGTGGACTGGCCAAAAGGGGCTTAGGTGTGGAAGTTAGGCCAAGAAAGAGTGTAGAGTGTCGATTGGCCAAGAAAGAGTGTAGAGTGTCGATTGGCGAGGTGTGGAAGGTTAAAACCGTTAGGCCAGGAAAGAGTGCCAGGAGTGTAGATGGGCCAAAAGGACAGGTAAACCAAACAAACAACCACTTTTACGCCTCCTTCTTCACATTGGTGGTGGTAGCTTTAGCTCCACAACAATGAAAAAAACGATGAAGCTGTGAGTGTTTTTTTTTCTCTTCTCTCTCACGCGGACGAGCTGCTCTTCAAGCTTGCTTTAGTTTGTTGAAAAGCGCTTGCCGTGACACTTGCTGAAGCATGGACTGAGCTACACTGTGGTTGGACGTAGCTCACCTGAAGCCTGCTGCTGAGTTCACTGCTTCTCCAATGGCGCTGTGGGCGATGAAGCGCTGGAACGTGCTTTAGTTTGTTGAGAAGCGCTTGCTGCGATCATGATTTTTTTTCTTTTTTCTTTTTAAATGATGCGTTGTAGAATACTGAGCCCCCCTAGGTGAAGAACTCGCCATTGTGCTTGCTGACGGTCGGACGAGCGCTGTGCTGCTGGGCCGTTGTTGCTATGACGGACGAGCTAGCGTAGGTGATGCACTAACGCCGGCAAAGGCTGTAAACTGAGTGATGCGCGATGATGTTCCACACACAGCCGCCACCACTGGCGATGCCTGCAAGGTCTAGCTAGGTGATGCACTGGACGATGCGCTCAACAACAAAAGATGGAAGAGGCAGTGAGGGAAGGCGACGATGCGCTCATGCGCTCAACTAGATGAAACTGACGACGCTGCTGTAATTGTTGATGACGAAACATAGAGAGACGTAGCAAGAAACGTGACGTTGTAAAAAATGTTGTAGCAACGAACACACTGAACACCGTCTTGCCCACTTATTTTTGCCACCATTGTTTTCGCTGCTACTTAACTCAATTTGCTCAACTCTGCTTGCTGCAAACCACCATTGTTTTCGCTACGTCTACTTAACTCAATTCGCTGCAAACCCAGACCAAATCTGACTGGCTAGCTGAGACAAAACGGAAAGAGCAAGGCTGCTACTTAACTCAGTTGCTCAACTCTATTTGCTCCAAACCAGAGCAACTATTTGCTCCAAACCACTGTTGTTTTCGCTGCTACTTAACTCAATTTGTTGCAAACTCAGACCGAATCTGACTGGCTAGCTACTGAGACAAAACGGAAAGAACAAGGCTGCTGTTTAGCCTACACTGGGTTGCGATCTAGCTGCCTTCTTCGAACAACTTTCTGTGCTCTCCCTTTGCCGAAGAAATGAACTGAGCGCTTTTGGCTGAGCCTTTGCTACGTAGTTTGCGGTGAGCCTTAAACGGCAATGATGCTGTTTGAGCGCTCAGTTTGGTGAACTGAATGTTTGTTTGCAGCCCAAAGCTCCAACCACTGTGCACTTTAAGGAGTAGATCTAGTACTCACTCCAACGCAATGTTCTTACCAAAAGCCTCCGGATCGACGGCCAAACCTATAGTGTCCCACCCGTAGTCCCCATGGACCTCACCTCTTGGGCCATTGTCTACGCTGCGGACACCGTCTAGCAGGCCGGGGTCGAGATGCCCTTGAAGGCGCCCTTCTTTGTTATGCATTTTATTAAGAAGAGGTTACCTCGTCCTAGCTTGCAGTTGTGGATGGGTTTTTTTCCTTAAAGGCTTAGAATGATGCGTGTTTGCATTCCTATGGAGAGATAATGTGTGTTGTAGATTCTCAGATGAGCTTTTTAATGGTAGAGAGATAATATGTGTGTTTCTCTTTAGCTGAGCTTCAAAGAGAGGCGATGAAGCCTTAATGTGTTTAGATCTCTGCTTTTGCACTAAGCCTTAGAGGGCGGTAGTTGGTTTCTTGGAGTTAGTTTAGCTTCATACCATGAACTTGCTATGTTGAGCCTTGAATGATCAAGGTGATGAAACCTTACACTGAAGCTCACCACTTGATGAGCATGGGTTTGGTGGTGAGCAGAGACTTCAAAGTTGCCTATGAATGTAGTGATTCCTTCACTACATATTTAGCTTGTAGTGATACTGAGTAGACGGCTCACTCATCTTGTGTATGATGATGTTTTGAGAGTTGGAAACTCAAGGCTTTATGATGCAAAAATTACTCAATAAATCAAGATAAGATCACCATTATATCTTTTTAAGGTGTGCAAAGTGGGGATGTCATTAGAGTTCCAACAAGAAAGTTATAAACAATATTATCTATGCGTTCAATTTTGAGAATTTATTTTCATAAATTGAACATCATTAGCACTAACATCCCACATAAAATGATTGCATAGTTAAAAAAAGTCAAAGTTTTATAATTACTTTACTTGTTATGTTCAACTACTCTAAGACTTTGAAGTAAATTCCCATAGGGATCTTAGAAAATCTAACCATTAAAAATAGAGTTTGACCATATGGCCACATTGTTCTCATAATTAACTATCCTTGTGTCATTTAATAAAGTAAAAATAAATAATTTTGGTAATAAAGATGTGCTGTGTACAAAAAACTACTCTTTTTGCATAACTGAAAACATATAATAGTTAGTTTAAAATAGGCATTACATGTACCATGTACAAAAAACTACTCTTTTTGCATAACTGCAAAACATATAATAGTTAGTTTAAAATAGGCATTACATGTAGAGTGTACAAAAAACTACTCTTTTTGCATAATTGCTAAACATAGCTAGTTTAAAATAGGAATTACATGCAAAAATTACTCAATAAAATTAATATAAGATCATTATTATATGTTTTTTGGGTGTGCAAAGTGGAGATGCCATTGTAGTTAAAACAAGAAAGTTATTAATATTTTAAGATCATATCATCTATTTGCTTAATTTTGGGACATGTTGTATAGAATATATTTGTGACATAAGAATGTGGCATTAGGTGCATAACTAAGGGTGTAATGTTTATAAGAAGACCTCAATGTTAAATTCCTTCCACCCATCTAGGTGAGATTAGCCATTTTCATGAAAAAATGTGTTTGCTATAAAAATTTTTAGAAGGTGTATCAAAGTGAGGACCCTTATTGTATAATCACCCCCAGTAGTGATAAGTAGTGCTAGATAGCATTGATAGTTTGTGGAATCAAGTTCTCCATCTATGCTAGTTGTTAGCAGTCAAATTGCTATGTACATGTGCTAGATAATTACTTGTAGTATTAGCTAGTATTGATAAGTTTTGGTTATTAGGAATCAAGGCATTTTATTAAAAAAATTCACCTATGCTATTTAGCAATCAGGTTACTTTATAAAAAAGGACTAATAGTCTAACAAGGCACCTATAAGTACTTGCAAAGTTATACTATTTTGGTAAAACTGAAAACAATTCTAGAAATACTATTGAGAAGGGCTTGTTGTTTGTTGTACCTAATATACAAACACGAGACCATGATGTAGATGGGAATTATCATGCTTTTGATCACTCCATTGAAGTTGAGGGGGCTTCTTAAAGTTGCTTACTCTCTGAATTGTTTTTCATTATAAATATTTTGTGAGCTTACGAGCCCATCTTTTTTTTATCTGATTAGATCTAGAGAGATTGATCAGCTTCAATAGATCACTTCTAAATCACAAGAAAACTAGAGGCCTAATCACATGAAATTTAAATCAGACACAAGGACTTCAAAAACATAAAGATTGTTTGATTCACATATTTTTTTTGAAATCAATTAGAGACAGACTTCACAAAGATAGAGAAATAATTAATTCAAAAACATATTACTGAGTAACTTACATTGTAGCTGGAGATAAGGGATTCACATAGATAGTGGAAAAGGAACTTACATGCTAGTGTTCAATTAGCAATGCAAATTAAGTAAATTTTTCTCATTTCGACATGTCTTTTTTTTATACATTTTGAGCGTCTTCTTGAACCCATGGTATTCAAAATATGTATTTATTATGAGTGCCAAGGTCGTGGGTGCATGTCACATTATGAGTACCAAGGTCATGGTGGGTGCAATTTTGAGATGCATGTATGTTTTTTTGTTATCACTCACCCTGACAGAATGAGTTCCCCATCCTAAAAAA
The DNA here is from genome assembly GCF_041138505.1 of Cibotium barometz. Lineage (NCBI taxonomy): Eukaryota > Viridiplantae > Streptophyta > Polypodiopsida > Cyatheales > Cibotiaceae > Cibotium > Cibotium barometz. The sequence continues at coordinate 39,619,500 of NC_141093.1, read as the reverse complement.
ATCAAAAAAACAAAATGCAATTTTAATTTTAATTTCTATTTCCAATAAAATTTAAAACATGTCATTGCTTATGTTTTTCTCATGTCACTAATAGAATGGGTGAGTTTAACTTTAAACCGAGCATGCATGAACCGAGCAGAGACAGAAACCGAGCATGCAAAGACCGAGTGGAGCAGTAAAAAAGAGCAACACGAAGAGAAGTGATAGAATTCAACCACTATAGAACCAAAATCACACCTCTTATCTACTCTAATTGTTTATTGAAAACTCTCAAACCTTACTTACAACACCACGACTTGAAGCGACAAATAAACACTCCATGCATGCTCAAATTTGATAATTAAACCATATGATAGAGATTAAAAGACCCGAGGTTATCAAATTTTTCAAACTAACCCATACAATACTTATAGTCTTAGCACAATAGTCATTGTCTTAACATAACACCAAAAGCTCAATTCACTTCACACCCTCTCTTCTCCACACTCATCATCTACAAAACAACATCCCACTCTTCTCCCTTTATTGGTTTTTGTCTTGATTGTATCATAGGAGGCATCCTTGCTCATCTCCCTTGCAACTTCCTCCGCATAACATGGTAGTACACTACAATAAGAATTTTATAAACCGCATTTCATTAACATTTCAAAGCACATGGCAAAAACTCACACACAAAAGCATATCATCCTAGAGTGTATATAATGTCCTAAATAAGTCAATAGTAGTAACCTTGACAAACCATGACAAAACACAAGTCAATAGAAGTAACCATACTAATCAAAAGGGCAGCCATATGCATCATCCACTGGCTCACTCTCTGCTGAAATTTCCTCGTCTGAGTTGGACTGATCTCTAGTACCTGTAGAAGGTCCCTCTACCAAAGGTTGTAGAATGCGACCAACAATGTCAGGGTCACTATCAAAAGAATAACAGCGGCGGCCAGATGCGATGCATGCATGCATCAAAGGGGCTGTACCACTACCCATCTCCAAAGCCAATCCTCCGGGAGGACAAAGAGCCTCTAGAAAGTAGCACACAAATCCGACACTCTACTGCACACCTGATCTCAAATGTGCCTCCTCCACCAGCCTCCAATACCCTCACAGTATCTGGCAAATAGTGACGAATGACATGCCGCGAGAACTGCACACCATGATCATGTCGTAATGTGGCACTCTCTTGAAGACATAAAGAGGCCATGTAGCCTCGACATCGTAGCATGTACAAGTAGAAGGCATCCATCTGTCGCACAATAATGACAAAAAATAGAGACATGTCACAAACTAATCAAGAACAACAAAGCACCAAGAAAACTGTACAATAACCATGTCAAATACCTCTACGGCAATACCCTCAATCGTAACCTCATCCATGAAGGCTAAGTCCTCAACTATGAATCTATGCACAATTTCCAGCTCACACCGCGGGACATATTTCTCCACCCACGAGGGAGAGTCCCCTGACAGAAAGAAATACATTTTAAACATTGACAATTACCTAACAATCTTATTCACAAGTACCTAACAATCTTATTTACATATTTCTGACTCAAAGAATCACCTGAAATGGAGGCAAGACAAACAACCCATCCTGAGTCCGCCAAACAAGCTGCTGCCACTCCAAGTCCATGCCGAATATGATCCTCCGACACCTTGTTCCACAATGGAACACCATCTCATCCATGCGTAGAATCCATGGGAAGATCCAAGAGCACAAAGTCAGCAGCCCATGCCACCGTCTTTTTCTTTTTCTTATACTCCACCCCCACTTTATTGTTTTCAGAAAAATGTATGGATCTTTGCATAATCCTCATTTCTAATAGAGGATGCAAAATCCTCATTTCTAATAGAGGATGCAAAATCCTTACCCATAGAAATATAATCTCCACATCCAAATGAAAAGATAGAGCGATCCAAAGAAGCCCCCCCTTGTATGGACAAGAGTGGCACATATTCTTTTTGGGATGGTGGTCTAGGACGTGAGGATGGACCTAAATAATCACGGCAAGTATAATGAATGAACAACAAGCATAACATACAAAACAATCTACTTGCGTATATCCATAAAAAGAAGCATACCACTATGAAAGCTACCATGCATACCAACATCGAGTGGTGGTGAATTGTCATCAACAAAAATTTCACGATCTAAAACAAAACAAACAAAGAAACATAAATCTTTATTTTACAATGAAGGTATATAAAGTATCCAACATAGAGAGCTAGCCTTCTCTAAGTTGCATGAGACATGAATATGCAAAGTGAAATAAGTAAAAGTCACATGTACTCTGTGTCTCACTAATTTGAGCTTGCTTGCCCTTTTGAGCTTGCTTGCCTCTTTGACATGCTCACCCCTTTGCGCTTCCTTGCCCCTTATTTGATCACCTTCAAAACCACTTCTTTGTTAGAAAAGTAAAGCTTAAGGAAAGAGAGGAGACAGTTGTGGAAGCCACTTTACCTTGACTCAGATAGCCACCACTTGCACCCTTTCCATTTGATTTTAGCTTTCTCACTTGGCAATACATGGGGCGAGGGCTTGTCGATCCACCAAGGGCATGTCTCAATCTCAAATGGTGAGAGAGCAATCATATTCTCCCCATACATAGTGGACTCTTTGTTAGTGATATCCACCCATGTTTTACAAGCCTTGGGGCAAATCAACAAGCACCTTGAGGTCTCTCAAGTGCAAAAAATACTTGGAATATTCAAAGATAATTTATCCAAGACAACACAAACTACACACTGCAATGTCAAACAAAAGGCATTAAAATAGAAAACCAACCGATAGAGCAATCGACAAGCGGCTGCATCAAGATGGGACTGAATAGGTTGACCCTCTTTTTTTTGGACTTTTCTTTAGCACCAGTTTTCTTAATGCTGCCAAAAATATATTTTCTACCCTCGTATCGTATGGATGCAAAGTAAACCGATAGAGATGGCTCATCGGGCAAATTAATTGGATGCTCTATGGTAGCTGCTTTTCTTATCTCTTGCTCCAAGGAATGAAGTGCATTCTTTTCTATCATGTCTAGCAACAGTTCCCTAGACAACCACCTACAATGATAGAAATAATGAAAGGCACGAAAACATGCAAAGCGAAGATAATTTTTTTCTATGAAGCATAGAGATAAAGCAAGAAAAGTGAAAAACTCTTATGCTCTGAACTCTGTGTTTGTTGATGGCATACCATGGGTATTGCGAACAGATCTTGAACTCTCAAGCAATCTCAACCAAGTTATCTTTTTCTCCGCACTGACGAAAGAGATTGCTATAAAATTCAACTTTTCAATACCCACAATGGTGTCCGCTCCATCAAATTGAAGAGAACATAAAGTTTCTCTCCATTCCTTGCCAAGGGATGGATTAATAATATTCAAAACCTAATAAATATACCAAAACCATTTCATATTAGTAGGAGACAAACACAACAATAATAATTTTAAACAAATCAAACATTGCAATACTTTTTGCATACGATCAGTGTACTTTCGTCGCAACTCAGTGGAGATCTCCTTTTCTTTTAAAGCCCTCTCCTATGCACTTAGACCTTTTGTCACTTCAGCTACTTTGGTCCTTACTTTCTTTTGAAACTCAACCTACAAAATTTTGGGGAAATCATAGCATACCATACTTTCTAATCCTCTCATAACAAGAAAGAGCCCAAATATATATCTACCTGGTAAACAAGCTGGGCCAAATCCTCTCTAGCCAGCGGATACCATGGGGGTGAAGTCTTTGATTCAAGCTTCTTTTTGGCTTCCAAGGTTTTAGCCACATTAGCAGGTTGCTCTCGCAAATAGGATTTAATGTCACACTCACAAATATTTGCAGCATTGACCAATGTATCCTTCAGATTTGTGACTATGACTGCATGCTCATTCAAGCTTCCAAAAAAAACAAAAATTTAATATAGATGCATTTAATGAGAAGGTTCACATGCGCATTGTGTTTTGAGAGGAACTTACTCATTCATGCAAAGAAAGCCAGCAAGCAAGGAGACTTCACTGAGTCTAGTTGGATCAACAACAGTGCTAAAGACCCTCAAATGCCATTCTTTATCATCTTTAGATTTCTCTGTGATGAGCTCCATCCAAGCCACTGTGCGATGGTTCCCCTTCCACACATAGAACATTTTATTGGAAAGAAAAGACAACCCCTTCTTGGTTCTCAACTCATTCTCAAACTCTTTATCTATAGCCTGCCAGAGTGGGCATCCCATGAAGCCCTCATCTCACTTGTCATCTCGGAATTGCAACACCCAAAGAGGAGACAACAGAGACAATGAAAATACCCTTCTCTGGATAGTAAGTTTCACCCTCTAAGGCTATTTTGAGTATCGAAGTGCCACTTCTCAAACCTCAAACCCTAGGGTATGGAAACATCCTACAAAGGGGAATGGGTGGACACCTTGAAACATCTAAAACCCTGCATTTAGCCAATACATCTCCACCTTTCATAATTTCCACCACCTCATTTTCCCCTTGCTCTTCTTTCTCACTACACATGGACTGCATAGTGCTGCTAGCAGGTTGAGACAATACTTGTTCTTTATGTCTTCTTTTAGAAACCTAGGAAGACATTAATCAAACACAAAACAAACAACATTTGAAACATAGAACTTAGAAACTGGCAAACTCAATATAAGCAACATAAAATATTCCCTAGAAAAAGCATACAAACAAGAACCTGTAAAGGAGAGAAATCATCGCCGCCACTCTCATCTGCTGTAGGACTAGATGCACACACTCCTTTCTCCTTGCTCGTTGGCTGAATTATAAATCATTAGTTCACACAGAAATATTAAGAAATCAAAGCTGCAATAATTGAATGTAAAATCTTACTGTAAGAGACCCGAACTCCCTATGTTTTTTTGCTTGTCTCTTTCGTGGAGGCATGATTATTCCCTAACATTTCACATAAGATTATATTGGTGTCAAAAAATTAAGATCATGGCCACAAAATGGCCATGAGGTAATCAAGATCATGGTCATTGTGGCAAGCATCCTAAACTCCTCTACTCACTCCTATTAAATTTACCTATCATGGTCATTGTCTATGGCCTTAGCTCCTTCCCACCAAGGGCAAGAAAGCCCATATGCTGGCATATGGACTTTCTTGCCCTTGGTGGGGCAAGGGGCTAAGGTCTTATTATCTGTGGCCTTAGCTTCTTGCCACCAAGGGCAAGAAAGCCCATACGCTGGCGTATGGGCTTTCTTGCCCTTGGTGGCAAGGGGCTAAGGTCTCATTGTCTGTGGCCTTAGCAACTTGCCACTAAAGGGCAAGAAAGCCCATACGCCCATATGCTGGCGTATGGGCTTTCTTGCCCTTGGTGGTAATAAGGAAACCATGCCCTAAATCTTTGTTGAAAGCTTCAAACTTAGATCAAGGTAAGACTTCTGTAAAGATGTTTGACACATTGTCTTGTGTTGGACAATATGCTAAATGTATCTCCCTTTCTAGAATCATCTCTCCCACATAATGATAATGCATTACTATGCATTTAGTTTGAGCATGAAATACTGGGGCTTTTGCAACTACAAGTGCTATTTGACTATCAATGTAGATAGTCATAGGAGTGTCTTGAGCTAGTAGGAGATCATGAAGTAGCCTGCATGTCCATACACAATCTACTATAGTAGAGAAGGTTACCCTATAAACGTAAGTAGATGTAGCCTCTATGGGTTATTTCTTGCTAGAGATAAGAAACACAAGCACTATCCAATTATAAGTAGTTCTCACTAGTGGAATGAGAAATCATTGATCCAATCCAACTCTGTATGGGCATGCAATTAACATGGTCCAATCCCCATTAGGGAAAAAAAATAACAGTCTAGAGTGCCTTGTATGTAGCACGTAAGTCTTTTTAATAATGTCTAGTATTTTGTGCTTGGCCAATGCATAAATTTGCAAGTGAAATTGAAACTAGTCATTGAATATATGCGTGGTTTTTGTTGCTAGTAAATAGATGAGGCAACCCACAATGAGTATGAACATCAAACTCTTCACTTACATCAACAAGAGAGAGATGCAGGTGAGGCTCCATAAGGATAGCTATTGACTTGCACTTTTCTATACCAAACCTTACATGCATAATATACGTGATGCAGGCAAGGCTCAAACCAAGCACAGGGTCTTAGCTCCTTCCCACCAAGGGCAAGAAAGCCCATACGCCAGCGTATGGGTTTTCTTGCCCTTGGTGGCAAGAAGCTAAGGCCACAGACAATGAGACCTTAGCCCCTTGCCACCAAGGGCAAGAAAGCCCATATGCCAGCGTATGGGCTTTCTTGCCCTCACATTGCTGTGCCGGCTACACACTCATGCCCTCGGCTTCATATTCCACCCACATGCACTCACCCTTCACACCTTGTTCCCACACAAGCCCATGGATGCCCTCTGCTGGACACGCACACACCCACGGCTGCTTCTTATCCCATACTCAAGCATGTACAAACGTGGTGATCTCGTCCACCATGAGATCATGAAACTGTTCGGACAGAAAGTGGTTGGCCTGTTCAAACATGTCCACCCTCACCTCCTTGCCGGCCTTCTGGAGTTCCTGCAGCTGCCTGTCGTGGAGTATGTCCCTCCCACCAATAACCAGCAGAGAAGGCGGCCAAGTCATGGAATTGTCTACCCGCGGGGCTTGCGGCCCCATTACATTGGAGAACGCCTTGGGCAGGCTGAGCGCCCAACAATTATCGCAGCCCTGCAACAACAGCAATGCCGAGCTCTTCTCTAATTCCACCTCTGATTGAGTTCTCACTTGTCCGCCCAAAAACGGCACCACAAGAACCAACCCTCGAAGATCCAGAGGCTTCAGATCCTGTGTGGCCCCTTGCAACGCCACCTAGTGCACGATAGAAGCTCCTGAGCTTACCCCTGCAATGAACACCTTGGTGAAGTATGCATATAAGGCCAGCCATGGCTCGGAACCGGGTTCGCAGAGGGCCTGCCCCTTGAGCCAGAGAAGAGCCGAGAACCCATCTTCAAAAGCTGCAGGAAGGCGGTGCTCGGGGGCGAGCCGATAGCCCACAGAAACAACAATTGCATGTATTTTAGTTGCAAGCTCATTGCACAGGCTGTGGCAAATGGCATAGCTTAAGGACACAAAGCCACCACCATGGGGTATGTCTAAGCGTGTGATGGTGCCAGCAAGCCCGGGATGCTTGTCTCGTGCTCAAGCTCAAAGACACTAGTCTCTTCCAACTCGGCCATCGCATAATATACGTGATGTAGGCGAGGCTCAAACCAAGGGGCTTATTGCCACCAAGGGCAAGAAAGCCCATACGCTGGCGTATGGGCTTTCTTGCCCTTGGTGGGGGTGCCTCTTTCACTGTGTTTATACCCCATATCTCAGGATGTTGTTTTGTTATTCTATTTTATCTGGTTGATGAGAATTTAGTTTGTCTCAACTGTGAATGGATACAAGTGTTTGTATTCGATATGATAGTTGTGATATGTGTAATGTTTTGAGTGAGTTGATGGAGATGAACCACTGGGATGTGTTGGTTGAATGTCTGAAATGTTGATATTGAGTCAGTTCTTAGTCAAAAATTATTGGGAAGGTATACGTTAGTTTTGTATCAATTGGGCATCAATATAGTTAGTAGATGGTGTAGGGATCTTGTGTGAGCCCCACCAAGGGCAAGAAAGCCCATACGCTGGGGGCAAGAAAGCCCATACGCCAGCGTATGGGCTTTCTTTCTCTCACACTGCTGCACCAGCTACACACTCATGCCCTCGGCTTTATATTCCACCCACACATGCACTCACCCTTCACACCTTGTTCCCACACAAGCCCATGGATGCCTTCTGCTGGACACGCACACACCCTCCACGGCTGCTTCTTATCCCATACTCAACACACAACACACTCAACCCTTGCCTCATAATACTGTGCCCTCACACTGCGGCACCAAGCCAAACACACGTACACTCCTTGGTTGATTACTCAAAACAACCCTGCGCACTCACAGCCCTCTGATGGACCCCCACGCTACACACTCACACAACCACTCACTCGTTGGTTGATTACTGAGACAATGAGACCTTAGCCCCTTGCCACCAAGGGCAAGAAAGCCCATACGCCAGCGTATGGGCTTTCTTGCCTTTGGTGGCAAGGGGCTAAGGGGAGTGCATAACACGGAGAAGAAGGGGCCGCAGCTCACCTAGCAGTGCAGAAGAAGGGGCGCGGCAGTGCAGAAGGGGTTCGCAGAAGAGGAAGCCGGTTTTTCTGAAATCCAGTCGGTAAAATCACATGTAAATGTCGGTTTTGTCGAGTAGCACTACAGCAACAACAACCGGGGTGCAAAGACAAAGGAAGAGGGAAACAATCAGGCCCTGCAAAACTGAGAAAAGAGCAAGCAGAGGCTTGGCGGAGGCGAAAGAAGAAGAGCAGAGCGATGAGGTGTTGGCGGGAGACGATCCTGCAGTTTTGAGAATATGCTATGCGATTAGGTATGCGTGTACGAGCACTAGGGGTCCTCTTGCCACCATGTGAAAGAATGCTTTTAGTTAGTGGGTGGCGAATATATTCAATAAATGCATCGTACTCATTAATCAACTATTTGAAAAGGATATATATAGAGTTAGAGTGAGAGCTATGGATAGAGATTGGTATATATTATGTATTATTTATATATGTATTTATTTTTATTTATATATTATGCATTGAAATGCATGAATTGATTGTACAAGCGTATATTAGTGGTGAATATAGTCATTAAATGCATCGTAATCATTCTTCAGTTATTTGAAAAAGACATATACTAGTGGTGCAAATATTTGATTTTAAATGCAATCATATCTGGAAAATATCAGTACTCATATCTCGAAAAGGGAGAATGATTTTGGCTTGCTTGATATATTTTCAGACATTTGTCAATAGCTACATCTCGCAAGCAGAATGGTGCACGTCATTGATATTCTTTGCTTTGGCTCTTTGAAAATTTTATCCGTCCGTTTTGATTCAGTTATTTTGACAGAGAGAGAGCTTCAAGAGTACTTCTCCTTAGGTAATAATAACTTATCAATGGAGAATCAAAGCAGTGTAGTGCCTAGGATAAAGCTAGCTGATGGTGTTTATGCATTTAAACTTACTGCAACAATGCCAAGGGGTCTACTTTATCTCTACATTCCAAGGATGCTGTACATGGTAGAGATGATGGTGGGCATATATTCTCATCAGTAAAAAATCCCTCTTTTTCCTGTTTGGGAACTCCATCAATCCTTGAACCCTGTCTATCTAGTTTAGGGACACCCATAGAAAATAAAGTTCTCAGTATCTTGTCTCTGATTAGATGATTGCCTGTTAACGACACTCTTCTCAATGCTTTAATGAATGCATTTGAAGTTAGGAAAGTTGATGAACTTCCATCACAGTACGATGGGGATATTGTTTTTGAGCTCCCTATTGCACCACAAGGTAAGCCAATGGCTAGGATGGAGCAAAGATATGATGGTCATGTGTGGGTGGAGTATAACACATGTACAAAGGAATGTTTTGATGGCATTGTTAGGCGTAGTTATTAGGCGTAGTTCTTGTGGGGGGCATCTAAGATGTTGTAATGTGGAGTGCCCATATTATGAGCGGACGAAGGGAAGCAATCAATCTCAATGGAAGGGAAAACTTAAACAGGTGCCCATAATTGGGTTTTTAAGTTCTGAAATTGGCACTTTAGTTTGTTGACATTACTCTACTTTACCGGAATGCTTGGCTGTGTGTGAGTCTTCTATTTATTATTGCTACCCTACAGATAGAACTACTACAAAAAGATGTGTCATACATCAAGGTAGTCACAGGCATCCAGTGGCAGTTGGGGTGTCGAAAACAAATGAGACTTTTGTGTATACTTTGGTGCAAGATAGAGCTTCCCATGACCTTTATGCAAAGTGTAAAAAGGTTGAGACAGGTGTAGCTCAAGATATAATTATGGACATGCTCTTTGATGACACTGATATCACTCCTGATATGGGAGATTTGGGGGTCGAGCTACTTCTGGAAAGAGTTACACCTCTTGTACAAAGAAAAAGGTTAGGTCTAAACTTTGTTTAAATTTTTTTTGAAACTCACATGTTGCAATGGTTGACTTTTGGTATTTGATTAGGATTCAGAGATCCATGGATATGGCCCGTCAAAATGTGAAGGGATCGGTTCTTGGGCTCGAAGCATTACTGGATCTTAAGGAGAAAACAAATAGGCGATACCCTTTCTTTCATAGCCTCTTATTTCCAAACCAGCTAGCAAGCAATGTGGAGCCTCATGTATTTAAGATGTCCTCTGTGGGTCCTGGAAGTGGGATCGACTTGGTTAATCAAATGAGGCCGGGTAGACCATTAGAGAAACAATTTGTCCACTTTGATCATGTGCACAGGACAAGTGGCTGGACCACAATGAGTGCACATGTTTATCACCCTTTTGTCAGAGAATTGCTTACAATTGCAGTAGGTGAGTTCAATGTGGAGAATACAAATGCACAGGTTTTATTTTGGACTTTGATGAATGAAAGGTTGCAGCAATGTGGATTTGAGAGTGCAGAGTTTGCAGGTTTCATGGCTGATGAGGCACAAGCAAATTGGCTTGCAGTGCGTACTTTTTTCAATAAAGGTAAAAGGAATGTGATGATGTTCAAGGAACGCTCGTGTTCTTTTCACTGGGAAAAGGAATGTGATGATGTTCAAGGAACGCTCGTGTTCTTTTCACTGGGAAAAGAGTATGTTGGAACATACACGAGTTTGTATCAAACCACAATTTCAAGAAGAGCATAAGGACTTGTGTGTGTCGACAGTGGAGAGATGCACCAAGTGAAGTGTCAGCCGCATCACCAAAGGACAAACTTGTTACATTTTGGAGTTTGGGACATGCGCATGAGACAGAGCTACATTCAATAGAGACATGGTTATCTTGGTGGGAGGTGCGGGGATTTCACTGGGCAAAATGGGTATTGACACAAGGGGGTGGAGGTCCATTTGTGCCTACGGTTAATCTCTCAGAGTCTAAGCAGGCATCCATGCGAGCAGCTTTGGGATACGCTCAACAAGTTAGCTTGTTCTCTGCTTCAGCTCTACAGACCTTGCCATGTCAGTCTTGCAAAGTGCCCATTATAAGGCCTACTTGACAGGAAGACATGAGGGGTCTGGGTCGAGTTTAAATCAAATTAAGAAAAGATTTATGTCCGGAGACGAAGGGGTTCGAGCAAAAAAAAATCTTGTGGACCTTGCATCAACAGTGTTGGAGGAACAAGATATTGTTGCTCCAGATGTTTAGAGGACAGTCCTGAAAAGTGTGATGCGCAAGAGAAGAAAAATGGATGCAAAAATTATACTTGATACAGATAGTCATCGGCCAGAATATGAGAACGTTACTATTCATGTTCCAAGACCAAAAGGGGGTGCTTCATGCATTCATGGGACCCCAAAAGAGAGTGAGGTTGATGTGAAAGAATGGGCTATCCGGAGAACACCACTCAAATAAGTTGTTGCTGTGTTGTAAGTTATTGTTGTGTTGTTCTTGTGAGGGAGAATTCCATTACTAGGCTTGTGTATGCACTTTCTTTGAGAATCTAAAACTTTAAGATATGACTACAAGTTCTAAATGACACTGTCAAAACAGCTTGCTCGGTCTCTTGCCGCTCGGTTTGGGTCCTCGCTCGGTTTTTTCGTGCTCGGTTTTTGGTAATCTTTGAATGGGTTCACCTAGATGTCAAATGGTAGTAAATATTTTACAAGGTCATGTTGCTTTGAACTTGAACAATTGTGTGAAAACATGGAGGTTGAAAGTCCAAGACCTAATTGTAAGCAAAAAAAGATTGTGCAAGTGCATCAGAGTGAAGCAGCAAAAGGTTCATCTACTATTGCTTAGGGTTTATTGAAGCTTGGAGAAACCAACATTGAAGAGAAGCCTCTTGTTAAAGAAGGGGAAGTGATAGAAGGAGGTAACAGAGAAGGTGAGGAAGGAAACATAGGTAAGAGAGAAGTGGAAGGGGATAGGGAAGAAGAGAAAGAAGATGAAGGGGATGAGGAAGAAGTTAATATTGAAGGGAATGATGAAGCTCATGAAGGAGGGAGTGAAGAAGGTAATGATGAGGGGGATAAAGAAGAGACTGTAGAAGGTATTGAAGGGGGAAATGAGGAAGGAGGGGAGTTTGTTGAAGAATCAAGTTCTCAACAAGAAAGTGCATAGGAAACAAATATGCCAAAAAGTGTGGGTAAGAGGAAGATAGAGATATTTGGTAAGCTCTTGAAAACTAGTACACCTCAAGGTTTCCTAGAGAGAATTAGGGTGAATTTTACGACACCACCTCCAAAAATCCTTGTATGTAGGTTCATTCCAGCATAAGTAATCTAAAAATTAAGTCCATTAATAGAGAAAACTCTATCAAGGTCTTTTATGAAGATGGGTGGTTACTTGGAAAGTAAGGGGTCCTTCATTGTTTCCATCCTTGATTTAGAGGGGGAGGAGACACCCCCTAACAAATGAGAGGAGGGAGTCTTGGAGTGATACATAGAAGACTATGAATGATAGGTTTGAGCAACTCTTGAACATAAATGCAGAGTGGGGTCCATACCTTAGGGGCAAAATGATCCACATACTTGATGGAAACAATCACCACCACAAAGCATTCATGGATTGCATCAAAAGAGGTGATTATTATATTATAATTGTTTATGTCGATGGTCAAATCTTGTATTTTACATATCTAAAATTGTGTTCTTCATGTTCCAGAATACCAAAATGATTTGTTGATGCACTACAGTGTTGTTTGTGGTTTTGTTTCATTTGAGAACAATGACGTTGGGAAACTCTTGTTTTCTCTCACCCAATTGAACAAGTAAGAAATTTCTATCTCCCGATTGAACTTATTTATTCTCTCATCTGATTAACCAATGTGCATTTTGGGTTGTTGATTAAAATGTTGTCTTATGTGGTAGGATCAATGAGTTTGGATATTTTCCCAACACATTTGGAGATAAGCTTTTTTAGATTAGGAAACTTGGGGAATCAAACATTACTCTCATTGCCGAATTTGATGAAGAATATAAGAAATGGATTGAAGTAGAGTTGAGCAAGAGGAAAAAAGGGTTGCTACAAGATTCCAATTCAAATACTCACATCACTTGTTTTCAAGGTAATTTCTTAATCGTAACTTGCATTTCTATAAATGTCAGATTACATATATGTCTTCCATTTGCAAAGTGAAAACATGAACTTACGTTTAATGTTCTTGTTTTATTATATTATTTTTTCTATCAAAGGACGAAATGGGACAAAAAGTGGATGAAAAGACAAAGGGCATGGATGATGAGGCTAGATAGAAGGTCATAAGAGAGGTGGAGGTGTTGTATAGAGGAAAAGCATGGAAGTATGTGAGGCTTGCAGACCTCGTAATGGTGAGTGTTACTGGCGTGCTGTCCTTTCTTTGCCTTGGCAGCATGAGCCAAGCAAACACATTGCCACCCACAGAGGATAAATTGAACATGATTGTTGCTGCCTGCATTAAAGATGAAGATAAATCCTTTCTTGTGGGGGGATGCTTCACAATTCCCAATCTCTTATATGCACCTTGGAGTACTTACCTAATGACAAGAGAAAGATACGATATTGGTTGCACATGTTAAATGTTTATTGGCTCCAAATTTCCAAATTGGAGGTATCTTTGTTGCATGACATACGTAATACAGAGTGAGGCTTCCTAATGATAATGTATACACAGAGTATGTCATGAGTGACCAATCGAAGAAAGTATTTTAAAAACTTTCAAGACTCATTAAGGAAGCATTAGATTCACACCAATGACATTGAGAATCAACCCAATCTTTGCAAGGCTACGCAACTTGTTATTTATAGGTGAACTACTTCCTATATACTTCTTGATCTCTTAAATTAATCATTAATGACACCTATTGAAATCGATTTATGTAATAAGCAGGTGGCTTCTTAAGCTTGTGAGTGTGGGTTCACTTGAGAGCATACCTCCGCTAGCAACCATATGGGCTTGCAATGATACACCATCATATATATGTGAAGACTTCCAGTTGGGAAGAGTAAGTGTGTATCCTTTGAGTTGTTGTAGTACCATAGTCAACTGTAACTTTTTCTTATTCTTGTTACACCTATACATAGGCTATTTCTAGTATTGAGGGAGATCATTGTCCTTGGTGATTGGAAATGGAAAAAATAATAGCACTAGATGAAGAGATGGATCTATATCAACAACATAAGCGTGCATTACTTCTATGATCACAAGTAAGTGAGAATCATTTGTCTTTCATGTGTTATAATATAATTACATGATGTAACATGTGTTTTTCATGTGTGTTATATGTTTAGAATACTCCCATTACATCCCATGCCCAGTCTACTGCATTGGCAGCCACATTACTCACATCACCTGTGAACCTAGGAAGACTACTTGTTGTAGAACATGCCTTGTGAGCTATAGTCTTTCAATGTTTTCAAGGTGACCTACCCATAGATCAAAATACAAGGGTGCTTTGAGTGCATGAAGCCTTTTTTTGGGTAAAAAATTAGGGATATGCATACATATTATTGTATTTCCCATGTTTAAATATCCTTCCTTGAGGATATAATCAACTTTCAGATAGGGGGGGTAGGGGATCAATCACTTTATACATATGTAACATAGCACCTAAGTACACACATGGAAAGGGTTTTTTTAATTGGGGGACTTACCAGCCATATGCATGCCAAAGATGATAAAATAAATTTATTTATGTAAAGTTTAAAAAAGGGGTTATACATGAAAATTTTAAACATGTATACTTACAAGACAAGGGCAAACCATTATGTTGAAAAAACTAAAAATTAAAAATAGGGGTATTTTAAATACATGTTGCATGCATAATGGTTTTTATGCATAATGCTCAAGCTTGCTATGCTTACCTTATTTTCTTGTTTTGTATTGGAGGTCTTATCTTTTTTTGAGCCCAACTCTTCTCAACCACTCGAGGCAAGCTCTCATACATAAGCTCTTCTGCTATTTTTCTTGTTTGTACCCTTGGGTGCTGGGATTTAGGGTTTAAGCATGCATAGAGTATGATTTATGCATAAAGAGAGTATGTTTATGCATACTCTATGCATAAAGAGAGCATGCATGCTCTCTTTCTACATACTCTATGAGCATGCATGCTTTTTTTCTACATACTCTATGCATATTGCTCATATGCATAGATCATGCACACTCTATGCATGCATAAAGAGCATGCTCTATGCATGGATAGAGTATGCATGCTCTATACATAAAGAGAGTATGCATGCTCTATACAAAAAGAGAGTATGAATGCTCTCTATGCATGAAGAGAGTATGGATTCTCTCTCTATGCATAGTCTATGAATAAAGAGAGTATGCACGTATGCTATGTTTATTCATACTTTATGCATATTACTCATATGCATAGAGCATGCATACTCTACGTATGGATAAAGACAGCATGCTTTATGCATGTAGGGCATGCAGACTCTATGCATGCATAAAGAGAGCATACTTTATGCATAAATAGAGAATTTATACTCTCTTAAATCATGCATAGAGTATGCATGCTCTCTAAATGTATGCTCTATGAATGCATAAAGAGTGCACATGCTCTTTTTATGTATGCTCTATTAATGCTCCATGAAGAGAGCATGCCTAGACATGCTCTAGAGCATGAATGCTCTTTCTAAAAGCATGCATACTCTCTTTATGCATGCTCTCTGCACAAAGAAATAATGTATGATATATGTATATTACTCATATTCATAGAGCATGCATAAAGTATGCATTCATGAAGAGAGCATGCTTTATGTATGCATAGAGTATGTATGCACACTCTCTTTATGCATGCTCTCTTTATACATGATCTATGCATTTTACTCATATGCATAGAGCATGTATACTATATGCATGTATAAAGAGAGCATGTTTTATGTATGCTCTCATAAAGCATGCTCTCTTTATACATGTTCTATGCATAAAGAGAGTAGAGAGTATATCTATGCTTTCTTTATGCATGCTCTATGCATATTACTCATATGCATAGGGTATGCATGCTTTTTTGCATACCCTATGTTGCTTTTATTCATAGAGTATGCATGAATATTTCTTATATGCATAGAGTACGCATGCTCTTATGCATATGCTATGCACTCTCTATGGATTAGACTTAGCATTCCTCTCATGCTCAAGTACGCATGTTTTTTTGTATACTCTATGTTTCTTTTATAAATAGAGTATGCATGCATCTTTCTTTTATGCAGAGTATGCATGCATCTTTCTTTTACGCAGAGTATGCATGCTTTTCTGCATATATGCTTAATGCTCTATGGATTAGCCTTAGTATTTCTCTTATACTTACCTCCTTTTCTTATTTTGTGTTATAGGTCTCATATTTTTTGAGCCCATCTCTTCTCAACCACTCAAGGTAGGCTCTTACACACAAGCTCTTTTGCTATTTATGATTTTCTTGTTTGCACCCTTGGGTGCTAGGATTTAGGGTTAGTATGCCTGCTCTATGTTTACATAAAGCAATCTCTCTTTTATGCATGCTCATAGGCATAGTCTCTTATGAAATAGCCTATGAGGAATGCTCTATGCATGTATAAAGATACTATGCCTTAGAGAGTAAGCCTTATGCATAAGCTGGTCTCATAGGCTTATGCATGCTTTATGCATGCACATATACATCATAGGCTTGTACATAAGGTATAAGGCATAGGCTTGTACATAAGGTATAAAGCTTAGGGTTATGCGTAAGGCTCATGCATTGCTCTTATGCATAAGGATCATGCATAAGTTCTTATGCATCACAAGGCTTGTGCTTATACTCTTATCTATATGATCTTAGATGAGTTTGGGATGTAGATCTACATACTTGATTGATCCCAAACTCAATCAAGTATGTAGATCTACATACAAGCCTTGATATCATAAATATGAAGTAGTCTCTTTTTGTTAAGCTTAAGGTGTAAGTATGCTAACTTTTTATAGAGGTGGCCATCTTGTAGAGGGTCATCTAGTACATAGCCTATACTAGAGGATGAACTGGACATGCTAAGTATCTATGCTAAATAGGATGCTTGGAGAACCAATTGAGGTAGCGGTATGGAGCAGAGTGCTTGCATAGATCTGGCTTATCCTTGGCTTTTATGTCGACCTATGTGTCGGACACTTGTTACTTCCACAAATCCCTCTCTCGCTCTTAGCCTTCACCCCACTGCTCTCTAGAGCCCTCTCATATGGACACTATGCCGACTCCTCTCTCCTTTGCTCCTCTAATAGCCCAACACACCACCTATCCCCTCTAATTCTACCATTGCCCTGCTCCCATCGGCACATCCATCTCTTACACATGGCTCCACCTTTTGTTGCCACTCATGCAATGATAGTGCAAGTGATTTCATAGAGCAGGCGGCATTTTAGTGCAAGTGGTAGGGGGGATGCCTTGGTTGTTTTGGATCAGGTGATCGGTTGCCCTCACCTAAGCGTGATGATGGGAATCTCAGTGATGATACTATTTATTATTACTTGGGAGATGATGATGAACCTTTTATGGATGATATAGGAAAATGATTTTGCTATACTTCCACCAAGTGGTGAATCAAAGATACAAGAATGCCTTCAAACCATCAGGGGAATAGAGAGACAAAAAATTTGTCTATGCTGTCCAATGCATGCATGAGTAGATTCCTAATCTCCTTGCCATGCATTTTATTGACCATTCCTTGCCATGCATTTTATTGACCATTAGCCTAGAGACCTCATCATAAAGATATTGAACAAAAGAGGTCATGCATAAAAATATGCATGCAAGACGGAAGAGGCATGCTAGCTTAGTGCTCGATGAAAGAGTGGAAGAAGGTGATCAAAGACATAAACGGTGACATACACCTAGAATAAAAGGCGATGCACAATTGCTACATGTTCATAATTATAGGAAATGATAGTCGGTCACATCCTGAGAGAATGGGAGACTATTATCACATACATCATATTGAAGCCAACTTGGGAGTGGCTTAAACAAGAGGGAGTGGTGTGACAAATGATGACACATATAGAGAACCTAGCATAACTATGCAATGAGTAATAGAGATGATGACACATATAGAGTACCTAGCATAACTATGCAATGAGTAATAGATCTTGGATGTACTTAATTCATTTGAAGATTTATATGAGCATGTTTTAGCACTAAACGTATATGCTTGTTCATTATATAATGTAGGAGGAGAATAAAAGTGGCTAGGATGAAGGTGAAGGTAGTGGTGGGAATTTTGAGGATATAGATGACGATGAGGAGGAGGATGATCAAATTTGAGGATAATCTTTTACTCAATCCTCCATAGCTAAGAAATATGGGCTAATATCTAGGTAATCAAATTTGAGGATAATCTTTTACTTAATCCTCCATATCTAAGAAATATGGGCTAATATCTAGGTAATTAAATTTCCTATATAGAGAATGAATAAGAAATATAGGCCAATATCTAGGCAATTCAATTTCATATATAGAGAATGTATAGGAAATATGGGCCAATATCTAGGTGATTCAATTTCTATATAGAGAATGTATAGGAAAAATGGGCCAATATCTATGTGATTCAATTTCTATATAAAGAATAAATAGAAAATATGGGCTATATTATCTAGATAATTCGATTTCCTATATAGAGAATGGATTGTTTATGTGGAGAATCAAACCATAAATGATTAATTGGTTATTAAAAAATATTTTTACTCTAGAACTTTAATACTTAATATTCATGAATCAATATTATTACAAATTGAAATACTTAAATTCTTCCTCTCTCTCTCTCTCTCTCTCTCTCTCTCTCTCTCTCCTCACACACACACACACACACACACACACACACACACACACACACACACAAACTCAATATATAACATATGTTAAAATGTATTCATATGCTCTCATCTTATACCAAAAGTAAGAAAATGATCTTACCAATCCTAGTGTAACTTATATTAGGCTTGTGCTAAGTTAAAATATATGTAAAGAGGACAAAAAAACTGTGTTGATATTGCCAAAAAACGATGGGAAAGAAAATTTTGTTGCTAGCACCTTGATCATTATGAATGCTAAATGTACTTTCAAAAGGATAACAAGTGTTTCACAAGTTTGGAGTTCAAAATGATAATCAAATGAACCTACAAGCATAGGAATGGTGAGAAAGATTACGTGTTTTGATAGAAGCTATCTATATAGCTTTCAAAGGTTAGTTTAAAGATATATGTAGATTGTTTTAAAGGATTTATGTTGTGTATATCGATTAGCAAATCAACTAAGCACATGAGAATCCATTTTTTTTTTGACATTGCTAGCAATTGCTTATTTTTTGGAGCTCCAATTTTATCTTATGAGATTAATAAGCTCTTTGTAAGTTTATAAGAGTTTTTTCAAGATATTTTAAGAATGAGATTCTCTAAGAGCTTACAAGACCTTGTGAGTTCAATGGGCTACTAAGAGATCACATGCTTAGCATAAGTGGATTATAAGAACTCTTAGAAGATTTGTGTGACCTCATGATATATAATAGCATCCTAATAGTTCTTAATTTACATTGTTTAAGGGATGTTTCAACTATATTTTTAAAGTTCATTCATACAAAAGGACATGACGTTCAACTACATTTTCAAAGAATAATTCATTAATATCAAGAAAGGAGTAGACATGTAGAGATATATATCAAGTGAGGAAAGAAGGTATGTAGAATACTATCTTTACTTTGTGGTTATAAAAGTAAAAGTTTATGATAAATTATTGTTTATTAGGCAAAATGTGGACTAAAAAAGGATCCTCTAAGAAATGCCATATCAGCTTTTTCTAGAAAAATGGGATGTTGGTTAAATTTTGTAAATAAAATTAATTTTTTTTGAAGATCGTAGATTAGGAATCTACTCTTTGAGATCTTTTCAATGATATATAGCATGATGGAAAGTTTTTCAAATTTAGGAAGTTCCCAAATTGGTGATGATGTAGCATGTCATTTCCAATTTGGGAACTTCTTGAATTTAAACAATTACCCATCATACTATATATGGAAAGATCTCAAGGAGTAGATTCCTAATCTACAATCTCTGAAAAATTTGACTTGATTTGTAAAAATTTAACCATCAGCTCAGTTTCTAGAAAAAGCTGACATGGCATTTCTTAGAGGGTCCCTTTTTAGTCTAAATTTTACCTAATAAAAGAGAGAGGTTTAGAAGGTTGGAGTAAGAGGATAGTTTGTGAGTGGAAGAAATATGTAATTTTGTGACTTTAAAAAAAATTAGAGGTCTTAAGGGCTAACATGATGATATTTTTCTTGCAATCAAATTCATTGGATAGATAGTCTCAACATTGGAGTGTGTGTATGTGGATGGGAGGGAGTGTTTATACACTAGAGTTCAGGCTGGTATGAATATGAAAATTTAGTTAATGTTGGTCCCACCAACCTAATAAAGCTTCCCAAAGAAGTTTGATTCATTTATAAAGTTAATGTACAAACTTAGTTAATGTTGGTCCCACCAACATTAACAGGAGTTTGAGGCATCTACTATAAAGTTTGAGAATTTTGTGGGATAAAAGGGTGGCTAGCATAGGCATGGAATAGTTTGTTTTATGCATTCAACTTAGATATTTTGGAGCTCTATGATGAGACTATTAAAGTTTTAGGGCTTGGGCTTGATCTTAAGGGCTTTCACTTTAGGGCTTAGGTATTTTATGTGTATCTTGACATTGTGTCAAAGCACATTATGTACCTATGTTGTTGCATGTTTATCAACATGTGCACATGGTCTTCTATGAGCAGAAGCATGTAAAGTATGTTGGCTTGGTTACATGCATATAAAAGTATGCATCATATGTTAGCTTGAATTTTCATAAGCTAACTATCTATCAGTGTGGGAATTATGTGCAAGGTGGTGGGGTGGAAGCATGTTAACGTGCTATACTTTTTGCTGTTGTTAGTAGTAGTAGTTTAAAAAATGGGCATGTGGTA
Source organism: Cibotium barometz (assembly GCF_041138505.1). Classification (NCBI taxonomy): domain Eukaryota; kingdom Viridiplantae; phylum Streptophyta; class Polypodiopsida; order Cyatheales; family Cibotiaceae; genus Cibotium; species Cibotium barometz. The sequence goes on along the minus strand of NC_141093.1, from coordinate 39,598,506 downwards.
AAATTTTTGCAAATCAAATCATAATTTGTCGAAGATTATACATCAAGATTCTTTGTTTCAATAGCTTTCCAATGATATATAGCATGATAGGAAATTTTAAATTGTGGGTCATCTTTGGATCTAGTTGCACATCCAAAAATTATGCTAATTAGCATTGTCTCGAGACATGCTTTTTGAGCACGTTAAAATGATTTGAACCGGTTAAGTCTCAAGGATGCATCCAAGAATCATAAGGTACTTTCTTTCCTAGAGGAAATATTATTTCTCCATCAGTGAGAAATAGTCTTGGTGGTGAATCTTAAACAATGTCCAATTCTCATTAGGAAAAAGGGAGCTCATTTTGGGGCCTTTTACGGTTTGGAAAAATAAGCTCTCAACCAATGAATAGAGGGCCAACGTAACGTTGGAAATTCACAAAAATAAGAGAAAATAGATAAAAGAAACAATATTTTATGTAGGTACAAGCGTGCTACATTAATGTGGAGATTGGTTTTTTATTCTCACAAGATCTTTGGACATGAAGATAGAATCTAGTCCGACATTTTCTCTGACAAGGGCCTTCTCGCTTCCACCTTCCTTTGAACTTTGAAATGTTGTGCTGCCTTTCCTTCGAAAGGTCTACCATTCTACACCATTGCCTCATTGTGCAGCAGCCTCTTCTTTTTCAAAACTACTCCCTTGATCCTGTTTGGCTTAGAGTAAGATGTTTCTTGTCAACTGTCTGTCTGCCCACTTTCTCTTTCTTGAAACTTCAGTTTGTTATCTTGTTTACATTACTTTGCTGTGGTTACAGATTCACAAGGTCTCCATGGTGAATAAAAACTATGGCCGTTCTTGTGGAAGACGCTCTGTGGATGATAATGCTATGAAGGCAGAATTATACCACACATCCTTACCCCGTCGACCTGCTTCTTCTATTTCTTCGGTAGAGAATTCAAGTACAGTCAAAACGGAAGGAACTTGGGAAAGGTTTAGTGTTTCGAAAAGGAGCATGGGTGCTCATGCAACCTAGCAAAAGAAAGAGACCCCAGACAAAAAACATTTTCTTGGCATCATGGAAGGGAAGAGTACAAGATTTTAAAATCACCAAAGGGAAGATATCGGTGAAAGAAGTTTTGATTCAGCATGTGTACATGTATAAAGAACTTGTCTTGTGAGACTATCCAAATGATCTTCTGCAGCACAGGCCTAATTGTATATTTTTCTATTAAGGTTTTGTTCTTTATGAGGTGTATGGATTTTTAAGATAAAGCTTTCTTTCTTTGCTTATTGACATTCTTGTGTTATTTTATTTCAGATTTATACCCTTCATCGTATGAGACATGGCAAAACATCGATTGTATTCTGGGATTTATAGATGTTTTGCATGGATCGATAGGAGAACAACAATACCAAGGTCGATGTGCAACAGAGCTAGCTCAATCCGGTATATTTTTTACTGATCATTTTTATCAGTTGTTGGACAATGCAAACACACATGGTGTGTTAAGAAAACAAGACCTTCCGACATGGAATTCAGTGGATTGGCCTCTCCCACATTTTAGTGTTACAGAGGTATATAGGGCCAAGCTTTTCAAAGAAGTACAGAAAGCTCTGAGGCCCAATATTGCCACAAGGATAATAAAAATTTCTTTATGCATGTCTCTCACAGTTTTTGTAGACTTGTTTAATACCTTTCCAGTGAAGGTTTCAAAAACAATGTTCACAGTTAAAGCAACAAGTCTGGCATGCATGCCACAATTTTTGGATAAAGGTTGGGATAAGAAGACATGTAGTTCAGTGTTTTGTGAGGTTGTCCAACCTTCTATGCAACTGAAGTACATGGTTGCATCACAAAATTTCATTTTTTCTTTTTATTATAAGCGCAGTCGAATGCTAGGTACAAAACTAGTCCCAATGGATCAAGATGAAGATTCTTTTGGTGCAGAAAATAAACTTCTTGATATTGATGTTATTGAGAATGGTGATGTGCTAGTCAATATCTCATTAAGACAATGTTGCTCCCTAGCTCAATTGCGCAATGACATTCTATTTGAGACAAAAGGTTCTATTTCAAAGGACTTTTTATTTATCTACAACAATAAGAAGGTATACCATGTGACTTATCCTAGTCTCATTAAGCACTGCTATTAGTTTACTTTACCCTATTGTTTCATATTGCTTTTTTGCAGGTGCTCAAAAGAAGAGAGAGTTCAATAAAATGCAAAGACATTGAAAATTTGAAAATTGAAATAACACAGACTCCATAAACAAAGGTATTATATTCAATAAAGTAAAATTCTGTACAGAAGTGTTTAATTATATATGTAGAACATATTCTTGACAACAATTTTCTATTTATTTACAGGCTGATCTAGAGGCTGCTCTACATGGTCCAAGCTCACCGTATCATCTTTATTTGGAGAATCTATTTTCTGCTGCTCCATCCTGTCGTGTACAGTCTCTTGGTGCTACTCCATTGTCTCCTCTACTGCCCCTGGAGCATCTGTTTGCTACTGCTCCATCATCTCCTCAATAACATCAGCAGGCAGGCAGGTCCTTGTTCTTGTGGCTTCTCCTCATCAGCACTAGGTCCTTGTTCCTGTGGCACCACATCTGCATCATCTGTGTCATCAAGGTGTATGACACCTTCTCGGACTTTAGAGCTCTCACCCAACTCGACAGTAGCTGGTACAATAGGTTTGGGGGAGGCATACTTCAAAACTTCCAAATTATATCAGCTCTGAAACTATATACATAGTTCGAGCTGAAGCTATCTTCTCTCATTTGCAATGAGATATGATGATTTAGAACACTTTGTACCAATATCAAATTTTTTAAAGCTAAATGAAAATTATTTTTTCTTACAAGCTTTAGCTGTCCTATCTCAAAATAGCTTGAAAGTATATATTTGGCACTAATCAGCACTCTTCTCCAGCTCGCAGCTACTTGAATCATCTTGTTGTGGTGTGTCTGGATAGTTGGAAAGATATGTTAGAAACTGTTAATATCTGAACAAAATAAAATTATTCAATAAGTTCAAAGGCATAGCATGAAATAGACATCAGTAGAGGGAACAACTTTCTACCTCTAAATCTATTGGCTCTATTGAATCCAAAAGATTGACATTAGGAGGACAGTGATCCAATGCATCTAGAAGCCTTCTAATACAATTGCAATACATATAATTCAGTTAGTGTGCATTAAATCCAAATAATGAAGTTTAAAGTTAAAAATAGCACACAAACCACTTACAATTTCAACTCTCTGTGTGTGTTTCTAAGAGAGTTGAATAAAAAGCATTGCTTTTGCTCGATGTCAATAGGAGCAAAGCTCCAGTGGTCACTGTATAAGGAAAAAAGCATTAAGAAATCAAAGGCTACAAGAGTACTCAATCTTGAAGAAAAATCCCAAAAGAAGCAGTCACCCACATACTTGTTATGGTATGGAAGTAGCAAAATATCAACATGATCAAAATCACAGTGTCTGAACCAATTGGAAATATCCATGGGAGTTTCCTTTGGATCTCTTAACTTGAAGGAAATGGCAGGATCAATAATATGAACTGTATGCTGTACAACATGGTTCAGCCAGCTTCTCATCATGCTACATTGGACAAAACAATAATTAGGGTAAGGTGTAAGGGAGGAGGTATAATAAGGATTGTTTTGCAAACAAATGTAAAATAAAAGACACTTACTAGAGCATTGCAAGAATGATAGTATCTGAGCAATACTCATTCTTATGAGCCAATGCTGCCAAGCATGCTTTTGTCAAGTCAAAATTATTCTCTGAAGTTTCATCTTCAATATGGACAACTATGTTAGGGCCCAGCTCCTGCAACCTTCTCTGTATCTGTAGCTCCATCTGTACAGTCTCCACATCTATAGCAGATTTGGATTCTTCTATTTGTTGCTTCAGTGACTCCTCATAAGCAGCTTTCCCTCTGGTGCTCTTTGAGTGGCTCACTTCAACAACCTTCACCTTATCTACCTTCAATTTCCTTGTAGGTGGAATTAATAATATGTCTCTCATTTTTATGTCCTGCCATTTCACAGGATGGACCAGCTTGTCATACCTCCATCTCACTCTGCAGGACAAAGTGTTGAAGTCCTTGGCCATCAGAGTTACCCTATGAGCATGGGCTGCTACAAGCATTGCATCTTCAAAGTACTTCTCCAAGTAATCCTCTGCCATTTCCTGTAAGGAAAGAATGGCAGTCCTGTTCCACCTGAAACCAAGGTGCCAACTATCACATATTTCTCTCACTAGTCTCTGAAAAGGTGCCTTGGGGATTGCAAAGCCTATAGCTTTTTGTTGTTTCCTGATCTCCTTTAGAACACCTGTAGAATGTTTTAATCTCTTGGACTTTTGCTGGAGCATGCTCATTGGCTTCCCCTTCCTGCCATGTGCAACTCTTCCCTTTCCTTGATATCAGCCCCAGCTGCTGCTGTGCTGCAAGCCCTGGCCCCTTGCCAGACCTCCTTGCAGTTGCCTTGGTTCTTGCCATCACTCTGAAAAGCTTCATACAAAGCAATGGAAAAAGATTACAACCATGGAGAACATGGAATGATAAAAGAAGGCAATGACAAATTGGATAAAGCAAAATTTAATAATTTGTAATAAAACGCGATTATGATAATTTAAAATTTCTAACAGCTCATCATCGCGTTTTTCTACAAATACTTGAAACAACATGCTATTGCATTCCTACAGTGAATTCTCTATCTTTACAACTACAAACAATATGGATTGAGTTTATGCAAGGAGTTTACAGCCTTGAATAGCCTAGAAAGACACAAAATCACAATGATAGGGGTGGATGAAGCAGCAGTTTCAAATTTGCAACAAAATGCGATTTGGGCTGTTTGAGATTTCTAAAGCCCCCTCCTCGCGTTTTACTGCAAATTCTTGAGGCAGCATACTGGAGCATGCCTTCAGTCATTTCAGTGTGTTTACAACTTGGTGCAAGATGGATTGAGTCTATAGAAAGCAAGAAGTGATCAAGCTCTCACACAAGAAGCCCAATTAAAAAGTCTTCCTGCTTCTACTTGCAGTGGAAAAAATCTAAGAAATGCATATAATATTTATCATAATATCTAACCTACATCACATCAATCAGTACCTTACCCTAATATACTATTAAACAAGAAGAGAAGGAAATAGAGTGTCTTACTGACCTGGAAGCTATCTGTAGGTTGCTGTGCTGATGATGAGTATCCTGTGCTGGGGATGAACCTGTGCTGCTGGTCTGGATGCTGATGGTGTAGAGTAGGGAGGTAGAGATGCAAGAGAGCTGAGTTAGGAGAATAGATTATTACAAAATACAAATAAAGTAGCTATTAAATACCACACGTGTGAAATGTAGTCGTTTTTTCACACGTGTGGGTCCCACCTAGATCTTTTGGAATTTGAAATTGTGAGATCCCTGTTCCCACCAAGCAACAGATTCAAGATACTGGCAGCGGAAGTAGCACTTCTCGCGCGGGACAGGGGTCCCACATTCGGGGCCTCGCCCACGGATATCCGGACAAGAGACTAATCCGTCGGTTTTTCCAAAACCGGACCCGGAAAAACTTCCCTTACCCGGAAAGCACGGGCGATTCCACCTGGATAACTTTTTACTCTAACGTAGTCAAGAACATTTCTGATCGAGCTGATCCAATTGCATCTATAAGATACATGGTCAGATTAAGGAAGAAACTTGCACTTGGATCATTGGGATCAACGCTTTTTTCCCCATTCAAGAGGCACAGCCGTTGATTCTATCCATAGAACAGTTACTGTCCGGGATTTATTTTATCTATCGTAAAAATAAAAGTTTGAGTCTCGATTTACGGATCCATCAGTCCAGCCTAACCCCATCCGCCGATCCCATGGGTTAGCCAACCGCCCAACCACTGTAGTGATGGGATCCAATTTGGAATTTGGTTAGGTTTTGTCCCGGGTACCAAGGAAAAGAGTTCCAAGGCCCCCTAGCCGGAAGTTCATGCAAACATAAAACTAGCCACACCACTTACACACCCAATTTTAAAATTGCCTTTTTTCTTAGCATCAGCTAACTTTAAAACAATCCTTTAATGAAACCATAGTACCACTGATCACAATCTTCCAATTTATCCAGTTGATTCATAATTTCCCATCATTCCTTCATCAGAGTATCTATGGCATCATTGGCAACTAGAACGCTCACCACCTGTCCACACAGAGGCCGTTTCCATAGTTCCTAGCCCATAATACTCGGCAATATAATCACTTATCAAGATGGACTCTCGTTGAAGATCAGCAAGATCAACCAACAGATCCATATAAAAGAGCCATGGACTCATCCGTTGAGGACCAGCAAGGTCAGTCAACCAGATCCATGCCCGGTTTCACAAAACAACTCTTACTCCTTGTTCCAATATCTTCCTCGACGCACGCGTGGGTATCCTAGGCGACCCAGAGCCCGAGCACCGTATGGTCAGCACCCTCTAGGATCCTTCGCAGGTGACCTAGCGCTTCACTCATAGGCCGCTTCCTTGGCCCCTCATCCACTGTACCGGAAGCTCACCATTTTAATCGCACCGAGGCTGGTCAAGACCTCGGCCGACCTTGCTACGCGAGACGTCCTTCATTGACTCTCCGTCAGCAGTTGCAACATTATCAGTTAGGTCTCATGACCTTAATCATAAGATAGTCACAATGCTCCCCCAGCAATCTTGACATAAAACAGTCATTTACAAACAGCATTTACAAACAGCATTTACAAACAGTTTACAATACAGTTTCTATTTTTACTTTCATTTTTCCACATTATCCCTCATCAATCCACATTACTTATTCCATATTCCATTTATATGTATACTCATCCCATCACATCATTTTCCATCTCAACACTTCATATTCCTTCACATCACATATCGTATATTCACATCCATACATATATTCACATCTCCACGTCCACATCCACATTCACATCCACACATCCACATCTACATCCATACATCTATTTTCACATCCACATCTACATGCACATTCATGCATCCACATCCATACATCCACATCTACATGCACATTCACATCTATACATCCACATCTATATGCGTACATGCATACATCCACATCTCTATGCATACATCCACATCCACATCCACATCCACATTCTCCTCATACATCTACATCTACATGTATACATCCACCTCCACATTCACATCCACATCCATACATCTACATCTACATGCATACATCCACCTCCACATCCACATCCACATCTACATCTACATGCATACATCCACATCCACATCTATACATCTACATCTACATGCACACATCTACATCTCCATTCACATCCACATCTATACATCTACATCTACATGCATCCATCCACATCTCTATTTACATCCTCATCTATACATCTACTTCTACATGCATACATCCACATCTCCATGCATACATCCACCTCCACATTCACACTCACATCCATACATCTACATCTACATGCAAACACCCACATCTCCATGCATAATAAAATTCTTTTAATTAATCTAGGATGATAGTTCCTAGAATATGGTAGGAAGTCCTCTTTTTATACTTTGAATGAATTTACTTTATGCGTAATTCCTATAAAAATTTTGCCATAGCTCCGCTACTATGACTGATAAATCTCAATTTTTTTCTAAGGGATAAAGCTTATGATTAAGGATATAATTAGAATAATCTCTAATTGGATTATCAATCCATAATGGATTGAATCATTAATATATATAAACTAAAAGCATAGAAAAAGCCATTAATTTGGCCTCAAGCATAGCTTAATCTTGGGTTAAGGAAAAGCTTTATGAAAAGCTTGATTTGGATTGAGAACGGTTCATGATTATGACCATTTCTTGAGTGAGAGAGAGAATTTACATAAAAATCATTAGAATTTAAACATAAATGAAAATTAACTTCAATAGCATTATGTAACTCTTCACTACTATTCAAACTTCAATAGCATTAAAAAAAAAACCATACCAATTAAACTTCTCAAGCTTGAGAGGGGTTGAGAAGAGAGAAACATTGAGAAATTATAGAAAGATCAATATTCACTAATTACCTTACAACTTGCTTGATTCTTTGTTCACGGTAGAGGCCCCCAACCAATCAATTGGTTAAGTATGTTGATGGAGCCACTAATGGGGATTGAAGAAAGAGGGAAGCTCCAAAAACTAGTGAATTATTAAATGAATTCACAGTTTCTGGCTTAGGTGGAGTAGAGTAACGATGCATAAACACTATATATTTTTCAACAAGGGGGAGGCTTCTATTTATAGGAAAAATTGAGCTCCTAACCAAACAAACTGATTCTAGAATTTTCTAAATCAGTTTGGTCAATATTTGACCATTTTTAGATCAGTTAGGCTAACTTTTTGGAACTAGACTTGAATGAGGAGAGAGGAGAGATAAAATATCTCAATTTTTATGAGTTTAAAACTCATTCAAGCATGTGAAATATGCACCTCCTTTAAAGAACTCCCCTTCCTTACATATGTGTCATAATGGAATCATTTTAATATTGCTCATAGTTTTTTTTTTTACTAATAAACCTTGTACATTTTCAACTCTTCATCTTATGTGAAATATGCACCTCCTTTAAAGAATTCCCCTTCCTTACATATGTCATATTTTTAATATTGCTCATAGTTTTTTACTAATAATCCTTGTACATTTTCAACTCTTCATCTTATGTGAAATATGCACCTCCTTTAAAGAATTCCCCTTCCTTACATATGTCATATTTTTAATATTGCTCATAGTTTTTTACTAATAAACCTTGTACATTTTCAACTCTTCATCTTATGTGAAATATGCACCTCCTTTAAAGAATTCCCCTTCCTTACATATGTCATATTTTTAATATTGCTCATAGTTTTTTACTAATAATCCTTGTACATTTTCAACTCTTCACCTCATGTGAGCATTTACTCATTTTTGGGTATTTTCTTTTTACAAGTTGGATTTATCTCCTCCCTACACATGGATTGATGCTATTGGTCCATAGGAACCTTAATTGGACCATAGTCTAAAGATTTCTGAAAATCTAGACCCTTAGGCTAAGGTTCTTTATAGCTATTTTCAATTAATTCCAATTGCACATTGGAAAATTATTTTTGAATTTCTGTTTCAGGGAAACTCATCTGAATTAGAAGAGATATTTTTCTATCCAAAAATATTCAAAATCTGAATATTCTCTCTCTAGAATATTTTTCTCTCTCTAGGCTAAAACAGATAGAAACGAGGTCTTTATATTTCTGAAGAGGGATTGATTACAGGGAAAGATACTAGACATCAAAAAGGGGGTGGGGGAGGAATCTTACATTCTACCCCACTTAAAAAAATGCGAGATGTCCTCATCTCGCAAACTGGGATAATTTCGCAAGATGCACGAATATGAGACTTAGAGAAAAATTTTAATCAGGATTAACCACCAAGATAAGTCTTAAAGAGAGCAAGATTCAAAATACGAACAAGATTTAAACTTTATTCATTCTCGGAACTTATACAGTAAAGATAGAGGAACTCTTTACACTTCCATAAGTCCGTCCATCATATGGTCACAAAAGCAGTCCTCACAAACTGCACAAGTATAAGGTAACTCATCTATGGGAATGATTCTGTGGGTTATTGCTGCGCCTATCTCAGTGGTATGAGGTGTTCTAAGAAAAGGACCTCTGAGAGGCAAGCCAAAAACGGGGAAAAGGCATATCTTCTCATGAGGAAGAAAACACGCCAGTAAGAAGACCCGCTCAGAAAACCCAGGATGCCTTGATCTCATGACGCAGTAGTATCGGGGACCCAAACCCAAAGCTTCAATAACCATGGCTAAGCGGACATTGTTACGAAAATGTTGCTGACCCCAGGGTGTTACCCTAGTTATGTCTTGATAGGTCCGCCATTTGGTCTGCGCTACAGAAGTTCCTAGGTGAGGAAAAAGTGAGCGCTCATACTGTTCTATAAAATCCTTCTTCACAGACTCACTTGCGTCTTGAAGGTGAGGAATCATTATGGATAAAACTAGTTCTTGTTGCCAAGCCATGAAGGAGATTAAGAAAGAAAGGAGATCGATGGGAGTAAGATTACTGTGAACGACAAGTAAAAGTTACGACTTATATAAAGGAAGGAGCTAGCGTAACTTAGAAGCCAACGGTAACTTGCCACTGAAGTTTTACCGTCTTTCCATGATTTGGGTTTGGCATATTTTTCTATAGAAGGCATTCAGAACTTTGAGATGAGGAGATAAAAGAAGTTCGTAAGCTAAATCACCTACTTCCTTTGGTCCACAATATCTGGGAGATAACTTCTTATACTTCCCAAGAGATAAAGAACTTCTTTTGGGCCGTACTCGAGACCAAAACCTTGATATCCAAAACATCGATTCTCACTTCTGAACTCATTGTTCTGAATCCTTAAAACAGGTGGGACTCTTGAGAAGTATTCTAGGAAAAGGGTCTTCCTTTGTTAAACAGAACTTTCTTTTATTTTAGAGAGGGAATAATTATAAGATCAGAAAGGGAGATTCTTACTCCTGTATACCTCGAAGGCTGGGGAGGAATCTTACATTCTACCCCACTTAAAAAGTGCGAGATGTCCTCATCTCGCAAGGTAGAGGACAACTCTTTTTCTTAACATCCAATTTTATTTTAGGGTTCCTTATATTCTGGTCAACCCAACAGAACACTGGGATAAATATCCCTTATATAGAACTCATCATTAATATTCAGATCATATCATTCATATCTTTAACATGATAATGGTCCATTAGACCGAAAAATTTCCTTCTGAACATTCCTCCACGGGAATTTCAGTCAAGCAAGTTCTCAATTTGTCATCCCTTAACTTGATCTACTGATCAAGTGTTAACAGTAACAATTTGACAGCACAACCCACTAATCTCATAGTGATTTGCTGAATTCATTATCATCATTCCAGTTATGAATATCATCACTGGGACTCGTCCCATTCATCCTCATTGTGGTTTTGTTCAGATTTTTATATTTCAACTAATTTCAGAAATCATCAATTTTCAATCAGAATTTTCAATCAGAATCCAATTCAATTCATCAATTCTCAAACAGAATTAAAAATCATATCAACCACATTCGAATTCATCATCTGGATAGCATTAACGCTTATAATTTCAAGTCTTAGATTTACTCGTATATACTGTCAGTAAAGAGCTGCAGTATACTCTCGGTATATACGGGTAGTCGTGGCTCTTGGAATTATAAGGTAAATACCATCATGTCTAGGCCTCAAGCAAGTAAGGGATTCTATATAATTGCGGTACTTCTATCTGAAGACCCAATTACCAAAATACGAATTTCAGTTTGAATATCAAATTGTATGAATTATATCACACAATTACAACCTTTTTGTGTTTCTACATAAATTTTTGACATATTTGTCTTCTCAGTTGATCTTTATTAACCAATTCGCTCTGATACCAACTGTGAGATCCCTGTTCCCACCAAGCAACAGATTCAAGATACTGGCAGCGGAAGTAGCACTTCTCGCGCGGGACAGGGGTCCCACATTCGGGGCCTCGCCCACGGATATCCGGACAAGAGACTAATCCGTCGGTTTTTCCAAAACCGGACCCGGAAAAACTTCCCTTACCCGGAAAGCACGGGCGATTCCACCTGGATAACTTTTTACTCTAACGTAGTCAAGAACATTTCTGATCGAGCTGATCCAATTGCATCTATAAGATACATGGTCAGATTAAGGAAGAAACTTGCACTTGGATCATTGGGATCAACGCTTTTTTCCCCATTCAAGAGGCACAGCCGTTGATTCTATCCATAGAACAGTTACTGTTCGGGATTTATTTTATCTATCGTAAAAATAAAAGTTTGAGTCTCGATTTACGGATCCATCAGTCCAGCCTAACCCCATCCGATCCCATGGGTTAGCCAACCGCCCAACCACTGTAGTGATGGGATCCAATTTGGAATTTGGTTAGGTTTTGTCCCGGGTACCAAGGAAAAGAGTTCCAAGGCCCACTAGCCGGAAGTTCATGCAAACATAAAACTAGCCACACCACTTACACACCCAATATGAAAATTGCCTTTTTTCTTAGCATCAGCTAACTTTAAAACAATCCTTTAATGAAACCATAGTACCACTGATCACAATCTTCCAATTTATCCAGTTGATTCATAATTTCCCATCATTCCTTCATCAGAGTATCTATGGCATCATTGGCAACTAGAACGCTCACCACCTGTCCACACACAGGCCGTTTCCATAGTTCCTAGCCCATAATACTCGGCAATATAATCACTTATCAAGATGGACTCTCGTTGAAGATCAGCAAGATCAACCAACAGATCCATATAAAAGAGCCATGGACTCATCCGTTGAGGACCAGCAAGGTCAGTCAACCAGATCCATGCCCGGTTTCACAAAACAACTCTTACTCCTTGTTCCAATATCTTCCTCGACGCACGCGTGGGTATCCTAGGCGACCCAGAGCCCGAGCACCGTATGGTCAGCACCCTCTAGGATCCTTCGCAGGTGACCTAGCGCTTCACTCATAGGCCGCTTCCTTGGCCCCTCATCCACTGTACCGGAAGCTCACCATTTTAATCGCACCGAGGCTGGTCAAGACCTCGGCCGACCTTGCTACGCGAGACGTCCTTCATTGACTCTCCGTCACAGCAGTTGCAACATTATCAGTTAGGTCTCACGACCTTAATCATAAGATAGTCACAATGCTCCCCCAGCAATCTTGACATAAAACAGTCATTTACAAACAGCATTTACAAACAGCATTTACAAACAGTTTACAATACAGTTTCTATTTTTACTTTCATTTTTTCACATTATCCCTCATCAATCCACATTACTTATTCCATATTCCATTTATATGTATACTCATCCCATCACATCATTTTCCATCTCAACACTTCATATTCCTTCACATCACATATCGTATATTCACATCCATACATATATTCACATCTCCACGTCCACATCCACATTCACATCCACACATCCACATCTACATCCATACATCTATTTTCACATCCACATCTACATGCACATTCATGCATCCACATCCATACATCCACATCTACATGCACATTCACATCTATACATCCACATCTATATGCGTACATGCATACATCCACATCTCTATGCATACATCCACATCCACATCCACATCCACATTCTCCTCATACATCTACATCTACATGCATACATCCACCTCCACATTCACATCCACATCCATACATCTACATCTACATGCATACATCCACCTCCACATCCACATCCACATCTACATCTACATGCATACATCCACATCCACATCTATACATCTACATCTACATGCACACATCTACATCTCCATTCACATCCACATCTATACATCTACATCTACATGCATCCATCCACATCTCTATTTACATCCTCATCTATACATCTACTTCTACATGCATACATCCACATCTCCATGCATACATCCACCTCCACATTCACACTCACATCCATACATCTACATCTACATGCAAACACCCACATCTCCATGCATAATAAAATTCTTTTAATTAATCTAGGATGATAGTTCCTAGAATATGGTAGGAAGTCCTCTTTTTATACTTTGAATGAATTTACTTTATGCGTAATTCCTATAAAAATTTTGCCATAGCTCCGCTACTATGACTGATAAATCTCAATTTTTTCCTAAGGGATAAAGCTTATGATTAAGGATATAATTAGAATAATCTCTAATTGGATTATCAATCCATAATGGATTGAATCATTAATATATATAAACTAAAAGCATAGAAAAAGCCATTAATTTGGCCTCAAGCATAGCTTAATCTTGGGTTAAGGAAAAGCTTTATGAAAAGCTTGATTTGGATTGAGAACGGTTCATGATTATGACCATTTCTTGAGTGAGAGAGAGAATTTACATAAAAATCATTAGAATTTAAACATAAATGAAAATTAACTTCAATAGCATTATGTAACTCTTCACTACTATTCAAACTTCAATAGCATTAAAAAAAAAAACCATACCAATTAAACTTCTCAAGCTTGAGAGGGGTTGAGAAGAGAGAAACATTGAGAAATTATAGAAAGATCAATATTCACTAATTACCTTACAACTTGCTTGATTCTTTGTTCACGGTAGAGGCCCCCAACCAATCAATTGGTTAAGTATGTTGATGGAGCCACTAATGGGGATTGAAGAAAGAGGGAAGCTCCAAAAACTAGTGAATTATTAAATGAATTCACAGTTTCTGGCTTAGGTGGAGTAGAGTAACGATGCATAAACACTATATATTTTTCAACAAGGGGGAGGCTTCTATTTATAGGAAAAATTGAGCTCCTAACCAAACAAACTGATTCTAGAATTTTCTAAATCAGTTTGGTCAATATTTGACCATTTTTAGATCAGTTAGGCTAACTTTTTGGAACTAGACTTGAATGAGGAGAGAGGAGAGATAAAATATCTCAATTTTTATGAGTTTAAAACTCATTCAAGCATGTGAAATATGCACCTCCTTTAAAGAACTCCCCTTCCTTACATATGTGTCATAATGGAATCATTTTAATATTGCTCATAGTTTTTTTTTTTACTAATAAACCTTGTACATTTTCAACTCTTCATCTTATGTGAAATATGCACCTCCTTTAAAGAATTCCCCTTCCTTACATATGTCATATTTTTAATATTGCTCATAGTTTTTTACTAATAATCCTTGTACATTTTCAACTCTTCATCTTATGTGAAATATGCACCTCCTTTAAAGAATTCCCCTTCCTTACATATGTCATATTTTTAATATTGCTCATAGTTTTTTACTAATAAACCTTGTACATTTTCAACTCTTCATCTTATGTGAAATATGCACCTCCTTTAAAGAATTCCCCTTCCTTACATATGTCATATTTTTAATATTGCTCATAGTTTTTTACTAATAATCCTTGTACATTTTCAACTCTTCACCTCATGTGAGCATTTACTCATTTTTGGGTATTTTCTTTTTACAAGTTGGATTTATCTCCTCCCTACACATGGATTGATGCTATTGGTCCATAGGAACCTTAATTGGACCATAGTCTAAAGATTTCTGAAAATCTAGACCCTTAGGCTAAGATTCTTTATAGCTATTTTCAATTAATTCCAATTGCACATTGGAAAATTATTTTTGAATTTCTGTTTCAGGGGAACTCATCTGAATTAGAAGAGATATTTTTCTATCCAAAAATATTCAAAATCTGAATATTCTCTCTCTAGAATATTTTTCTCTCTCTAGGCTAAAACAGATAGAAACGAGGTCTTTATATTTCTGAAGAGGGATTGATTACAGGGAAAGATACTAGACATCAAAAAGGGGGTGGGGGAGGAATCTTACATTCTACCCCACTTAAAAAAATGCGAGATGTCCTCATCTCGCAAACTGGGATAATTTCGCAAGATGCACGAATATGAGACTTAGAGAAAAATTTTAATCAGGATTAACCACCAAGATAAGTCTTAAAGAGAGCAAGATTCAAAATACGAACAAGATTTAAACTTTATTCATTCTCGGAACTTATACAGTAAAGATAGAGGAACTCTTTACACTTCCATAAGTCCGTCCATCATATGGTCACAAAAGCAGTCCTCACAAACTGCACAAGTATAAGGTAACTCATCTATGGGAATGATTCTGTGGGTTATTGCTGCGCCTATCTCAGTGGTATGAGGTGTTCTAAGAAAAGGACCTCTGAGAGGCAAGCCAAAAACGGGGAAAAGGCATATCTTCTCATGAGGAAGAAAACACGCCAGTAAGAAGACCCGGTCAGAAAACCCAGGATGCCTTGATCTCATGACGCAGTAGTATCGGGGACCCAAACCCAAAGCTTCAATAACCATGGCTAAGCGGACATTGTTACGAAAATGTTGCTGACCCCAGGGTGTTACCCTAGTTATGTCTTGATAGGTCCGCCATTTGGTCTGCGCTACAGAAGTTCCTAGGTGAGGAAAAAGTGAGCGCTCATACTGTTCTATAAAATCCTTCTTCACAGACTCACTTGCGTCTTGAAGGTGAGGAATCATTATGGATAAAACTAGTTCTTGTTGCCAAGCCATGAAGGAGATTAAGAAAGAAAGGAGATCGATGGGAGTAAGATTACTGTGAACGACAAGTAAAAGTTACGACTTATATAAAGGAAGGAGCTAGCGTAACTTAGAAGCCAACGGTAACTTGCCACTGAAGTTTTACCGTCTTTCCATGATTTGGGTTTGGCATATTTTTCTATAGAAGGCATTCAGAACTTTGAGATGAGGAGATAAAAGAAGTTCGTAAGCTAAATCACCTACTTCCTTTGGTCCACAATATCTGGGAGATAACTTCTTATACTTCCCAAGAGATAAAGAACTTCTTTTGGGCCGTACTCGAGACCAAAACCTTGATATCCAAAACATCGATTCTCACTTCTGAACTCATTGTTCTGAATCCTTAAAACAGGTGGGACTCTTGAGAAGTATTCTAGGAAAAGGGTCTTCCTTTGTTAAACAGAACTTTCTTTTATTTTAGAGAGGGAATAATTATAAGATCAGAAAGGGAGATTCTTACTCCTGTATACCTCGAAGGCTGGGGAGGAATCTTACAGAAATTTGACACGTGTGAAAGTCACTTTTTGCCTTGGAAATTGTGCCAATCATGATTTCATAATCAGATCCATTAACACTCTTCCCTCCCCATCTTCCATCCCTGCCAGCACCCTCCCATCATCCTTTTCCTTCCCCCTCTGATCACTTCCTACCCAACACACTCCATCCACTTTGCAACCTGTCTGAAGACTACTACCACTGCAGATCTTCAGGTTACCTGGGCTGCAGCTCAAGTTTGGAAGAGAGCAAGAGAATCACCAGGGAAACTCCAACAGTATGGAAGAGGAAAAGAAAGGTCAGAGATCTATACTCTTTTCAATGTTTTCTGATATATATTTCTTCCATCTATAGAATTCTTGAATCTTACTGCCTAGGAATCTGGTACATCACCCTAGGATTTGATTAGAGATGGATATGAATAGGACTTAGAATTTTGCAACAAAATGCGAGGAGAGTGCTTTACATTTTCCAAATGGTCCAAATCGCGTTTTCCTACAAATTCTGATATTAGTTTCAGTTTTTATTTCTTCCTCTTTGTTTTGCTCTCTTTTGCCCTGGGGAATTCCTCCTAGTGTCATTTACTATCCAGAACATTGTGAGATGTTCCTAGCATTTGATTGGAGATGGATGTTAATAGAAATGGAGAATTTGCAACAAAATGTGAGGAGAGCACTTGACATTTTCCAAATGGCCCTGCATCGCGTTTTCTTGCAAATTCTTGTGTCCCTTTTGGTTTTCACTTTTTCCTCATTGTTTTGCTTTCTATGTCCCTGGGATTTCTTTCTTGATGATGAGAAAAGTTTTTGCTTTGGAACAGTTGATTCTCAGGCCCCTCCTTTCAAGAGGAAGCTGGACTTTTCTGCTGCTATACTCAGACCACAGCAATCACCAGGTGATTCATGTGTGCTCATGAAGAGAGTTGTTTGGTGATATCCTATACATTACCTGATTGCATATATGAGCATATAGAATTCATGATATATAAATTTTTGTTCAGGCAAAAGCAAGAGACTAGAGCAGAAAGGTGAGTCTTCCCTTTCAAAACAAAGGGAACCAGAAGAGGACAAATCTCCAGATTTGCTCCTATTTGACTTTCTTCACAAGTGCAAGGCTCAGAGGAACTTCCACATATACCATAGTATTTTCAACAGGGAGTTCACTATGAGCTCTATTTTGGAGCATCACAGAGATTTTCTTTCAGACCATTGGGATACCTTCAAACAACTGACAGAGGCAGGAAGAATTGTGGAAGGTGAAAAGGTTTTTGTGCATATAAATCATATTGTCTCCATTGACAAGCTGAGGTACCATGTGAATAGAAGATTTGATAGCCTGCCTGAGGAATATAAATTCAGCTGTAACTTGCACACCAGAAAGTGTAGAGTGCTTGAGGAAACCATGGCATTCCTTATGTACATTGTCTTCCATCAGCAATCTCTAGAAGAGCAATTTGCAGGAGGCTGAAGAAGAAGATATATCTGTAGCGGAGGTAAAAGAGGATATTCCTGTGGCAACAGATATGGCAGAGCAGGAAGAAGATATCAACCTCGAGGATGAGGGGTTGCAAGTGGCTGCTCTTGACCTTGTTCAACTGAGGACTGAAACTCTTAGGGCAGCACAGCCAGTTGAAGATTTTGATGTTCAGAGCAGCAACTATGCAGTGCCCATGATTCCAGGTGTCTTGATTGGTGGTAAAGATTATGTTTTTCTCCATGATATAGTGTATGTTCAATTTGAGGGAGGACTATGCCATTTCCCTTATTGCCCAGGCTTCAAGGCTTGACAAGGAGGTTGGCATAGAGGATGACCATTCACTACTGGCTTTGGAAACAACTTTTGATCCTGCAGAGGCCCTTACTATTTGTTTCAAAGAGGCTGAAAATTTCCAAGAGCCAGATGAAGCTACCTTCCAGCTCACCCAGGAAGCTATGAATCTCTCAGCACTTCATAAGGAAAAGCTTAAAGAAGAGGCTGGACTGGAGGGGAGAGGAATAAATCTTTGGAAAGATGAACTTCTTGTTGCTGATGAAAATGAGAAGGTATGATATTATTACTTCAAATCAAATACTTTATCTTGTGTTTAAATGTTTTGTAGTTATGTATTATTGTCTCACTCCAATCTTTTGATACATGGCAGCTAAAAATTGAGGATGACACATTCCTCCAGAGAACAAGTGGAAGCAGGCCGGCTGGGTTTGGCAAAATGTCAAGTCTAGCTCATTATATTCATGATCTAGGCAGTGCTAAGATCTTGATTTACCATAGGCAGTTGAGCAACAATGGAGAAGCCATTGTTTACTTCTTTAAATGTTTGTCTAGGGTTTTAGGTGGACATGATCTTCCATGGAAAAAGGAAAAGATCATTTTAATAGAGAGCATTATGGACTTGCTTCCACAATCCATAACTAATCCTTGAAACTGTTCTACCTTGCCTTACTTGCTTACTACTGTGTTTGGGTCGAGACAAGAATCTTCTTGCCTTAACACCACCAATAGAGGGCTTGATTGGTACCTCCTTGCCATTGGTAGACTTTTTAAAATCCTTTGTGATATGAACATCACCTCCATGCATACCTATATCGGATAACACTTTTTCCAATGCATGAAGAGCATCCTTTCTATTTCTTTCGGGACGGAGTTTCCAAGCAAATCCAATATACAAAAATACCAATTTCTCAATAACTCAACATAGAGCATGCAATGTGCATATGTGAACATTACATAGTGGAATGTCAAGAATGGCCTTGAAGTCAGGGTCAACTTTATCTCTATTAGGTGCTCTCTTCCACCATTTGGAATCCATTACTTGAGCTGATTCTTTGCAGTAAAGACAAGGAGACTTTGAGTTACCTCCTTTACTAATGTTATACATGCACTTAAGTGTTTTAAGATCCCCCGCCATGTGCCACTCTACTTGAAAATCAACTTTCCCTGCAACATGGAGATTCTCTCCTTGCACTTGTCTTTTAATTATTCTTGGTATTTCCGTGTGGTGAAACACCCAATCTTGTAAGATTCCTCCCCCAACCCCTTTTTGATGTCTAGTATCTTCCCCTGTAATCAACCCTCTTCAGAAATATAAAGACCCTGTTGCTAACTATTTTAGCCTAGAGAGAGGAAAATTATTCTAGAGAGAGAATATTCAGATTTTGAATATTTTTGGATAGAAAAATATCTCTTATAATTCAGATGAGTTCCCCTGAAACAGAAATTCAAAAAGAAATTTCCAATGTGCAATTGGAATTAATTGGAAATAGGTATAAAGAACCTTAGTCTAAGGGTCTAGATTTTCAGAAATCTTTAGACTATGGTCCAATTAAGGTTCCTATGGGCCAATAGCATCAATCCATGTGTAGGGAAGAGATAAATCCAAATTTGTAAAAAGAAGATACCCAAAAATGAGTAAATGCTCACATAAGGTGAAGAGTTGAAAATGTACAAGGTTTATTAGTAAAAAACTATGAGCAATATTAAAATGATTCCATTATGACACATATGTAAGGAAGGTGAATTCTTTAAAGGAGGTGCATATTTCACATAAGATGAAGAGTTGAAAATGTACAAGGTTTATTAGTAAAAAACTATAAGCAATATTAAAATGATTCCATTATGACACATATGTAAGGAAGGGGAATTCTTTAAAGGAGGTGCATATTTCACATAAGATGAAGAGTTGAAAATGTACAAGGTTTATTAGTAAAAAAACTATGAGCAATATTAAAATGATTCCATTATGACACATATGTAAGGAAGGGGAATTCTTTAAAGGAGGTGCGTATTTCACATAAGATGAAGAGTTGAAAATGTACAAGGTTTATTAGTAAAAAAACTATGAGCAATATTAAAATGATTCCATTATGACACATATGTAAGGAAGGGGAGTTCTTTAAAGGAGGTGCATATTTCACATGCTTGAATGAGTTTTAAACTCATAAAAATTGAGATATTTCATCTCTCCTCTCTCCTCATTCAAGTCTAGTTCCAAAAAGTTAGCTTAACTGACCTAAAAATGGTCAAATATTGACCAAACTGATTTAGAAAATTCTAGAATCAGTTTGTTTAGTTAGGAGCTCAATTTTTCCTATAAATAGAAGCCTCCCCCTTGTTGAAAAATATATAGTGTTTATGCATCGTTACTCTACTCCACCTAAGCCAAGAACTGTGAATTCATTTAATAATTCACTAGTTTTTGGAGCTTCCCTCTTTCTTCAATCCCCATTAGTGGCTCCATCAACATACTTAACCAATTGATTGGTTGGGGGCCTCTACCGTGAACAAAGAATCAAGCAAGTTGTAAGGTAATTAGTGAATATTGATCTTTCTATAATTTCTCAATGTTTCTCTCTTCTCAACCCCTCTCAAGCTTGAGAAGTTTAATTGGTATGGTTTTTTAAATGCTATTGAAGTTTGAATAGTAGTGAAGAGTTACATAATTTAATAAATGCTATTGAAGTTAATTTTCATTTAGGTTTAAATTCTAATGATTTTTATGTAAATTCTCTCTCTCACTCAAGAAATGGTCATACTCATGACCCGTTCTCAATACAAATCAAGCTTTTCATAAAGCTTTTCCTTAACCCAAGATTAAGCTATGCTTGAGGCCAAATTAATGGCTTTTTTCTATGCTTTTAGTTTATGTATATTGATGATTCACTCCATTATGGATTAATAATCCAATTAGAGATCATTTTAATTATTTTCTTAATGATAAGCATTATCCCTTAGAAAAATTGAGATTTATCAGTCATAGTAGCGGAGCTATGGCAAAATTTTTATAAAAATTATGCATAAAATAATTTCATTCAAAGCATAAAAAGAGGACTTCCTACCATATTCTAGGAATTATCATCCTAGATTAATTGAAAGAATTTCATTATAATCATGGAGAAATTGAATTTTAATATCATGTATAAAGGATAAGTTTTTATATCAAAAGTGTTATTTTTACCATTTTTATTTTCATGCATAGAAGTATGCATAATGGATAAATTTTTATATCAAAAGTGTTATTTTTATCATTTTTATTTCATGCATAGAAGTATGCATAATGGATAAATTTTTATATCAAAAGTGTTATTTTTACCATTTTTATTTCATGCATAGAAGTATGCATAATGGATAAATTTTTATATCAAAAGTGTTATTTTTACCATTTTTATTTCATGCATAGAAGTATGCATAATGGATAAATTTTTATATCAAAAGTGTTATTTTTACCATTTTTATTTCATGCATAGAAGAATGCATAATGGATAAATTTTTATATCAAAAGTGTTATTTTTATCATTTTTAATTTTCATGCATAGAAGTATGCATAAAGGAAAAATTTTTATATCAAAAGTGTTACTTTTATCATTTTTAATTTTCATGCATAGAAGTATGCATAAAAGAAAATTTTTTTATATTAAAAGTGTTACTTTTATCATTTTTTAATTTTCATGCATAAAAGTATGCATAAAAGAAAATTTTTATATCAAAAGTGTTACTTTTATCATTTTTAATTTTCATGCATAGAAGTATGCATAAAGGGAAAATTTTTATATCAAAAGTGTTACTTTTATCATTTTTAATTTTCATGCATAGAAGTATGCATAAAGGAAAAAAAATTATATCAAAAGTGTTACTTTTATCATATTGGATTTCATGCATATAGGTATGCATAAAAGATATTCTTTTTATACTAAAAGTGTGATTTTCCTCATAAATGGATTTTATGCTTAACTTAGATGCATAAGAGAAATTCTTTTATTCTAAAAGTGTAATTCTCTACCAAATTGAAATTATGCATAAGAAGATGCATAAAAGATCGATTTTAATTTCGAAAGTGTTAGTCTCCTTAAATGGAATTTATGTATAAATAAATGTGTAGAGAAATCTTATATCAAATATAAGAATTCTCTTTTAAAAAAAAAGATATGAAATGTGATAAGATGTGATAAGAGGTGTATGAGATGTGATAAGAATTGATAAGATGCGTATGGAAAGTGATAGGATGTGATAAGAGGTGTATGAGATGTGACAAGAATTGATAAGATGCGTATGGAAAGTGATAGGATGTGATAAGAGGTGTATGAGATGTGATAAGAATTGATAAGATGCGTATGGAAAGTGATAGGATGTGATAAGAGGTGTATGAGATGTAAAAAGATGTGATAAGATGTGTATGAGATGTGATAAGATTTGATAAGATGCGTATGGAAAGTGATAGGATGTGATAAGAGGTGTATGAGATGTAAAAAGATGTGATAAGATGTGTATGAGATGTGTTAAGATGAGTTAGGATGTGTTAAGATGTATATGAGATATGTTAGGACGACAATGGATGTAATATGGTTGTATGAATGTGATGTGGATGTATACATGTAGATGTATATGTATGAATGTGAATGTTGATGTGGATGTGGATGTATGGATGTAGATACGGATGTGTATGTATGTATGTGGATGTGTGGATGTAAAAATGGACGTATGTATATAGATGTGGATGTATGGATGTATGTATGTAGATGTGGATGTATGGATGTGATTGTGAATGAAGAGGTGGATGTGAATGTATGGATGTAGATACAGATGTGGATGTATGTATGTAGATGTGGATGTATGGATGTGATTATGAATGAAGAGGTGGATGGGAATGTATGGATGTAGATACGGATGTGGATGTATGTATGTGAATGTGGATGCATGAATGAGGATGTGAAAATGGATGTATGCATGTGAATGTGGATGTATGAATATGAATGTGGATATGTGGATGTGGAAATGGAGGTATGGATGTATGAATGTAGATGTGGATGTATGCATGTAGATGCGTATGTATGAATGTGAAATTGGATGTATGATGTGGACGTACGAACATGGATATGTATGTAGAATAATGAATATGAAGATGTATGTGAGATAATGTAGTCTATATGAGTGAATGGATGAGAACGAGTACACACTGAATGGAATGTGGAATAAGTAATGTGGTCCGAGAGTGGATAATATGGAAAGACAAGAGTTCGTTATAGAAACTGTATTTGTGACTGTTTGTAAATGACTGTTTTATGTCAAGAATGCTGGAGAAGCATTTTGACCGTCTTGAGGATTAAGGTCACTGATAAAGTTGCAACTGCTGACGGAGAGTCAATGGAGGACGTCTCGCGTAGCAAGGTCGATCGAGGTCTTGACCAGCCTCGGCTCGATTTAAATGGTGAGCTTCCGGTACGGTGGATGAGGGACCAAGGAAGCGGCCTATGAGTGAAGCGCTAGGTCACCTGCGAAGGATCCTAGAGGGTGCTGACCATACGGTGCTCGGGCTCTGGGTCGCCGAAGATACCCACACGTGCGTCGTGGGAGATATTGGAATAAGAAGTAAGAGTTGTTTTTCTGAAACCGGGCATGGATCTGGTTGATTGACCTTGCTGGTCCTCAACAGATGAGTCCATGGCTCTTTTATATGGATCTGTGGGTTGATCTTGCTGATCTTCCACGGAGATTCCATTCTATTATATGAATGTATTGCCGGTTACTATGAGCTAGGAACCATGGAAAAGGCCCCTGAGAGAACAGGTGGTGAGCGTTTTGGTTGCCAATGATGCCATAAGTATACCGATGAAAGAATGACTGGAAATAAGGATTCAACCAGAGACTTTGAGGATTGTCATCAGTGACATAATGGTTTTATTAAAGGATTGTTTTAAAGCTAGTTGATGCTAAGAAAAAAGCAATTTCATATTGGGTGTGTAAGTGGTATGACTAGTTTTATGTTTGCATGAACTTCCGGCTAGGGGGCCTTGGAACTCTTTTCCTTGGTACCCGGGACAAAACCTAACCAAATTCCAATCTGGATCCCATCACTACAGTGGTTGGGCGGTTGGCTAACCCATGGGATCGGATGGGGTTAGGCTAGACTGATGGATCCGTAAATCGAGATTTAATTTCTATTATTACGATAGATGAAGTAAATCCCGGATAGAAATTGTTCTATGGATAGGAATCAACGGCTGTGCCTCTTGATGGGGAAAAAAGCGTTGATCCCAATGATCCAAGTGCAAGTTCTTCCTTGATTTGACCAAGTACCGTTAAAGGTGCAGTCAGATCAGTTTGATCAGTAATG
Organism: Cibotium barometz; assembly: GCF_041138505.1. Lineage (NCBI taxonomy): Eukaryota > Viridiplantae > Streptophyta > Polypodiopsida > Cyatheales > Cibotiaceae > Cibotium > Cibotium barometz. The sequence continues at coordinate 39,573,793 of NC_141093.1, read as the reverse complement.
ATCTTGACTACGTTAGAGTAAAGAGTTATCCTGGTGGAATCGCCCGTGCTTTCCGGGTAAAGGAAGTTTTTCCGGTTTCGGTTTTGGACAAACCGACGGATTAGTCTCTTGTCCGGATATCCGTGGGCGAGGCCCCGAGTGTGGGACCCCTGTCCCGCGCGAGAAGTGCTACTTCCGCTGCTAGTACCCCAAATCCGTTGCTCGGTGGGAACAGGGATCTCACAGTTGGTATCAGAGCGGTTTTGAAAGCTAATAAAGATAATTAAATTCTTATCTGAAATTGGTAATAAGAATTCAGAAACAGCATTTTCATAATGTATTTTCATTCCGTAAGCTTCTTTAATGAAGAAATTTTAATCAAAGAAATTGTTTTTATAGATGGAAGTTCCACATTTATCTGGTATTCCCGACCTCACCCAGTCTCAAGATATGATTGCATTTGCCTTCGAGCATCTCACCTCTTCCGCTTCAACTCAAACAAGCCGAGCAAGACTCGCACGCCATTTCGCGGATTTATATTTTCCTACCCCAGCGGAGAGAATACAACATAAGTGGTTTGCAGGGCAATATGTCCACGCCCATTGCAACCACCATACAATGCTGTGGCAGAATCTCTCATTGACTATGATCCTGTTAAAGCTGAAAATGGTGCGTGGTGTCATTCTATATCATTCGACACCTCGAAATTTCAGACTTTCATGTCGAATTTATAGACTCCTTAGTCGATTTATCCCTAAGGAGAAAATAATAGCTCCCTTCGCAGTTAGAGAACTTATGTAACAGGGCATGACTCTGGCCCAATACCGTCGTCTTATGCGTCTCTCGAAGAGATTTTGAATTTTGGAGCCGAGCCACTCTATGTAATTATTGCAACTTGTATATAAATATACAAATATTTTTTTTTTTACGGACAATCGGATAAAGAAAAATCTATTTATCAGACTTAAGTCATAGATCTCCAATAAGATCAACTGAGGAGCAAATTATGTCAAAAGTTTATCAAGACGCACAAAAAGGTTGTAATTGTTTGATATAATTCATACAAATTGTTAATTCAAATTGAAATTCGTAAATTAGTAATTGGGTCTTCAATTGGAAGTACCGCAATTGTATGGAACCCTGACTTGCTTGAGACCTAGACATGATGGTATTTACCTTATAGTTTCGAGTATCATGGCTATCCGTATATATCGAGGGTATAACTGCAGCTCTTTACCGACAGTATATATGAGTAAATCTAAGACTTGAAATTATAAGCGTTAATGCTATCCAGATGATGATTTTGAATGTGGTTGATATGATTTTTAATTCTGTTTGGGAACTGATGAATTGATTTGGATTCTGATTGAAAAATGATGATCCTTGAAAATGGATTGAAATGTAATAAGCTGAGCGAAACCACAATGTGGATGATTGGGACGAGTCCCTGTAATGATAAATGATGAAAATGATTCAGCAAATCACTATGAGATTAGTGGATTATGTTGTCAAATTGCTACTGTTAATACTTGAGACGGTAGATCAAGTTAAGGGATGACAAATTGAGAACTTGCTTAACTTAAATTCCGTGGAGGAATGTTCAGAAGGAAATTTTCGGTCTAATGGACCATTATCGTGTTAAAGATATGAATGATATGATCTGAATGAATTGTTATTTAATGATGAATTCTATATAAGGGATATTTATCCCCATATTCTGTTGGGTTGACCGGAATATAAGGAACCCCAGAATAAATTGGATCTTAAGCAAAAAAGTTGTCCTCTACTTGCGAGATGAGGACATCTTGCACCTTTTAAGTGGGGTAGAATGTAAGATTCCTCCCCCAGCCTTAGAGGTATACAGGAGTAAGAATCTCCCTTTCTGATCTTATAATTATTCTCTCTCTAAAATAAAAGAAAGATTCTGTTTAAAAAAGGAAGAACCTTTTTCCTGAATACTTCTCAAGAGTCCCACCTGTTTTAAGGATTCAGAACAACGAGTTCAGAAGTGAGAATCGATGTTTTGGATATCAAGGTTTTGGTCTCGAGTACGGCCCAAAAGAAGTTCTTTATCTCTTGGGAAGTATAAGAAGTTATCTCCCAGATATTGTGGACCAAAGAAAGTAGGTGATTTAGCTTACGAACTTCTTTTATCTCCTCATCTCAAAGTTCTGAATGCCTTCTATAGAAAAATGTGCCAAACCCAAATCATGGAAAGACGGTAAAACTTCAGTGGCAAGTTACCGTTGGCTTCTAAGTTACGCTAGCTCCTTCCTTTATATAAGTCGTAACTTTTACTTGTCGTTCACAGTAATCTTACTTCCATCGATCTTCTTTCTTTCTTAATCTCCTTCATGGCTTGGCAACAAGAATTAGTTTTATCCATGATGATTTCTCACCTTCAAGACGCAAGGGAGTCTGTGAAGAAAGATTTTATAGAGCAGTATGAGCGCTCACTTTTCCCTCACTTGGGAACTTCTGTAGCGCAGACAAAATGGCGGACCTATCAAGACATAACTAGGGTAACACCCTGGGGTCAGCAGCACTTTCGTAACAATGTCCGCTTGGCCATGGTTATTGAAGCTTTGGGTTTGGGTCCCCGATACTACTGCGTCATGAGATCAAGGCATCCTGGGTTTTCTGAGCGGGTCTTCTTACTGGCGTGTTTTCTTCCTCATGAGAAGATATGCCTTTACCCCGTTTTTGGCTTGCCTCTCAGAGGTCCTTTTGTTAGAACACCTCATACCACTGAGATAGGCGCAGCAATAACCCACAGAATCATTCCCATAGATGAGTTACCTTATACTTGTGCAGCTTGTGAGGACTGCTTTTGTGACCATATGATGGACGGGCTTATGGAAGTGTAAAGAGTTCCTCTATCTTTACTGTATAAGTTCCGAGAATGAATAAAGTTTAAATCTTGTTCGTATTTTGAATCTTGCTCTCTTTAAGACTTATCTTGGTGGTTAATCTTGATTAAATTTTTTCTCTAAGTCTCATATTCGTGAATCTTGCGAAATTATCACAAGTTGCGAGATGAGGACATCTCGCGTTTTTTAAGTGGGGTAGAATGTAAGATTCCTCCCCCAACCCCTTTTTGATGTCTAGTATCTTCCCCTGTAATCAACCCTCTTCAGAAATATAAAGACCCTGTTGCTAACTATTTTAGCCTAGAGAGAGGAAAATTATTCTAGAGAGAGAATATTCAGATTTTGAATATTTTTGGATAGAAAAATATCTCTTATAATTCAGATGAGTTCCCCTGAAACAGAAATTCAAAAAGAATTTTCCAATGTGCAATTGGAATTAATTGGAAATAGGTATAAAGAACCTTAGTCTAAGGGTCTAGATTTTCAGAAATCTTTAGACTATGGTCCAATTAAGGTTCCTATGGGCCAATAGCATCAATCCATGTGTAGGGAAGAGATAAATCCAAATTTGTAAAAAGAAGATACCCAAAAATGAGTAAATGCTCACATAAGGTGAAGAGTTGAAAATGTACAAGGTTTATTAGTAAAAAACTATGAGCAATATTAAAATGATTCCATTATGACACATATGTAAGGAAGGGGAATTCTTCAAAGGAGGTGCATATTTCACATAAGATGAAGAGTTGAAAATGTACAAGGTTTATTAGTAAAAAACTATGAGCAATATTAAAATGATTCCATTATGACACATATGTAAGGAAGGGGAATTCTTTAAAGGAGGTGCATATTTCACATAAGATGAAGAGTTGAAAATGTACAAGGTTTATTAGTAAAAAAACTATGAGCAATATTAAAATGATTCCATTATGACACATATGTAAGGAAGGGGAATTCTTTAAAGGAGGTGCGTATTTCACATAAGATGAAGAGTTGAAAATGTACAAGGTTTATTAGTAAAAAAACTATGAGCAATATTAAAATGATTCCATTATGACACATATGTAAGGAAGGGGAGTTCTTTAAAGGAGGTGCATATTTCACATGCTTGAATGAGTTTTAAACTCATAAAAATTGAGATATTTCATCTCTCCTCTCTCCTCATTCAAGTCTAGTTCCAAAAAGTTAGCTTAACTGACCTAAAAATGGTCAAATATTGACCAAACTGATTTAGAAAATTCTAGAATCAGTTTGTTTGGTTAGGAGCTCAATTTTTCCTATAAATAGAAGCCTCCCCCTTGTTGAAAAATATATAGTGTTTATGCATCGTTACTCTACTCCACCTAAGCCAAGAACTGTGAATTCATTTAATAATTCACTAGTTTTTGGAGCTTCCCTCTTTCTTCAATCCCCATTAGTGGCTCCATCAACATACTTAACCAATTGATTGGTTGGGGGCCTCTACCGTGAACAAAGAATCAAGCAAGTTGTAAGGTAATTAGTGAATATTGATCTTTCTATAATTTCTCAATGTTTCTCTCTTCTCAACCCCTCTCAAGCTTGAGAAGTTTAATTGGTATGGTTTTTTAAATGCTATTGAAGTTTGAATAGTAGTGAAGAGTTACATAATTTAATAAATGCTATTGAAGTTAATTTTCATTTATGTTTAAATTCTAATGATTTTTATGTAAATTCTCTCTCTCACTCAAGAAATGGTCATACTCATGACCCGTTCTCAATACAAATCAAGCTTTTCATAAAGCTTTTCCTTAACCCAAGATTAAGCTATGCTTGAGGCCAAATTAATGGCTTTTTTCTATGCTTTTAGTTTATGTATATTGATGATTCACTCCATTATGGATTAATAATCCAATTAGAGATCATTTTAATTATTTCCTTAATGATAAGCATTATCCCTTAGAAAAATTGAGATTTATCAGTCATAGTAGCGGAGCTATGGCAAAATTTTTATAAAAATTATGCATAAAATAATTTCATTCAAAGCATAAAAAGAGGACTTCCTACCATATTCTAGGAATTATCATCCTAGATTAATTGAAAGAATTTCATTATAATCATGGAGAAATTAAATTTTAATATCATGTATAAAGGATAAGTTTTTATATCAAAAGTGTTATTTTTACCATTATTATTTTCATGCATAGAAGTATGCATAATGGATAAATTTTTATATCAAAAGTGTTATTTTTATCATTTTTATTTCATGCATAGAAGTATGCATAATGGATAAATTTTTATATCAAAAGTGTTATTTTTACCATTTTTATTTCATGCATAGAAGTATGCATAATGGATAAATTTTTATATCAAAAGTGTTATTTTTACCATTTTTATTTCATGCATAGAAGTATGCATAATGGATAAATTTTTATATCAAAAGTGTTATTTTTACCATTTTTGTTTCATGCATAGAAGAATGCATAATGGATAAATTTTTATATCAAAAGTGTTATTTTTATCATTTTTAATTTTCATGCATAGAAGTATGCATAAAGGAAAAATTTTTATATCAAAAGTGTTACTTTTATCATTTTTAATTTTCATGCATAGAAGTATGCATAAAAGAAAATTTTTTTATATTAAAAGTGTTACTTTTATCATTTTTAATTTTCATGCATAAAAGTATGCATAAAAGAAAATTTTTATATCAAAAGTGTTACTTTTATCATTTTTAATTTTCATGCATAGAAGTATGCATAAAGGAAAAATTTTTATATCAAAAGTGTTACTTTTATCATTTTTAATTTTCATGCATAGAAGTATGCATAAAGGAAAAAATTTTATATCAAAAGTGTTACTTTTATCATATTGGATTTCATGCATATAGGTATGCATAAAAGATATTCTTTTTATACTAAAAGTGTGATTTTTCTCATAAATGGATTTTATGCTTAACTTAGATGCATAAGAGAAATTCTTTTATTCTAAAAGTGTAATTCCCTACCAAATTGAAATTATGCATAAGAAGATGCATAAAAGATTGATTTTAATTTCGAAAGTGTTAGTCTCCTTAAATGGAATTTATGTATAAATAAATGTGTAGAGAAATCTTATATCAAATATAAGAATTCTCTTTTTAAAAAAAAGATATGAAATGTGATAAGATGTGATAAGAGGTGTATGAGATGTGATAAGAATTGATAAGATGCGTATGGAAAGTGATAGGATGTGATAAGAGGTGTATGAGATGTGATAAGAATTGATAAGATGCGTATGGAAAGTGATAGGATGTGATAAGAGGTGTATGAGATGTGATAAGAATTGATAAGATGCGTATGGAAAGTGATAGGATGTGATAAGAGGTGTATGAGATGTAAAAAGATGTGATAAGATGTGTATGAGATGTGATAAGATTTGATAAGATGCGTATGGAAAGTGATAGGATGTGATAAGAGGTGTATGAGATGTAAAAAGATGTGATAAGATGTGTATGAGATGTGATAGAATGTGTTAAGATGAGTTAGGATGTGTTAAGATGTATATGAGATGTGTTAGGACGAGAATGGATGTAATATGGTTGTATGAATGTGATGTGGATGTATACATGTAGATGTATATGTATGAATGTGAATGTTGATGTGGATGTGGATGTATGGATGTAGATACGGATGTGTATGTATGTATGTGGATGTGTGGATGTAAAAATGGACGTATGTATATAGATGTGGATGTATGGATGTATGTATGTAGATGTGGATGTATGGATGTGATTGTGAATGAAGAGGTGGATGTGAATGTATGGATGTAGATACAGATGTGGATGTATGTATATAGATGTGGATGTATGGATGTGATTATGAATGAAGAGGTGGATGTGAATGTATGGATGTAGATACGGATGTGGATGTATGTATGTGAATGTGGATGCATGAATGAGGATGTGAAAATGGATGTATGCATGTGAATGTGGATGTATGAATATGAATGTGGATATGTGGATGTGGAAATGGAGGTATGGATGTATGAATGTAGATGTGGATGTATGCATGTAGATGCGTATGTATGAATGTGAAATTGGATGTATGATGTGGACGTACGAACATGGATATGTATGTAGAATAATGAATATGAAGATGTATGTGAGATAATGTAGTCTATATGAGTGAATGGATGAGAACGAGTACACACTGAATGGAATGTGGAATAAGTAATGTGGTCCGAGAGTGGATAATATGGAAAGACAAGAGTTCGTTATAGAAACTGTATTTGTGACTGTTTGTAAATGACTGTTTTATGTCAAGAATGCTGGAGAAGCATTTTGACCGTCTTGAGGATTAAGGTCACTGATAAAGTTGCAACTGCTGACGGAGAGTCAATGGAGGACGTCTCGCGTAGCAAGGTCGATCGAGGTCTTGACCAGCCTCGGCTCGATTTAAATGGTGAGCTTCCGGTACGGTGGATGAGGGACCAAGGAAGCGGCCTATGAGTGAAGCGCTAGGTCACCTGCGAAGGATCCTAGAGGGTGCTGACCATACGGTGCTCGGGCTCTGGGTCGCCGAAGATACCCACGCGTGCGTCGTGGGAGATATTGGAATAAGAAGTAAGAGTTGTTTTTCTGAAACCGGGCATGGATCTGGTTGATTGACCTTGCTGGTCCTCAACAGATGAGTCCATGGCTCTTTTATATGGATCTGTGGGTTGATCTTGCTGATCTTCCACAGAGATTCCATTCTATTATATGAATATATTGCCGGTTACTATGAGCTAGGAACCATGGAAAAGGTCCCTGAGAGAACAGGTGGTGAGCGTTTTGGTTGCCAATGATGCCATAAGTATACCGATGAAAGAATGACTGGAAATAAGGATTCAACCAGAGACTTTGAGGATTGTCATCAGTGACATAATGGTTTTATTAAGGGATTGTTTTAAAGCTAGTTGATGCTAAGAAAAAAGCAATTTCATATTGGGTGTGTAAGTGGTATGACTAGTTTTATGTTTGCATGAACTTACGGCTAGGGGGCCTTGGAACTCTTTTCCTTGGTACCCGGGACAAAACCTAACCAAATTCCAAATTGGATCCCATCACTACAGTGGTTGGGCGGTTGGCTAACCCATGGGATCGGATGGGGTTAGGCTGGACTGATGGATCCGTAAATCGAGATTTAACTTCTATTATTACGATAGATGAAGTAAATCCCGGATAGAAATTGTTCTATGGATAGGAATCAACGGCTGTGCCTCTTGATGGGGAAAAAAGCGTTGATCCCAATGATCCAAGTGCAAGTTCTTCCTTGATTTGACCAAGTACCGTTAAAGGTGCAGTCAGATCAGTTTGATCAGTAATGATCTTGACTACGTTAGAGTAAAGAGTTATCCTGGTGGAATCGCCCGTGCTTTCCGGGTAAAGGAAGTTTTTCCGGTTTCGGTTTTGGACAAACCGACAGATTAGTCTCTTGTCCGGATATCCGTGGGCGAGGCCCCGAGTGTGGGACCCCTGTCCCGCGCGAGAAGTGCTACTTCCGTTGCTAGTACCCCAAATCCGTTGCTCGGTGGGAACAGGGATCTCACAAATCTAGTGTTTCATGGTCTTCTGTCTTCACCTGTGATTATACAAAACAAAAGTCTTACTATAAAAGATTTGAAAACATTGACTAAAATCAAGTACGAAACAAAAAATGATCATACCTGGAACGAGCCTAACCACCATATGTGTTTCTCCGACTGCACACTAAAATACTTCGAACTCGCTTCAGTCAATGATGTATCAAGTGCTCCATTCATCAATGTAATAGTAATCCTTTCCATTTTCTTTTTCTTTACAACCTCACACTCATCCAGTTTGATAACAAATTTCAAAATGCCTTTGCACTCTTCAAATGTTATTCCATAAAACTCGACCATTCTTCTTTGAAGTTGTTGTAGATCTACAAATATATTGTTCCAAGGGTCATACACAGTGGTTCCTTTACCACCATGAAATATTTCTTCAATATGGATATATTGTCCAATAAACTCATCTATACTTTCATTCAAATGACCTCTTATCTTCCACACTGTTGCTGGATTTGGCAGTAAAACTCGTTTAGTCCTTTGATCTCTCAAAGTTGAGGATATCGCATGGAAAATCGAACTATATCCCTTCCTGCTAACTCCACTAACATCAAGAGCCTCTTGGATTGTAGTACCATCAACTTGATTATTGGATATAAAGTCCTCTACAACATTGCGTTTGATTGTTTTGTATTTTCTTCTTCAATCAAACCTTTTGCTACACCACAAGAAAGCAATCCTTTCATTTGTTTAACTGGAAGAAGGTTGGGATCCATATTTTGTTTTGCAGGCTCCAATAGTTTCCTATAGTAACAACACAATATGCCTATATTATTCAACACAATATGCCTATATTATTCAACACTTCCAATCCTGTTTTGCGTTAATGTACAAAATAGATATAGTCATTTGAGAGCATTTTTTAGTATAAAAAATAAAAAATTACAAACTAGCCTTGCTTCCTGAATTCTTCGCTTGCATCCACCAGTCCTAGCCTTCAAATTTGCAATGTTTTTAATCTTCCTGCTTCGTTGTCTGTCTCCAAGCACGGTTCTCTTCCTTCTTGATCTTGTCAACTCTTTTTTACTCTTTGAATGCTCCTCAATTTCATTCTGCAAACTGCTGCTCCAATTTTGCACGAATAGCTATCTCTTGAATCCTGGCCCCCTTTTCTTGTAGGTACATTGTTTTATATGTTTCTGCAAATGCAGATTGTGCTGAAATATAACCAAGAATATTTTGTCCATCGCCTGCAAACCTCAGTAGTGTGGTTGGATTGACAAATGGAGATGTAAAGTTTTTTACTAGACATTTTGGATATATACTTCCATCACACCATAAGTCAATATGTTGGAGCCCTTCTCTTCTCATATTTTCCCGTTGTTGAGCATTCAGCACCGTATCCTTTCATCTTTTTTGTGCTGGAGCATATTGTTCTTCTAAGTCGATGCGAAGATGGTGTAATCGCTTCTTCTGAGATTGTAACTCACTAGTATCGGCCATTTTTTGTGCTTCTGAGGTTGCAAAGTTTGCTTGTCAATCTCATAGTCTTTTTGTAACATGAATCGTGGAATTGTGGCGGTATCCATACAATCATTAAGTTCAGTGATGGATTCTTTATGAGAGGCCTGCAACGTCGTCAAAAGAGATGCGGAATCTTCGAGAAACAAAAAAAAATCAAGGAGATATTTAATGCAAAATCATGTTAGTTAGACAAAAGATTATCTTATTCTTTTCTGAACTGACAGTTCAGTAGTCCTTATTGACAGTTCTGAGCCACGTTTCCATATTTTATTATTTTTGAGGTCTTTTAGGAGAGAAATAAATCGAAAAATAGTGAATTTCTTACAGGGCCCCAAAATGAGCTCCCTTTTTCCCTAATGTGTAATGCTTACAAGACATGGAGAGAAACATAACACTTACGTGATTGCATAGTTCACACACCTCAATGTACAAGGGTCCTTCTTCTTAGAGTTACACTTTATAGTCATGGTGGTGGCTAACCTTGGTATGAGAGGGAGATGTAGTTGGTGATAGGTTGCAATGATGGAGTCTCCTCTCTGACTCTCTCCACCTCATGAAAAAAAAGACTCCTCCAATATGTCTCTCTCAATGATAACTTTAGCATTGAGCTACTTCGCATCCAGGGTCTTTAAAACATTTGATTTACAAATTTCACACACACACACACACACACACACAAAATATAGTAGAATAGAAGCCCCCATTTTATATTGAATTTGTCAAGTTAAACTAACAAGCTTTGACATGTGTGTGCACACGCCCATGTACACACACACACACACACACACACACACACACACACACCGACACTTAGACGGGTAAATGTGCATATTAAATGATGGTGAGCTATAAAATAATTTGAAACTTAAATAGTTGAATGATTGGGAAGTCATTTACGGGATGATGCACTATATGTAATTATTTCTTTACCCCATTTATTAGGTACTATCATGATAATCTCTAAAGATCATGTTAAGCCATGTCCCTCACCACCACTAGTGGTTTTTGATAATGTTAACTTCTTTTGGATTATTTACAAGACATGATCATGATAGTCATCTTCTTTTGGCTTCTTTACAAGACATATTTCTTTCCAGTAAGCGATAGTGAAGTCCCATCTAAATATTTGGGTAGTTCTATTTCATGTAGCATTTATGATAAATTTTAATAGGCAGGTATAAGTTTCGATAAGATCCAATTCTTTCAAATGAGGCCATAAGGCATCTAGTAGGATCTTTTACAGACATAAGACCACTTTGGTTGACATTTGGCTTGTATTTGAGGTCAAAATGAGGTAATAAAACCTTGAATAAGCCTTTGCTTAGTGAGGTGAAATAATATCATTTGATGATATATAGTTTGCGTTTGTGATTGAACGGCATCATGGTCCATAAAATAATCCCACCTTCCTTAAAATGAGATGAAAAGCCTCATTTATAGTGGTGTTTAGCTATCATTTATTTTTAAGCAAATCCTTAAGTAAGTTTCATTTGAGGTCATAGGCGATCACAAGACCTTCCTACCAACCAAGCTCATAAGATCTTAGGATATGATAATTTTCTTTTATTGAGGTCAAATGAAGTCATCATAGCACTAACCTTGAATGCCTTCAATTCCCACTTGATGTGGAATTCATTGATCACTCCTGACATATGCCAAACATTGGTAGCACCAAAGGGTGCTATAGAGCTACACATCATAGGAATTTCGATTCTAAATAGATCCCACGTGAATGAAATCTCATCAAGTGTTTTGGTGGGCCATCACAATTTGAATTTATCGTTTGATTTGAGTGGTTCAAATAATCAACATATTCATATTCTAGATTTCTTATTATTTCAATGTAGATTATCTAATAGGCTCATGATTTAAGACATAAGATATTGTATGATCATACCTTTTCTAATCTAATATTTAGGGATTGGAAGACTAGTTATATAAAGAGCTCTTATAAGCTATCATGTTTATAGCTTCTAACAGATCAATAGGATGCTCCAATATCAATTGGATGATCTATCTTATATCAATACAATCACTTTATAACATCTAAGATCATATCTTGATCATATTAGAGATCTTATTCAAATTATATCATATGGAGATCTTATGAGCTATATAAATTATATAATAAGAGCTATATTCAAATTCTAGTATCTTTAATTACATTACTTTTTACTCAAGAGGAGGGGCCAACATCAAATTCACTCATCTTCCATATGAACAACACAATAAAGAAAAAAAATGACCCTTTAAGAATAAAGACCCAATACAAAGACCATAAAGGTTTGAATATTACATGTTGTTGTGCTCATGAGAGAGACACATGCATGAAATCCATAGAGATTTACTTACGAGAGAGAGAGAGAGAGAGAGAGAGAGAGAGAGAGAGAGAGAGAGAGAGAGAGAGAGAGAGAGGGAGGGAGGGAGGGAGGGAGAGAGAGAGAGAGTAAAAACACATATCATACACTACCACATGTATGATAAGGTGGACCATATTAAATGAGCAAGATTTAAATTGTTTTGTTACTTTTTTTTAGAGCCTCAACAAAACATATACCATACAAATTAATAAAAAACATGAAAAACCATGTCCCCATGTCCTATTAGAAACCTATGGATTATAATTTTTTTAAAGAGGAACACTAAGGTCCTCGGTAGAGCACAAAAACCATTAGCTTGGGTAGGCATTCTCTACCAAGTCTAAAATGAACTCTACCCATCCATGGCATTCCATCTAGTACACACACATACACACACACACACACACACACACATTACATATATACATACATATATACATATATACATACATACATACATATATATATATACATACATACATACATACATACATACATACATACATACATATATATATATACATACATACATACATACATACATACATACATACATACACATATGTATAGATATACTGTATATATATATATATATATATATATATATATATATATATATATATATATATAGACATATGTGTATATATACGTGTGTGTGTGTATTTATATAGATATATGTATATCTTTACATATATACATAGATATATATATGTATAGATATAGTGCATACATATGCATAGATATATGTGTATATATAGGTGTGTGTGTGTGTATACATACATGTATATATATGTATATATATCCATGAGGTGTAGTCATAATCGTCACAAAGATGCTATTAGAATTATAGGAAATAAATTATTATTTGTATTATTCATAAAAATAAATAAATCTATCGTGTCTTACCTTATTACTCATTGAATTTGATTAAGAATTGATATATTAATGGTTAAGATCGTAATTAAAACTATGAGAGACAAAAATTGAATTTGAGGTGGCTTAAGTATTACTAAAACTTACAACAACAGCCTATACTTCTTCTTGAGCTTCATGAAGGAGGAATGGGAGGAGCCGTGGATCATACAAAGAAAGCTTCCTTGTGTTGTTTTTATGGTGGGGGCATGCCCCTGCCTTAAGACTCTAGTGTAGGCCATGATCCATCGTGGAATGACTCAAGTGTAGGCAGCTTTTCGATCCATATCTTCTGCCTTGGATGATAGGTTACCTCTTTTTGATCACTATGTGTGCCTGTGCGTTGTCGTGCCATGGCACGTCTATGGTGTGAAACCATGCATATGAGACTATCAAATGCAAATCTAGATGCATGGGATTAAGTGCTATGACGAGTCATTATATGATGCCCATGTACATATGTTCATATTGTAAATGAGGTTCAATAAGACGAGCTGAGGCTGAGTCAGGTCTCGAAGCTTTTGTATATGAGTGTGGTGTGAAATATGGAGCCTTATGCTTATGGTAGGCCTTGCAGTAAGGAACACCCTTCTCAACATGTATGGAAATGTGAGAGCATGTATGATATGAGGATTGGTTTTGAAGAATACCCTTTGGAGATATCATGGAATGAGCAAAAACAAGAAGAACTTTAATAAGACATTCAAAGTTCTTGTGTATCCTCATAGGCAGAATGATCCCTTTAATAATATCTTCATGCCCATGGATGGTGAACCTAGTGGCAACTATGCTAGTGAGAGCTATTTCAAAATGACTCTTGTGAGTATGGTGGTGGTGGTTCTGCTGTTACTCAGACCTCATGGGTAAGTTGGAAACACTCAGTTAAATACATGGTCTACATGGCTATGTAAATGATGGTATGAGTGGCTCGAAAAAGGGATGTGTTAATGATGTAAATGGCTACCCATGTGCATGATGTGTAGTAGCTTCTCTATGGTATCGATGGGCTGAGTCAATGAATACCTCTTACGGGAGTGCAAGCATGAGACATGCTTTAGTAGACTTATGACATGTATGTGATGCTTGATGTAGCTTGGGTCCAAACATTTTGCATATGAGAAGTGGATATATCATATGTGGATATATCATATGTATTGAAACTTATGAAGAGGGAGCTTGTGTGGCAGTAATATCCGAAAATAATGCAAATGAAGGACGGCGCAAGTGTTTTTTCGAACTGGGAAAATTCGTGAAAATAGCTGCAAAAGGGCGTGCGCCCGATTTCCTTGCGGGAAAAAGAGAGAAAAAACGAGAACAGCGGCGGGGCGCAGAGAAGGGTGCAGAAATGAAGAACCAGGAGTCGTCATCTACCAGAGGATTTTAAATCAAAACAGTATCTACTGTTTAAAGCTTGTTGGAGTTAGAATTGAAGAGCAATTTGAGTATTATCTAATGATATGATTTTCATATTATACATGTACTCATCCTTGCGCAGTCTACAGCGAAGCGGCCATAGAGGGAATAGGGAAAAATCAAAGAAAATTTCACTTTGCTCTACTTACAGTTAAGTGGTTTTTTTTATTTTGATTACTATAACCAACGATTTGGAAAATCGTATGTTTTATAAACCTTTCAAGGTTTTGGAGAATGAGAAAAGTTGGAATTTGAAGAGTCGTGGAATCAAAGCATCAAAAATACAGTTTTCAGGAGATAAAGAGACACCTTGAAATGATGGAATTGGTGTCACTTGATGTATGGAATGTAAAGGGTCACATGTATGTGGGAAATATTTGAAGATTATGTTATGCCTACATGTGATTGGTTTGAGGGATTTGGAAAAAGGAGCCAGTAAATCTATGCTTGGAAAGGGACAAGCACTTGATACACAATTTATGTGCAATCATCAGGCTGAATTCAAGGATGTATTGAGGTGAATTGGCACATGTATATGTCATTAAAAATGGACATGTCCTATGCTCCTTGGAGAGTTATGTGTGTGAGTTTCCTTGTGGAGATTGGTACCTACTCTCACAGCTAGAAGTCTCGTACTTTCCCAGCGACACCGTCCACGTCACGACAGCGTGTGCGTGTACATGTGCTTTTGTTTTGTATCTTTTTTTGTTTTTCTTTTGTATAGATTTCTTTAAATCTACCTTGTGAATTTTTTGGGGTTAGTCTTGGTGAAAACAAAAACTCCTCTTAAACAACAATTGTAGAAGTTGTAATATTTAGCATGCAACCATTTTTTGATTCCCTAAACCAACATGTGGAATTTCTTCCTTAATGGTGTGCATGGAACTTCCTCAGTGTATGGCCCTCCACCCACTAACAGTGTTACATACACTCTCACACAATGTTTTGTAAGCTCGGGGGGGTACGGGTGCTCCTGAAGGGATGATTGTTTGCCAACTCATCTTCAAGTCTTGTAGAGTGGGGCAAAAGTGACAATAGGTGATTCTTGCATGTTGTGTATCGTGTGAGTGACTTGGATAAAACCATCAAGTGAGTTTGTCTTGAACATAAAAATGTGAAGCGTATCTCCAACTACACCCTTAAGTGGCAGTTGAATGGGGAGTATCGTGAATGCGAGATGCCAGCGGAACCCCGGCAAGCAGGTATGGCTGCTGACCTTGCGCGGACTGAGGTCGCGTAAGCCTGCGCAGGAAAGAGGTTTGACAGAGATGTTCGACAACACAATTGGGCAATATGCCGGGACATCCGTCCGGGTTTCAGTATCCAACAATATACATTTTTCTTGGATTTAGCATATCGTTTATGATTTATGTGTTATCTAAGATGTTGTGATATGCTAGGTCCTACACCAAATGCCTCGGCATGCAACTTCTGCAAAAATGCGATATCCTTATAGAGAAATACTCAATTGCCTTCCTTGGATATGGGCGTGAAGATACTCATTTTGTTATAGAGCTCACATACAGTAAGCTCTTATCTTATAAATGATTACCTTTTCAAGTACTAGAAATGGTTGTATGTGTGTGTGTGTGAGAGAGAGAGAGAGGGAGAGATAGCCTGAGATACAGTGCATAATATGGTGTGAGTAAGTATATTGTGGGCAATGGATTTGGACAATTTGGGATTGATGTTGAGGATGTGAGTAGCAATTTTATGCTTTATGAAGCCTCTGGTAGTTTTTTTCATCTCTACTTATGCACTTATGTTGTTGACAAGTTTATACATCAGTGGAATTGATACAGTCAAAGGAGGCAAGGCCTCAAAATTGTCCAACATCATGGACATGATAAAAGACTATAGTAGTAGATTCCCATTCACATCAGGAAAGTTAGTGTTGGGAAGAACTCCCCTGTTAGAGAGCTAAGGGTTATGAGTGGGCCTTATTGGCTATATTTCCTAGCCTCTTGGAGCTTGCTGAGTTGACAAAGAGTAAGGACAAAAGTGATGCCTCTTCCTCCATGGAAAAGTTTGTAGGCCTTGATCCCATCATCTGGTTAAGTCTATGGGGAACGTTGCATATGAGCATTTTAGAAAAATAAATCGTGGTTTAATTCTTTGTAAAATATGATAGTAGCTTGAATGAAAGGCAATGTATTGAAGATGCCAATCTTACCAAAAAATAGGTTTAGAAGAAAAAAAAATTCATAGCACCATTTTTGCGGGTTGCTATGGTGGAGATTGATGTGGACTTGGGGCGTATGTGGCACTTGGAATTGTTTTTGACACATGCACCTTTGTTTGTGAGTAAAGGGGACGACCCTCCTCTTAACATCTATAGCTATGCTACTCTGCTCTATTCCTAGTATATAGAATCACTTGCTTTTCTTTAACCCATAGCTGAGTAGTGTCTGCATGCTTTTGTAACCCTTGTGTAAGATGGGGGTAACTAATAGTACTCTTAATTGGTTTCTTTTGTCACCTTTGTGTGATAATTGCCTTAATGATTTTAGAGTTGAGCAGTTGAAGTGCTTCCTAGTTCTTTATAATAGGTTGCAACACTTCTGTTGTGGTGCATGCCAATTGGGGCTTTGCTAATATAAGATTCATTAGGTGGGCTTGGGGGCTTGGCTATATATATCATGGTCTTCTATGTGCCCTTGGATATAACCAATCGTTGTATGTTATATTCTAAGTGGGAAAGCATGGGATCTACTTTTGGAACAAAACATAAAAAAAAGAGCATAACTTAAAAAGCATGCCGTGCACCAAGCTGCCTTTCCTCTGGACCCATATTTTGTGGCACTGTACTTCTTCAATTTTCAAATAGTGTGCCATCTTTTGTTATGGGTACTGCTTGTCATCCTTGATGTCCTTGATTGCCTTCTTCTTCCAGTCTTTTTCACAGAAATAGTCGTCTAGCACTATGATTTTCATTTGACAGCTAGAGCACATTAGCAATTGTTGCAAGGAACCTAGTGTTTCATGCTTGCACTAATCACATTGATGTCCATTATCACTTGTTCAGGGAAAGACTCTTTGCAGAGATCATCTTGGTCTATGTGCCTACACATGACAACATGGCAGATTTATTCACGAAGGCTCGCGAAAAGTTTGAAGCTTTTTGTAAAGCTTTGGGCTTACTACCTTTTTAGAATTGATCGGCCATAACCTGTACATGTTCACATTATCACTCCAGGGGAGATTTGTAGCATTATATGGTAGTGATGTGTGTGAACACACTTAGGACCGCCGGGGCACTTTTTCCCTCTCTAGGAGGTTTTTTTCGCGTGCGTATGTACACCCTCTTATCTACTCATTTTGGGGTGTGTACTTATCTTTTGTATTTTGGCATACATTTGTTTATTTTAATCTATTGAGTTTGTCTGCTTGCCGGTTGACCCACCTTGCTGCTAGTTGTTGGGATAGCAAAGGGTACCAAAACTGGGAGCTTGATGGCTCTAGATGTAGTAATAAAAGGCTATGCAAACACTCACAAACAATCCCTCACCAATTTTAGCTAAATTAGGGTTTTGTAGTCTTGTAGAACATAGTCAAAACTATGAAAAACCCCAATTCAATGTATTCAAGGCATCCATTGTCCACGAAGCTTGTGCATAATCTTTCCTTGATTAAGATGGCATTAATCCATTGCTTAAAAATGCATTAAACCTTTCCCATCAAGTGTAGTCATGGAGTTTTGAGAAAATTTTGTCATAGTCTCCTTTGTTTTTGCATTGAAATCTCAACATGAAAACTTTGAAGATACCATTGCATTTCTTTGCCAATTCATTACCAAATTGAAACCATGCCAATACTAAATGATGGATGTCGATGACATACTACTTTACAGAGTCTTCATGCCTCCTTACCAAAGTTTATGATCCAATGGCAAGGACCGGGGCCAAGTCTTCACCTCCATGTAACTGATCCCCCACCGTACCACTTTACCCACCATGACACTCATGGCATAATTGAAGTGAGGAACGATTATGTGTGGGATTGTGAATGTATAGCTTCCAAAGGGATGGATAGCGTACACTTACACAATGAGCTTAGCTTGTAGTCATGCCCTTTTACACATCACTTTTACCACTTAAGCATGTGCTCATGCTATTCTTCCCATCCATGTAGCTCCAACACATCCAAAAACAACCAAGAAACATCTAAAGTATGCCCACATATCATATGTACCATGAATGTAAGCTCATGTTAACTCATAGTGTACCCACACATCATATGACATCCCCTAGCAATGTAATGGCTATGTATGGCACCTATGACATTTAAATAGCATGTGGAAAAGTACATAGAGACTCTATTAGCATGGTAGGAGCTATGGAAATCCACAATGACAAGAAATTTCTGAGAATTAACCAAAATCCCCAAATATGTTGCCTCCTAGGGTTTGCCTTAGAATCATGTGGCCACCATTAATGCATGTGCTTGCATGTGGCCACCATTAATGCAGATGAAATGGCATCCATAGAGCATGAATGGCATGAGAAAAAGGGCTATTTCCAAGAATTTAGGGTTTTTATGCATAAACTCTAATTGATTCCCATTATAACCAAGAAAGCCATGAATCTTGCAAAGATATAGAGTAGCAACTCACCAATAGTATGAAGTTAGGGTTAATACTTGAACTTAATGAAGATTTATGTCATTTGAAGAAAAATGTGAGCCTCTATTTTAAACCTTGCAACCCTCTACTCTCCATGAAAAATCAAGAAGAAACCAACAAAAAAGTGATACAAGCCTTCAACTACTTGAAAGAGAGCCTTGCCAACAGGCAATGGCAACATCTTAAGGCCACCCTTGCTGATTTTGTTGCTAGCCCTAGCGATTTTGCTGCTTGTTGCTGCCGTGATTTTGTCCCTTCCTCGAGGCCTTAAAGATGGTTAACACCTTAAGGAAGGCTAAGAAGCCTTTGGGGCAAGTGCCAATGGTGGCCATTTGAAGATTTCAAGAAGATGAGCGAACTGCTGATTCCGCCGCCGACGAGCTGTAAGAGAAATCGATGCCCATTTTAGGGTCTTCGGAAGATGCCAACAAAGCTTACAATACCAAACGACATGCCTCAAAAGCCTAAGATTGCCATTGTGCAGAGATTCCACCCCAAAGGTCAAGATTTCTAGGGGGTTTTTTTCCATGTGCAAGAAGAGAGAAAAATCAACAACATCAAGAAAATTCAGAAACTTGGGAAAAGTGTTCAAAAAATTTGGGGACAACCAAGGAAAAATCTCAAGTTACCTAAACTCTCAAGGATTCCTCAAGAATTCGACAAGAGAATGCTTGAGAATTAGGGTTAGAAATTTGCAGCCATAGATCCATGAAAATGTCAACAAAACTTTAGAATTAATTGAAATGGATCAAAACAAGAGCTTTGATACCACTGAAAGAAAGTTACATCTAGCTACAACTAGGTTAGCCTAGCTTAGCCTTGGATTAGCCTATCTTAGGATAATTATCCTAGATTAGGGAACAATGAATGGCAATTTCTATTAGAAAAGTGATTATCAAGGTTAACAAGAGATTAGGGCCCATATTGCCTTATATACTAGGCCATCCTTTCACACTACACTTAAACATGTCCATGGGCATGCCCAACCCTAGTCCTAACCCTTGGCCCCGTTCACATCCCCTTCATCCCTTGTCCTTGGGCCCAAATTGACTTAAGCGCCTTTTTACTTTGTTACAGAGAATATCAATGGAGGGGATAGGTTTGAATGAGTTTGACTTTTCTGAGGCGATAGCACCATGAAAAAAAGATATAAAACCAATCAACACATTAATGGAGAGAATGCAAGATAAAGTAATCATTTTATTTAGTTATGTATGTATTATTTCATATGTTTTTGGCTTTTGTAAAGGCTCTTATTATTTTGTGTTATTGTAGGATACATGAAAACATTGGATGATCCATGGTTTTTTCATTTTTTGTAAGTATTATAAGTTTTTTAAAGGAAATAGTACTCTATCAATATCATTCTTGTGCATTTGTGGTGATTGTATATGTCATATACCCTACTTGCTAGACATGCTAGACATGTACAATTGTGCTATGTGTATATGATTGGTAAGTAGGTATAAGATCTAGGTATCTTGGACAACACTTGTGTAGATGAATACCTAGTAATTGGGCAGCCCTTGAGTAGGTCAAGTATAGGTGTTTCGAATTTCAAAGCCTAATATAGCTAGACTCTTGGCTTACTTATGTGTATTCTTGTTGTAGCCACGATAAGTCAGTGGAGGACTGAGATGCCACAAAAAAAAGCATTGAAAGTAGGTACTCTCTCTCCCTTTGGAATGAAGGAATCAATGGCTTATACCAATACAATGTCCATGGCTCTAATACCAATGCAATGAAGGGAATGTAGGGAGGGTAGAACTCAATGGTTAGAGTTGTCTCACAACTACACTGAATGGGTCCTCAATCGATCATGGTAATAGTGTCCCATAAGTGATGATAAAGGTTTTGTTGAATTATTAACACATGCATGTAACTTCCCATAGAAGTCTTGGGCTGAAGTAAACTCCCATTTTCTAGATCATCACATTCACGCACATTCTCTTTAAGTGATACCTTACTATCTTGAGCATGGCTGTCCATAATTTCATCAATCTCATGCATCCACTTGTAATGCATTATCTCCACATCATCATGGAGGATATGCCCATCACATGATGTAAAGGCTCTACCATGATCCTTAAGATTCTGAAATTTGTGCAATATAAAGTCCCCAAGAGTCCAAACCTTTGGCTCCTTTGAAATCTCAACACCACAATCAATGTCATCATATTCATCCTCCCAATGGTCATGATAAAATAGGTCATCCACATTTGATGTGACCAGTGGTGATGTGAGAATTTATGGTGTTTAGACTTCATAGAAATCTTGGACTTTGGGTTAGCATTTAGGCTTGATGTAGAGGTGGAAAAAGAATATGAAGTATATGCATCAAGCTCAACATCATCCTCCCCATGGTGGATGTCATTACCATATGAATGAGTCTTCATCTCAACCATGTGTGCACGAATGTTAGTCACCTTTACTTCTTTCTTGGCATCATCCAAAATATTCTCATGGTTATAAGTGGACCATCCATGTATGCTCTTCTCTTTTGTGGTGTTTGTAGGTTTTTGGACCTCCAACATTTTTGGAACTTCCTTTTTACTAACCTTTTCATGGCAACTATTAGTATATGGTTCATACTTTTCACTATATGCTAGAGATACACACAACCCATTTAAAAACTTGTTTATTGCCACTTTCTCATTATAGCCCACCAAGAAAGAAAAAAAGATACCAAAACTTTTTGACATAGTCTTGGAGATTCCCACTTTGCATACGCTTCATACATTGATCCTCCAAAATTTTTCATTCATGAAATTAAACAAAATGTTACACTATGTAGTAGGATGAACTCTCACAATCCTCTATCTCTTTCACATCAACAAACTCTTTGTGCCACAATGCTTTGTTCCACCATATCTTTGCATGACCATGAAGATGAGAAGTCACCCAATTGACCTTTTTGGATTCTTCATTCCATTGTAAATGGAATGGTCAAGGAAGAAAATCTTATCCCACTTCATTATCCAATCTTCAAAAATTTTGGATGAGACTCCTTCACCATCATACCACATTTCTTCCTTTGTAATTACCAAATGACATGGTACCTCCTTTTGCATCCTCCTTGAGCATACATTGTCACACTTCAAAATGTCTATGAAATAATAAAATTTTATTGGTATTTGCACCCACAAACTCATGTGCTTATATTCCCTCTCATACTCATGGAAGACACTATCATCCAAACCATAAACATTGAGATAGTTTAAAACCTCATCAACACCTTGCATGATGCTAGTAGAAATATAAGATGGACACATAGATTGGTTTCCTTTATTTGTAACCACTCCACATAGATTGGTTTCCTTTATTTGTAAATAACCACTCTAGGCATAGAGGCATCCACATGTTTATCCACCTTAATGAAACCCTTATGCATCAAAGAGGCAATAAGCTTTCTATCATTGGAAGATACCAATTGTTTTCCTCATACCCACTTCATGAAGAAGAAAGTTTTTGATCCTTTAAACCATTGATAGGAAATGATGATGGATGTAGCCGATTCTTCTCATGTGCATGAATATTTCCCAAAGGAATGTCTTCATGCAATTTCCCTTGATCACCAACATCCCTATGATCACATGTAGGCTCCTCTTGGACCTTGGATGCTGATTGTTCCTTCAGTTGATATGCGCCCAGTTTGCCATAATTTAGTACTTTTGCACTTTGAAGATGGTACCAAACTCTAAATGACATGTTCTATGGTTCTTTGGAATGGTATTGGACTATACTATCCACGTGTGCAATCACTTTTGATCAGTTCAAAGCTGTTGTACTCTCTATTTTGACTTTTTTGCTCACAGTCAATTGGTAGCAAATTGCCCTTTTGACCCATGAAACGATATCCAATTTGGGAGTTCTTTGGCTCTATAGGATGGTCCAAGCGTGTACTATCCAACTATGAAGTCAAATTTGATTTAGTTAAAGTGAACTCATGGAAGTAATGGTATCCAATGAAAGACTTAGACTAAAGTGAACTCATGATAAATATTGCTTGAGTCTTCTCATTTACATCCATAAGTTTACCCTTATCCAAATTCCTACCTTGTAATGAAGAGGAACCAAGAATAGGACCATGAATAGGCATACTTGGCACATTTGATCCATTTTGATGCATCAATGATGGATGAAAGTTCTCCCTTCCAAGCATAGGTCCATGACTTTGATCACCATGATCCATACCAGCTTGAAGAGTATGCAATGTATTTGATACCATTACTTCCATGAATATTCTTCAAGTGAAGATGGTGATGCCAATGAGGAATGCCAAGAGGGTTCTATGTATGCATTGGTGGCTAAAAATAAACCAATGGATAGCTAGAAGGATGCAAGTGTAAATAAGGCTAATGAAGGACAATTACATGGTTCTCTTGATGAGAATGATTATGGAAATAGTGATGCTTATGATGATACTTTTCTCAACGAAGGGGATGGCTATTATAGTATTCTTCTTGATGGTGATTGCTGTCAAGAGGTTAATGTGTGTTATGATCACCCATGAAGATGAGACAAGTGTTGAAGATCCATATGATGATAATGTGGATGATAGTTGGGGATGCAAATGATTGTGATCCACACAAGGAAATTTATGTGGAAGATGTTGTGGGTTATGATGCTTATGAGGGTTATGATGCTTATGAGGACATTTATGTTGATGATCTATATATATATATATATATATATATGTTGATGACTCATGGGAGGTCTATGATGGTGATTCATTGGATGGATATGATACCCATCATGCCTCCAAATGATGACGATGATGATGCATATCATTTTGACCCTCTAGCATGTGTGAATAAGAGCATTGGATTCATTTCCATATGATCCGGCTGGATGCTATACACACGATGGATATATGTATGTTTATGTGTCTACATATGATATGGGGTTAATGTATTTCCTTTTGATGTGTGCATTTTTGGTGGCTATATTTCCTTGGTTGGGAGATAGCATGGATTCAATTTTGATGTGGGAATAAGACATTCCACATGATGAATGTGTTTGAGGAGTCAAATGGTGCTTGAAAACAGTGATATAGCTTGCTAGAATTTATGAAAATCATTGTTTGAATAGCCTTATACCTTTTGGTGTTGAATGCATAATGCATAGAAGCTTCACAAGGTTTATATGCCATTATGGAGTATGTGATATGGCTTGATCATGTGTACAAATTTAATTAGTGTTTTGGACATGTGTACAAATTTAGTTGGGCTTTACATAATGCATAATGCATAGAAGCTTCACAAGGTTCATATGCCATTATGGAGTATGTGATATGGCTTGATCATGTGTACAAATTTAGTTGCGCTTTACATAATGCATAATGCATAGAAGCTTCACAAGGTTCATATGCCATTATGGAGTATGTGATATGGCTTGATCATGTGAATGCATAATGCATAGAAGCTTCACAAGGTTCATATGCCATTATGGAGTATGTGATATGGCTTGATCATGTGTACAAATTTAATTAGTGTTTTCCCATGTGGACATGTGTACAAATTTAGTTGGGGTTTTCCTACGTACACATGGGTTTTAGTACATGTGCACAAATTTAATTGGGCTTTTAGTACATGTGTGCAAATTTTTAGTACATTTAATTGGGCTTTTAGTACATGTGTGCAAATTTAATTGGGGTTTCCTCATGTGTACATGTATACACGTTGTCGTGCCATGGCACGTCTATGGTGTGAAACCATGCATGTGAGGCCATCAAATGCAAATCCAGATGCATGGGTTAAGTGCCATGACGAGTCATTATATGATGCCGTGTACATATGTTCATCTTGTAAATGAGGTTCAATAAGACGAGCTGAGGCTGAACCAGATCTAGGAGTTTTTGTATATGAGTGTGGTGGGTGATGGTTCTGCTGTTACACAGAGCTCATGGGTAAGATAGAAAAATCCAGTTATATATGATGGTATGAGTGGCTCGCAAAAGGGATAAGTTAATGATGTTAATGGCTTCCCATGTGCATAATGTGTAGTAGCTTCTTTATGGTATCGATGGGTCAAATTAGTGAATACCTCTTATGGAATGCAAACATGAGGGCATGCCAATGCACAAAGGAATGCATTTATAAAGACATGGAGATATATTTGAGTGAACAATTGGGGGATTCTATAAATCACATGGTCGATATGATGACATTATAAACTATGGAGGCATCAAGAGCAATGGAGATTTAATGGGGCATTAGAGTGCCGAAGTCTTTATTGAATGCGGGAGATACAATTGGATGATCTACTTTGTATTGGGAAGCTTGCCTTAATGCCAAGGTTAGGAGCATCACACACCTTATTGAATGAAGACTATAATAAGGGATATTAAGGGGGCAGCTTGCGTGGCATTAAAAAGAAAAATAATCGAAAGTATTGGAAATGGAAAGGTGGCGCATGAATATTTTGGAAGAAGGAAAATGCAGGAAGATAGCTGCAAAAGGCGTGGGGGCGCCGATTCCCTTGCGGGAAAGTGTAGAAAAACCAGAGAAAGGGAGAGGTGCGCTTATCAGAAAAAAGTCTGCAGAGAAATGGAGATAACCAGTTCGTGTTTGACCAGAGGCAAAAATTCCTAAGTGGCGGCTACTGTTCAGCGCTTGTAGGAGCTAGAAATGATGAGTAAATCGTGTGCTATCTAGTGATAAGGTTTTTAATAAATACATATTTTCTGCTTCTCACGGCTTGCAGCGAAGCGCTGTTTGGAATCTTAAAAAAAATGTGGAATTCGCCTTCGCTTCAGATAAGTGTTGAATTACTTATTTAATTTTTCACTCTACATACCCACGATTTGAAAAATCGTTAGGTCCTTAAACCATAAAGGTTTTTTTTTGTAAATAAAAAACGACTTGGTGTGAAGAGTTGTGGTACTAATGTATCAAAAATCATGTGAGCATGTTATAGTTATGCCATATATCGTCTTGTACTTGTGAGTTGTTGGAATTTATAGGCAGGTTTTCAGGTGATAAAGAACATCATGAGATGATGGGATTGGAGATACTGAATGTATGGAATGAAAATGGTCACATGTATGTTGGAATTATTTGAAGGTTATGCTATGCCTACATGTGATTGGCTTGAAGGATTTGGAAAAAGGAGCCAGTGAATCTATGCTTAGAAAGGGACAAGCACTTGGTACACAATTTTGTGCAATCATCAGGATGAATTCAAGGATGTACTGAAGTGAATTGACACATGTATATGTCATTAGAAATGGATATGTCTTATGCTCCTCGGGGAAAATTTTGTGTGTGAGTTTCCTTGTTAAATTTGGAACCTACTCTCACAGCTGGAAGTCTCGTACTTTCCCAGCGACACCGCCCACGTCACGACATTCTTTGGTGAACCCGACGTGAAACTGCTGGGGTGAGAGTGTGGTGAAATATACTGGGAAGCTATGGCTGAGAATTCTGAGGGTCAGAGGGGTTCATTTTGACCCCGGAGTTATGCAGATGTTTCAGATGTTTACTATGTACATGCAACAGCAGCAAGCTGCTGAGAGGGGACAAATTTCCACGACCAAAGCACTACAATCAATTGTGAAAAAGGTGGATCAATTTGATGGAAAGGATATCACAAAGTACCTGCGCAATTACATAAAAGAAATGGAGCTAAACAGGGTGACTGAGGAGGATAAGGTTCGAAGTTTTGAGCTGGTATGTGTTCCTGAAATAAGAGAGCGCATAAGAGGATTGCAGATAGCACATGGTGGCAGAAATTGGGAGGAGTTCAAGCTTGCTTTAAAGGACGAATATTTCATGGAGGATTCTGAGCGAGTGACCAAACGAACTTTCTTGGAATGGGTCACAAAACCTAAAATGGGAATTTCTGCCACAGAATTGCTAAGAGAGTTTGAGAAGCACTATGCCCAGCTGTCAAGGATAGAACACACAACTTTGGACAGAGAAAAAACAGAGCTCTTCTTACAAGCGGCTGGGAAAGATCTCCAAGAGAAATTGGAAATCCTCCTTGAGGATAAGGATACAGAACAGGGACTAAAGAGTGATTGGAATGATGTTGAGGATGCGGTCACCATGTTAGCAAAGCGGCAGCGAAGGAGGGATAAAATGGTGATGAGCTCCGCAACCCCTATAACTATCGTTACCCCTGAGAATCTACCAAAACCAGCTGCTACAATTCCAAAGGTAGAAGGGCCGATGGATGAGCTTATTAAGGGTATGCGTGACCTAAAATTGAAGATGTCCAGGATTGAAGAAAAAGGGCTACCATTGGGCAGGCTTCTATGCAAAGGCCTCAAAGCAAAGAAGGGTTTACATACAGATGCATATGGTGTGATGACCCAGAACATGCAAAGAAAGATTGTGCTAGCTATAAAGAAGCTCTTAAAAATCAACTTGTGTTTTTCAAAGATGGAAAAATCCAATGGAAGCTGAACGTCAAATGTGATCAATTGGCTGACTAAATCAGCTGAAGCTAAAAGTCAAATGTCAAAGGTAGAAGTTCAAAATCCGGATGCCAAAAGGGGTTGTCCTAAATGTATGACAGCATAAAGAAAAGCTAACCAATGTACAGAAGAGGTAGAAATCCAATATCTATTGAGAGTGAGTTGTGCACGAGCTTACCCAAGCTTGTGGCAAAATGTAAGATTCATCCCTCTAGTTTTTGACATGTAAAGGTGTAAGAACCTCCCCTTCAATCTCTGTAATCATCCCCTAATTCTGAATGCAAGAAAATATTGTTTTACCCTATTTTGGTCTAGAGAGAGGTAATACAGTTTTGAAATATATTTGGATAAGAATTTTCTCCCAATCAATAGGAAGAGATCCCCTGAAATAGGATCCTAAAAAGAGTTTTCCAATGTGCATTAGAAATTAATTGAATATGTGAATTGGACATCTTGGCCTAAGGGTATAAAATTTCAGAAAAATTCTTATTAAGGTCCAAAGAGAGTCAAGAAGGGCCAATAAGGTTAATCCAAGTTTTCGGATGAGAAAAAGGCAAAGAATATAAGAAAATCTCCCAAAAATGAGTAAATTCTTGCATAAGATGAAGAGTTGACTAGTACAGGCTTTATTAGTTAAAAATGGGATTTTTTAGTTTAAAAATAAAATTTTTGACACCTCAGAATGGGAGGAAGGGCTCATGAAGGAAGCACCTAGAAATCACATCAAGAGGGCATTTTTTTCAAAAAAGTGAGATATTTCATCTCTCCTCTTTCCTTCTTCAAAAAACCAAATAAAAAAAAGTGAGCCAAACTATCTAAACTTGTCCAAAATGGATCAAACTGGAGCTGGAAGCCTCTAGATTCTAGTTGGACTTGGTTCGTGGCCTCCCTCACCTATACATAGACCCCCATTCCGTTGTGTTTTCATATTGGAGTAACTATATGTTAGTGTAATTTTTAGTTTATTATATTTCTATTATTGTGAAGCTTTGGAGCTTCATTAAACCTCTTCTTTCTTGAAGATTACCCTTTCCCCTTAGTGGCCAAGCCTCTTCCATAAGGGCTACACCATTTTTGCAAGGTAAAGAATCAAGAAAACCAAGGGTAAGCCTAAACAATGTTGTTTATGCTCTCTTTTTAATGTTATTCTTCTTCGCAACCTCCCTCATGATTGGGAAGCATTTTATTTTGTGGTTTTTCTCTTAAAACCATGATTTTCTTGATTATGATGAATTAATGTTTATGTTTAAGCTTAGGTTTATACATAAACTAATTCTTATGTTAAAAGTGTGATTTTAACCATTCTCATTCCATAGTAAATGCAGGGAAACTATAGTAAAATTTTATCAATATAGAAAACGAAGGTTTTTGCATAAATTAAATTTTATGCTAAATGTGAACTTTTGAGTATTCTCATTTCATAGTAAATGTTGGGAAACTATGGTAAAATTTTATCATTAGAAAATGAAGATTTGCATAAACTAATTTTTATATTAAAAGAGGAACCTTGAGCATTCTCATTTCATAGTAAATACAGGAAAACTATGGCATATTTTTTATTATTTAAAAAATGAATTTTTTTGCATAGTTAATTTTTATGCTAAAAGTGGAGTTTTAAGCATTATCAATTTATAGAAAATGTGGGGAAGCTATGGCAAAATTTATAGCATTAGAAAATGAATTTATGCATAATAATTGTTATGCTAAAAGTGGAATTTTAATCTTTATCATTTCATAGCAAATGCGGGGAAGTTATGGAAAAATATTATATCATTAAAGAATGAATTTATGCAAAATAAATTTATGCTAAAAGTGGAGTTTTGGGCATTATTCATTTGCTTGAAAAATAAAGAAGGTTATGCACAAAATTCTAGATGAATTATGGAAATGATTCGTTTAGATATGAATGGATGAAATGATGTGAATGGATGTGAAATGATGTGAATAGATGTGGATTGATGTGGGAATTATGTGATTAGATGTGGATTGATGTGGGAATGAGTGATTAGATGTGGATTGATGTGGGAAGATGTGATTAGATGTGGATTGAAGTGGGAAGATGTGAATAGATGTGTGTGGGAATGATGTGATTAGATGTGGATTGATGTGGGAAGATGTGAATAGATGTGGATTGATGTGAGAATGATGTGATTAGATGTGGATTGATGTGGGAATGATGTGATTAGATGTGGATTGATGTGGGATGATGTGATTGGATGTGAAATAATGTGAAATGATGTATTGGATGTGAGTTGATGTGGGAATGATGTGATTGGATGTGAATGGACGTGAGATGATATGGGAATGATGTGATTGGATGTGAGTTGATGTGGGAATGATGTGATTGGATGTGAATTGATGTGAGATGATGTGATTGGATGTGAATTGATGTGAGTGATGTGATTGGATGTAAATTGATGTGGGATAATGAGAAATGATATGGAATGAGATGAGACATGATATGGGAAGATGAGAAATGATGTGAAAGAATGTATAGTGATGAGGAAAGATGGGAATTTTATTGAAAGTGCACTTGTATGTGAAACCTGTCTTTTTAAAGATTGTTTATGTCAATAATGTTGGGGAAGTATTTTGACTATCTTGTGGAGTGAGGTCGTTGGTGACCTAAGTGACATAGTTGCAACAGCTGACGGAGAGTCAGTAAATAGTTGAATCAAAGAAAATGCAATTTTCTATTGGGTGTGTAAGTGGTGTGTCTATTTAAATTTCGCATGAGTGCCGGATAGGGGGCCTAGGAACTCTTTTCCCTGGTACTCGTGATGACAAAACATAACCAAATTTATATAAGGTATCCTATCAATATAGTGGTTGGGCGGTTGGCTAACCCATGGGATTAGATGGGGTTAGGCTGGACTAATGGATCCCTATAATAGAATTCAATTCTGTTCAAGCTACGATAGTTGAAGTAAGTCCCAGGATAATCCTTGTTCTATGGAAAATGAATCAACAGCGTGCCTTTTTGATGGGGGAAAAAGCGTTGGTCTCTATGAACAAAGTGCAAGTTCCTCCTTTGATTAGGCCATGTGACCCGCAGGTTTGGTCGAGAAACAAAGGATAGTTAAGGCTTCTTGACTACACTAGAAGATTTCCCTAGAGGAATTACCTATGCTTTCTGGGCGAGGGAAGTATTTTCCCGATTCGGTTTTGGAAGGACCAAGGGATTAGTCTCTTTTCCAGACATTCATGGACGAGGCCCCGAGTGGGAAGCTCTGCCCTGTGCAAGAGGTTGTTACTTCCGCTACTAGCATTCCAGAATTCGATGCGCAGAGGGGCAGGGATCCCACAGTTGGTATATTAGAGCGAATTGGTTTAAGTTGATCAACCAAGAAGCAAGAATGTCAAAAATTTATGAGTTACCAGTGAAAGATTGTAATTGTGTGTTAAAACTCGTACAAACTGATATCCAGACTGGGATTAGGCTTTTTGATGAAAGTACCACAATTATATGAATCCACAACTTGCTTGAGGCTTAAATATGATGACATTTACCTTATAACACCAAGGACCGTGAGACCAGCTGTATATACCGTGAGTATAACTACAACTCTATACTGACAATATATACGAGTGAATCTAAGACCTTGAAATTATAAGCAAAAATGATATCCTAGATGATGATTTCGAATGCTGGTTGATATATGATATGAATGGAGAGAATTCCAGTAATGATATTGGTATCTGGGAAGACGATCAAGTCTTTCAGTAGATCATTATGAGATTAGTGGATTGTGTTGTGACAGATTGTTTATACCTTGACCTTTGGCCCAGTGGACCCAATTATGGAATGACAAATTAAGAACCTGTATAACTGAAATTTGCGTGGTGGGAAATGTTCATATGATAATTAGAAATTACTGGTTTGATGGACCATTTTTGGTGTCAAGGATATGAATGAACTATTTTCTGAAGATGAGATTTGTATGTTTCTTCTTGTAGAAGGGATCTTTATCCCAGGATTGTAAGAGGGTTGACCAAACTTTAAGGAACCCCAAAATCACTTGGATCTAAAGTTTAACTCCTTTCAAATTTGAAGTGATCTTTTCACCTGAGCATCTTGGTAAAGTTGGAAAAAGGGACTTAACAGGGAATTTTTGTATATTAGGATCATGGATCAAGGTGGTCGTGGTAGAAATGTTAGCTCCCGATGCGATGAGGAAGAGCTTGACCCGGATGTTTGCAAAGCTCTTCATAGATCTCAACCTGGATCTTTCAAAGGTGAAGGTGAGCACTTGGGAGAAACAATAGAGAAGTGGATCAAAGCTATGGAAGAGTACTTCGATGTCACTAGTTACAACAAAAAGAGTAAGGTGGCTCTTACTAGGCCGAAGATCGTAGAAACAGCCAGAGTAGCATGGAGGAACCACTGTGAGACAAACCACTGTGAGACAAACCGCTTGGATCGGAACACCCCGATGTGGGATGATCTTAAAAGCATACCTCAGAAGGAGATTCTATCCTCCAGGCTTCTTGGAGGCAAAGATGAATGAGTTCCTTGAGCTAACCCAAGGAAGCCGAACTATGGAGGAATATCACCAGCCATTCGCTCTCCTCCTCAAATACTCACCCTCACTATTGGATGAAGAACCGAGTGATGGTGGCCAGGTTCATTCAGGGAATGAACGAACCCTTAGATACTTTGGTGAAGAATGCTAAGCCAGTTTCTATGGCTAAAGCAGTGTGGATGGCGAAGGATTTTGCCAAGGCCTTTGTTGTCAAGGTCCCGCTGAAGCCAACACCATCGTCTTTCAAAAGATTCCTAATCTCGAAAGGTGATTCCAACTTTTCACCTCCTAAGAGACAACAAGGTCCTAGTCAAACTCAGGATACGGGAAGTTTCGGAATGGAAGAAAGGCTTTTTCTCATAATACAATCCCTTGGAACTCAACGTCAAAAGTTCCACCCTTGAACAAAGGAATTAAATAGTTTAACTGCTAAGGATACGATCATCGTAGCATGGAATGCCCAACTTGTTTTAGATCAAGGTTTTTAGGACAAGAAAGTCAAGGACCAAGATTCCAGATGCCAGCTCCTTCCTTCCAGAGTAATGAAGGTTCTTTCTTCCTTCCAGAGTAATGAAGGTCCTTCACGTCAAAATCAGGAAAACCCCAAAGGAAGATTCCCTAACCAACTCTTAGCTTCAATGCAAAGTAATGCAAGACCTCAACCTTTAAATAGGGGAAGTCAAAGAGAGATATTCCGAAATCGGCCATCTACTTCCAAGGCAGTAACGCTGGAAGTAATAGAAGAAGAAAGAGAACTAAGAGATTATCCTCGAGCTGCAAAGGGATGATGACATCTCGCATTTTTTAAGTGGGATAGGATGTAAGATTCCTCCTCCAATTTTTGAGATGTAAAGGTGTAAGACCTCCCCTTCAGTCTTTGTAATCATCCCCTAATTTTGAATTCAAGAAAATATTGTTTTACTCGGTTTTGGTCTAGAGAGAGAAAATACTCTAGAGAGAGGTAATACAATTTTCAAATATTTTTGGATAAGATTTTTTTCCTGGTCAATAGGAAGAGATCCCCTTAAAACGGAATCTTAAAAAGAGTTTTCCAATGTGCATTAGAAATTAATTGAATATGTGAATTGAACATCTTGGGCCTAGGGGTATAAAATTTCAAAAAAATTCTTATTAAGGTCCAAAGAGTGTCAAGAAGGGACAATAAGGTTAATCCAAGTGTTCGGATGAGAAAAAGGCAAAGAATATAAGAAAATCTCCCAAAAACGAGTAAATTCTCACATAAGATGAAGAGTTGACTAGTACATGGTTTATTAGTTTAAAAATGGAATTTTTAAGTTAAAAAATGGAATTTTGACACCTCAGAATGGGGAGAAGGACTCATGAAGGAGGCACCTAGAAATCACATCAAGAGGGCATTTTTTCAAAAAAGTGAGATATTTCATCTCTCCTCCTTCAAACCAAATAAAAAGTGAGCTAAACTAGTCTAAACTTCTCCAAAATGGATCAAACTGGGGCTGGAAGCCTCTAGATTCTAGTTGGCTGGGTTGGTGGCCTCCCTCACCTATAAATAGACCCCCATTTGTTTGTATTTTCATATTGGAGTAACTATATGCTAGTGTAGTTTTCAGTTTATTATATTTTTATTATTGTGAAGCTTTGGAGCTTCATTAAAGCTCTTCTTTCTTGAAGATTGCCCTTTTCCCTTGGTGGCCAAGCCTCTTTCATGAGGGCCACACCATTTTTGCAAGGTAAAGAATCAAGAAAACCAAGGGTAAGCCTAAACAATGTTATTTATGCTCTCTTTTTAATGTTATTCTTCTTCCCAACCTCCCTCATGGTTGGAAAGCATTTTATTTTTTGATTTTTCTCTTAAAACCATGTTTTTCTTGATTATGATGATGAATTAATGTTTATGTTTAAGCTTAGGTTTATACATAAACTAATTCTTATGTTAAAAGTGTGATTTTAACCATTCTCATTTCATAGTAAATGCAGGAAACTATAGCAAAATTTTATCAATAGAAAATGAAGGCTTTTGCATAAATTAAATTTTATGCTAAAAGTGAACTTTTGAGTATTCTCATTTCATAGTAAATGAGGGGAAACTATGGCAGAATTTTATCATTAGAAAATGAAGGATTTGCATAAAATAATTTTTATATTAAAAGAGAAACCTTGAGCATTCTCATTTCATAGTAGTAAATGTGGGGAAACTATGGCAGAATTTTTATTATTTAAAAAAATGAATTTTATTGCATAATTAATTTTTATGCTAAAAGTGGAGTTAAGCATTCTCAATTTATAGAAAATGTGGAGTCGCTACGACAAAATTTATAGCATTAGAAAATCAATTTATGCATAATAATTTTTTATGCTAAAAGTGAAATTTTAATTATCATTTCATAGAAAATGCGAGAAAGTTATGGAATAAATTATATCATTAAAGAATGAATTTATGCAAAATAAATTTTATGCTGAAAGTGGAGTTTTGAGCATTATTCATTAATAAAGAAAGTTATGCACAAAATTCTAGAGGAATTATGAAAATGATTCATTTAGATATGAATGGATGTGAAATGATGTGAATGGATGTGAAATGATGTGAATGGATGTGAAACCACATGAACCCGAGAAGATTCTCAAATTTAGAAAATGGAAGACGAGGCATACTATGTACCGAGAGGCGCTTGTTAAGTGGAGGGATAGAGAGGATGAAACATCCACATGGGAATGCTTGAGTACGTTTACCAAAGAACTATCTAGAGACCAAAACTCTTCTTAAGGGGGAGGTGAAAAGATGCAGGGGAGAAGAGAGCTTGAGCTCTTGCAAGCACACACACACTCACAAAACCCTAAAAGAGAACACACAAGGTGAGAGGCTGAAAATCTTCTTCTTCTTCACACAACACTCAACACACCATATACAAAGATAAGAGTACACACTATATGAAATGGTACTCAACCAAATACATACTAGGGTTCTCCATAGTGTGAACCCAACTAAATGAGCTGGCGCTATAACTATGCCAGCAGTCTCTAGAAAGGCTGGCACACAGCATGTCATCCCACTGGCCGCATATCACCCATGATCTCACCAACCATGACAGTGGTGTAAGCGTGGGGCCTATCCCCCAGGGTCATCAGTGTCCACTGCCTCACTAGATAATCTCGATATCTCAACACTCCCCCTCGAGCTCAACTCCATCTCATGTACACCAAGCGAAGCCCTGAATCTGCGGAGCTTCTCTGTACCCAATGCTTTGGTGAAGATGTCAATAACCTGATCCTGTGTGCTGACATAAACAAGGTCAACGTCTCCTGCCAAAACCTTCTCTCTGACAAAATGGTAGTGGACCTCTATATGCTTCGTGCGAGCATGAAAAACTAGGTTCCTGGGCCAATTGTATACTGCTAATGTTATCATAGGAAATGACAACTTGTCTATCCACCATTGATGGACCCAAATCTGCAAGTAGCTTTCTCAACCAAGCTATCTCACATGCTGCCATAGCAGCACCTCTGTACTCGGCCTCTGTACTCGATAGAGCAACCGTAGGCTGCTTCTTACTGCTCCAAGTCACAGCAGCACTCCCAAAAGAAAACATGAAGCCACTAGTAGATCTTCTATCTAAGATACTACCAGCCCAATCAGCATCTATGTACCCATGTACACATATCTATGTCCCAGTTTCATAAAATAGTCCACAATGCAAAGTAGACCTCACATACCTCAGTATGCGTCTCAATGCATCCAAATGCGGCTTCCTAGGAACCTGCATAAACTGACTCACCAACCCAATAGCATAGCTCAAATCTGGCCTGGTGATCGTCATGTAAATCAAGCTTCCTACTATGCACCTATACATAGTAGGATCCTCCAAAATTTCTCTTGAATGTGCACTCAACTTGCCATTCTGATCCAATTGAGATAGGCTTACAGAGCCTGATACCATACTTGGACAACATGTCCAAGTATGGTATCATACTGAGATAGGCTTACAGCCTGATACCATACTTGGACAACAGCCTGATACTATACTTGGATAGTATGGCTTGGACAACATGTCCAAGCCATATTGTCTCTGCAGTAATCCAATACCATGTGGTGACCTAATCACCTCAATGCCCAAGAAATATCTGAGCTCCCCCACATCCTTCATCTCAAACTTTTGTCTAAGCAAGACCTTTATATCAAAGATCTCATCATCATGGTCCCCCGTAATGATCAGGTCATCTACATAGATGACAACAAGCACAACCCCTCTATCACTGTGTCTCACACACAGCGAGAAATCTGCATTGGCTCCATGAAAGCCAATAGTGACAAGATATTCAAAAATCTTGTCAGACCATGCTCTTGATGCTTGTTTTAAGCCATACAAGGCTTTCTTCAACCTGCAAACATGCTCGGGGTGACTCACATCCTCATAACCAAGTGGCTACAACATATACACCTCTTTCTGCAAATCCCCATGCAAGAATGCATTCTTTACATCCATCTGATGTAAAGACCATTGTTTTGATGCAGTCACTGCTATCACGACTCTCATCTTGGCAACTAGGCTGAAAGTTTTCTTATAATCAGTGCCATATGTTTGTGCATATCCTTTGGCTACCAATCTGGCCTTGTACCTGCTTATGCTTCCATCACTATTATGTTTTACTTTGTACACCCACTTGCATCCAATGGCTTTCTTGCCTTCAGGCAATTGCACTAAATCCCAAGTCCCATTTCCATATAGTGCATCCATCTCCTCATCCATAGCTTTCTCCCAACACACATTTCCAAGAGCCTCATCAATGCATGTGGGCTCTACAACCTGCATAACTTTTGCCATGTATGCATAGTGATGTGCCACATAACCATCATATGTAAACCTCTACATAAGATTCTTCACTCTCCCAAATCTTCGCAGCTTTGCATTCATGGCTTCCATAGCCTCCTCATAGCTGGTATCCCAAGATCCTCATCAAGGCTCAGCCACTAGACTCTCCATCAACATGAGAATGCCCTGCAGAAATGTCAGGCATACTAAGGGACTCAACCACTTTCTCTTTGCCTTTATGTGATGTACTAATCACATTTGCAGGATTGGTATTATGATGCATCTTGCCACTCCATGGTCTAAACTGAACCACTAGATGAGGACTCTCCTGGTCCAGTCAAAGACTGTGATTGCTGACTTGCATTCTGTGTAACCACATTTCCACTCACATCAGCCCCAACAACTTCCTTTTTAGCAACATACCATCTGCTCATCTCATAAAAAACATCCCTGCTTACCCTCAACTCACGTGTAGCAAGGTTATAACACCTATATCCCTTTTGCTCAAGGGAATACTCAATAAACACACATTTTTCAGCTTTTGGATCCAACTTAGTTCTCAGTTCATCTGGCACATGCACATATGCAATGCATCCAAAGACTTTCAGATGAGACAAATCAGGTTTTCTACCAGTAAACCTCTCCTCTGGAGTTACATCATGTTTGGCTATAGTTGGAGACTTGTTCATGATGTAAACTGCTATAGAAACAGCCTCAGCCCAATAGCTATGCGGCATATTCTTCTCTTCCATCAATGCTCGTGCAATCTCAGCAATGTGCCTGTTTTTCCGCTCAGCAACTCCATTTTGCTATACAGAGTGTATCTGCATGTGAACTGTCTCTGAATACCATTCTTCTTCAAAAATTCATAGAACTCATTGGAGAAGTACTCTCCCCCTCCATCTGACCTTAGGCACTTTACATATTTCCGTGTTTGCTTTTTAACCATAACTCTGAAATTCTAAAAATGAGTGAACACCTCACTCTTCTCCTTCATGAAGTATACCCACACTTTCCTTGTGTGGTCATCAATAAATGTCACATAATACCTGCAGCCTCCCATAGACATGGTCTTCGTAGGACCCCATACATCTGAATGCACATCTACTGCATTTCTGCTCACATTTCAGTTACGTGGAAATACATGCTTTGTTTGCTTTCCAAATTGGCATGCTTCACATATTTTCTGCATACCTTCAACTTTAAACTTTGGCAGTCCTGTCACAATTCCTTTAGTCTGCATAGACTTCATTCTCTGCACATTCACATGTCTAATTCTTTTATGCCAAATGTCTGTGTCTGCAACAATTCCTGAACCATTTGCAAACATCGCAGCACTCACTTCAAGCATGTTTACATTCAATGTAAACATTCTGCCCACTCTGTTGCCTTTTGCTATTACCAACCTGCACTTGTCTTTAAAGTCTTCAACATAACAACCATCAGGGTTAAACCAAACCTACAAACCCTACTCAATCATCTGGCCAACTGAAACCAGATTCTTTGTTATGTTCGAAACATGAAGTACATCTGCAAGAAGGCACTTCACTTTGCCATCCTGCATAGACAATGGCACATCTCCAACATGGGCAATTGGATGAGCAGTGTCATCCCCTGTTTCCACAAAACCTGGTCTTTCAAGGTTTTTCATCTCCTTGAACCACTCCCCCCATGATATGTCATGTGGTTCAAAGCACCTGAATCAATGTACCATACATCATCTTTATGTGCTGCTTCAACATTTTCAGACATGGCATTAACGACATGCTGCATAACAAACAACCTTTCATTATCCTCATTGTTTTTGCTCAAGGATGCATAGTTGTTTTGCTGCAACCATTTTGCATGCCAGCCTGCTTCTTATAACAATCTGTCTGCACATGTCGAGGCTTACCACAATAAAAACATCCACGTGTATCATTATACTGCCTTTGCCAATTTCCACGACCTCTTTGACTTCCCCTGCCTCTGAATTGGCCTCTTCCACCTGCGTATTGTTGTTGTGATGAATTATGGGACTGTTGTTGTTGCTGCTGCTGGCCATAATTCTGAGCTATTCTACACCAAATCTATTCACTTATATACATGGCCATAAGTGTTCACACTCACTTAAACTATGGCCGGCCGTGAACTTTAGGCTCATAAGAGGCCTAATGCTGTTACAATGACTACTCTCATAATATATCCATGAAGTACATCACTTAGGACTTCATCCTAACTTGCTACCACACACTCTTGAAGCGGGAATCGCCATAAATACTCCGTCACACCATTACGGGCACCCGTCCAAGTTGTAGCTTTGGACACTATTGCTTCATATCTTGAATGTATGACCCTTTGGTGTATCTACCGTGAATCCTTGATGTAAGATAATGGCGGTAGCTCTTGTTAATCCTAGAATCGGATTAACAAAGAATGAGTTATAAACAAGAGTAATTGGCTTTTATAGTTCCAAGCCTTTTCCCACTAGGCCACCCAGGAGTAAGTGACTCGGGGCGCCCAAAACATAGTTACAAGGCTTTTTTCTATGGATTGGCCATTTAACCAAGATCCTCTTGTCTGTCCTTTGAAGCTCAATACTTGGGGGCTTCTTTAGGGCATTTGCCTTATCAAATGACGGGACTTACAATATATAGTACCGGCTCCCATTCCATAAGTATGCGGACATAGTTATCATAGGAATGTATTAACCAATATGTGGTTAACATACTCCCCTTCCTAAAGTCAATTGCATCCTCCTGATTGATGAGAGGTTGTTGAGGCATGCAGGGAAGGTTACACTTGGTTGGTTCTCCTGTCTCTCTGGAAATAAGGGGGGGTGGGGGAGTTAGTAAGATGAAAAGAAGTTAGTGGAGTACTGGATCCATTTAGTCATATGGGCTCTTATGAGTTTGCTTTTTTGTATGTTCCCAATAATACTCTTTATTTTGTTCTTGGTGTTTCTTTTTGGTCTTTGCAGTGGGACATCCTCATTAGAGGAGTCAGAGCACATGAATAAGTAGACTAGCACGGAATACTTAATGACCAATATCCAAGTGGTAGGTGGTATGAGGAAGGAAGAGTTTGTAAAATAATGGTGTTAGTAAGAAAGTGATGAGGGGGGGATTCTAGAGGGACAAGGAGGCAATGCGCATGGAAACTACTTGCACTCCGAGATGTTGTATGTCGATGGAGATATACATGAAGCTCTAGCATCTTGGTCAAGACACCGTGATGGGTATCTTGGCTCCCGTAGATGTTGAGTCATCAAGTTATGGTGTTCTCTCTGTTTCTTTTTGTGCTTTGTCTTCTTATGTCATTAGAGCTCTCAGATCCTATGTTGATAGGAGTGGTTTAGTCGATGGTGAGGATCTACACATGTGGAGCCGAAGAAGAAGTTAAGAGTAGGAGTGATTAGGCATGAAACATAGTTATTCAGGTGAAGCACGGTTGATTAATAAGATCCAGGCAATGGATCATACCATTGACCAGGCTTGCACTCACCATGGTCCCCCCATCCAAAGATGTACCTAGATGGCTATCGATGATGAAGCTCTATGTGGTGTGTGTGCATAGGATAGAGCCTAGTGAGATTTGTAGGTGTTGTGAAAGAGCGAGGGAAAAATGTGTGCCTCTCATCCTAATCACTTAGAGACTTTTTTTTTACCATGTGATCAACACCCCTAAAGAGGGTTTTGGCCCCCATGTGGCTAGATTTATGAGCTTACCTTTGAGTTTATCTTGGAGTGGTTGGATAAGCTCATCCAGTTGTAGCACTGCCTCTTGGTTTGGTGACAAAGTCGAGGGGCGGGGTGGAGCTTCGTGAAGGAGGCTCCATTGGGGAAAAGGGGTGGGCAAATTGAGCTTTTGAGTGCCCATGGATTGGGTGTGGGCAAGTGCGTAGAATTTTGTTGAGGAGGAGGGGACTTGCCTGCTCCTGGTCACCAAACCATCTTTGTCGATTAGACAAGTACTACCGTGGTCGGTGTGGTTTGGGCAAACTGCTAAGGGGTATGCCTTGGGAGCCAAATGATGGAATTTTCATCATGGAAGCCTTGGGCTTCTAAGAGACATTTGGGCACCCAACACTACACCGTCGAGTGGTGAAGGTTTGTGGTTGTTGAGGCTTCCAATTTTTTTTATCAACAAGGATTTGAGCTATAATGTGATTTTTGTCAACGCGGAAGAGAGGCTTGTGATTGTGATTGTGTCTTTGGGAGCCACAGATGTGTGTTTCCTTCATGGAAGCCTTGTGCTTTCAGCACGTTGGTAGGCACCTAGTGTTGTTGGCCTTGTTATGCTTGGGGTTGCCTGACTAGTGGCCATGGGGCACTGGCGGCATGCTTGGGTAGCTAGAGGCGAGTGTTGCCTTCATAGTAGCCTTATGCTTGTAACACGCAGTCAAGGATGAGCCAACGTTGAAGCTTTGGCTTAGGTTTACTTTTTTGTTGGCTTAGTTGGCTTTTTGTGCTTGGGTTTTAGAGATGGCTGTTTGGGGATGCATAGTTCTATGTAGCCATCGTAGAATCCCTGAGCGGCAAGAAGATTCTTTGGCACCCACACCATTGATTATCATGATAAATATATGAGGTCAGGGTGCTTGCAGTGTGGGTGGTCGAGGTTGTAGAGTTGAGGGGCAATGTCGACAATAAAGCTTAATTGTCATTGGTGTATCGTGTCGATAATGGGGCTGATCGACCGGCATTGGTGAGGCATGGGGTGTGGGCACAGAGGAGACTATCGGTGATGAGGATGGGGTGTGAGAGGGGGAAGGGCAATTGGGGGCGAGGGCATGTGTATGATTTCCTCTTGGGGACACAAGAGGAATGTGGCCTTTTGTGGCTGATTTCCATGGTGTTGTTTTTTTGTGCTAATTGATTTGGCAGCGAGTGGCATCAATCCACTCTTTTCCAATGATAATCTGGCCTTGGAGTTCTCTTGCATCATCTTGATAACATGAAATCTGCACTCCAGCTGGTTATTTCCAATAGAAGTTTAAGGAATACCCAACACTCATTAAACGCATTTCATGTGATATGTGAATGTAAGTGTTTTCTTTTGTTAGTGTGGATTTTCCAAGAGCTTTCCACGCCTCCAAGAATATGAGATTGATGTGGCTTAGCACACCATTTGCGATTGGGAGTTCAATCCATATTCATGGTGGGTTGAGTTCTGGTGGTAGTTTAGGGGTAGTGAAAGACTTACCAATTAGTGCGGGGGGAGTGAGAATACCCTTTGTGGAAACAATTTTGGTGGGGGGGCAGAAGATCAGAGTCAATGCACTCCCCATCCTAGGCGGATCATTGTTACCTTTCCTTGGGGAAGCTTGAGAGTAGCTGTGTTGTCAGCGGATTTGAGTGTACTTGTAGCGTTCTGGACCTATCTTCCGCCCAAGGATGACTGCTTCTTTTATCTCACCTATGGGGAACCACATAGAACTTACAAGCCAATGGGTTAGATACAATATGTATAGTTTGGGTAAAGGACCCAAGGATTTGTACATGGTTTCCACTAGGCAATTGAACTTTGGCATGGGCAGTTTTAAGAGATGGTTTGCCCAGTAAGACCCATGTTTCCCATGGCAAAATATTGTGGCTAGTTGTGGGAGACAACAAGGCACGTTTTAGTTGCATATTTCTACCAAGGGGGAAATCTATCCAAACCCTAAGGGTTGTCGTTTTAGGTTGTGGAGCTACACATACACTCAAGGTGTTAAGCGAGGCAATGGCCTTATAGGGTTCATGAAGGCTCTAGCCATTTGGGAGTACGAATTATGTTTTGAGTTTGCGATTGGGGAGGGTGTCAAGTGTAGCAAGGATTTTTAGCCAGTCATGTGGTCGACTTCGTCTCACTATTGACAAAATCAACCATGCATGGAACCCATGCGTCATCAAGGAGTCTGGATGATGGGGTTAGATTCATCCGAGCAATCTGAGTTAGCTCCCTCCTCCACAGAATCTTGTAGTTTTCTTTCCATCTAATCCCGAAGATCATTCCATAAATTTGGACTACCTTTTAATAAGGTGCCAATGGGAATTTGGATTTGGGAGGAAAGGAAGGTTGAGAGGCCACCCAAGTCGCATTGATGAGTAGGAGCTTCTTGAGGTGTGGGGCCTTGATCATAAGGTGGACCAGCAATTGTGAGGAGGCACATGAGGGGAAAAATCTTTGTTTTTCAACATCATGTTGGCGAATGGATCTTCCTCAGCCTTGAGCGTTTTGCTGAGTCTCTTGCCTTACATGGTTGGTGAGAAAGTTTAGGTTCAATGGGAAAACCTTCTCTCTAACAAAATGGTAGTGGACCTCTATGTACTTCATGCGAGCATGAAAAACTGGGTTCTTGGCCAATTGTATACTGCTAATGTTGTCACAAAAAATGACAACTGATAGACCCAAATCTACAAGTAGCTTTCTCAACCAAGCTACCTCACATGCTGCCATAGCAGCACCTCTGTACTCAACCTCTGTAGTACTGGATAGAGCAACCGTAGGTTGCTTCTTGCTGCTCCAAGTCACAACAGCACTCCCCAAAGAAAACATGAAGCCACTAGTAGATCTTCTATCTCAGATACTACCAGCCCAATCAGCATCTGTGTACCCATGTACACATATCTCTGTCCCAGTTTCATAAAATAGTCCACAATGCAAAGTAGACCTCACATACCTCAGTATCGTCTCAATGCATCCAAATGCGGCTTCCGAGGAACTTGCATAAATTGACTCACCAACCTGCATAAATTGACTCACCAACTCAAGATCATAGCTCAAATCTGGCCTGGTGATCGTCATGTAGATCAAGCTTCCTACTATGCATCTATACATAGTACGACCCTCCAAAATATCTCCTGAATCTGCACTCAACTTGCCATTCTGATCCAATGGCACTGAGATAGGCTTACAGCCTGTCATACCATACTTGGACAACATGTCCAAGCCATACTGTCTCTCCAGTAATCCAATACCATGTGGTGACCTAATCACCTCAATGCCCAAGAAATATCTAAGCTCCCCTAGATCCTTCATCTCAAACTTCTGTCTAAGCAAGATCTTTACATCAAAGATCTCTGCATCATGGTCCCCCATAATGATCAGGTCATCTACATAGATGACAACAAGCACAACCCCTCTATCACTGTGTCTCACATACAGCGAGAAATCTACATTGGCTACATGATGAAAGCCAATAGTGACAAGATATTTAGAAATCTTGTCAGACCATGCTCTTGGTGCTTGTTTTAAGCCATACAATGCTTTCTTCAACCTGCAAACATGCTCAGGGTGACTCACATCCTCATAACTAGGTGGATGCAACATATACACCTCTTCCTGCAAATCCCCATGC
This sequence comes from Cibotium barometz, assembly GCF_041138505.1. Lineage (NCBI taxonomy): Eukaryota > Viridiplantae > Streptophyta > Polypodiopsida > Cyatheales > Cibotiaceae > Cibotium > Cibotium barometz. Next base: position 39,529,556 of record NC_141093.1, on the reverse strand, counting down.
AAGAATGCATTCTTTACATCCATCTAATGGAAAGACCATTGCTTTGACGTAGCCACTGCTATCACAACTCTCATTGTTGCCATCTTGGCAACTGGGCTGAAAGTTTCCTCATAATCAATGCCATATGTCTACGCATATCCTTTGGCTACCAATCTAGCCTTGTACCTGCTTATGCTTCCATCACTGTTATGTTTTACTTTGTACACCCACTTGCATCCAATGGCTTTCTTGCATTCAGGCAATTGCACTATATCCCAAGTCTCATTTCTATATAGTGCATCCATCTCCTCATCCATAGCTTTCTCCCAACACACATTTCCAACAGCCTCATCAATGCATGTGGGCTCTACAACCTACACAACTTTTGCCATGTATGCATAGTGATGTGCATCATAACCATCATAGGTAAACCTTTACACAGAATTCTTCACTCTCCCAAATCTTCGTAGCTTTGCATTCATGGATTCTAGAGCCTTCTTTTCACCAGGTGTTCTCATAGCTGGTATCCCAAGATCCTCATCAAGGCTCATCTCTGAGCCACTAAACTCTCCATCAACATGAGAATGCCCTGCACAAATGTCAGGCATACTAAGGGGCTCAACCACTTTCTCTTTGCCTTTATGTGATGTACTAATCACATTTGCAGGACTGGTATTGTGATGTAGCCTGCCACTCTATGGTCTATCAAACTAAACCACTAGATGAGGACTCTCCTAGTCCACTCAAGGACTGTAATTTTTGCTGACTTGCATTCTACGCAACCACATTTCCTCTCACATCAGCCCCAACAGCTTCTTTTTCAGCAGCATACCAGCTGCTCATCTAATCAAAAAACAACATCCGTGCTTACCCTCAACTCACATGTAGCAAGGTTATAACACACCTATATCCCTTTTGCTCAAGGGGGGAATACCCAATAAACACACATTTTTCAGCTTTTGGATCCAGCTTAGTTCTCAGCTCATCTGGCACATTCACATATGCAATGCATCCAAAGACTTTCAGATGAGACAAATCAAGTTTTCTGCCAGTAAACCTCTCCTCTCGAGTTACATCATGTATGGCTATAGTTGAAGTCCTGTTCATGATGTAAACTACTATAGAAACAATCTCAGCCCAATAGTATACAGCATATTCTTCTCTCCCATCAATGCTTGTGCAATCTGAGCAATGTGCCTATTTTTCTACTCTCAGCAACTCCGTTTTGCTGCAGAGTGTATCTGCATGTAAACTATCTCTGAATACCATTCTTCTGTAAAAATTCAGAGAACTCATTGGATAAGTACTCTCCCCCTCCATCTGACCTTAGACACTTTACATGTTTCCTTGTTTGCTTTTCAACCATAACTCTGAAACTTTGAAAATGAGTGAACACCTCACTCTTCTTCTTCATGAAGTATACCCACACTTTCCTTGTGTGGTCATCAATAAATGTCACATAATACCTGTAGCCTACCATAGACATGGTCTTCGTAGGACCCCATACATCTGAATGCACAACATCTAGTGCATTTCTGCTCACATTTCTTTCACATGGAAATACATGCTTTGTTTGCTTTCCAAATTGGCATGCTTCACATATTTTCTACATACCTTCAACTTTAAACTTTGGCAGCCCTATCACAATTCCTTTAGTCTGCATAAACTACATTCTCTGCACATTCACATGTCCAATTCTTTTATGCCAAATGTCTGTGTCTGCAACAACTTCTGAACCATTTTCAAACATCGCAGCACTCACTTCAGGCATGTTTACATTCAATGTAAACATTATGCCTACTCTGTTGCCTTTTGCAACCAACTTGCACTTGTCTTTAAAGTCTTCAACACATAACAACAATCAGGGTTAAACCAAACCTAGAAACCCTACTCAATCATCTAGCCAACTGAAACCAGATTCTTTGTTATGTTTTAAACATGAAGTACATCTACAAGGTACTTCTACTTCACTTTGCCATCCTGCATAGACAATGGCACATCTCCAACATGGGCAATTGGATGAGCAGTATCATCCCCTGTTTCTACAAAACCTGGTCTTTCAAGGTTTTTCATCTCCTTGAACCACTCCCCATGACTTGTCATGTGGTTCGAGGCACCTGAATCAACGTACCATACATCATCTTCATGTGCTGCTTTAACATTTTCAGACATGGCATTAACGACATGCTGCATAACAAACAACCTTTCATTATCCTCATTGTTTCTGCTCGAGGATGCATAGTTGTTTTGCTGTAACTTTCCATTTTGCATGTGAGCCTGCTTCTTATAACAATCTGCCTGCACATGTCCAGGCTTACCACACAATAAAAGCATCCATGTGTATCATTATACCGCCTTTGCCAATTTCCATGACCTCTTTGACTCCCCCTGCCTCTGAATTGGCCTCTTCCACCTGCATGTTGTTGTTGTTGTGAATTCTGGGACTGTTGTTGTTGCTGCTGCTACTGGCCATAATTCTCATTACCTGTTTGGCCACCTCCTTGGTCATGTCCACGGCCTCCTCTATCTCGTCCTCTTCCTGAACTTGTGCAGAAGGCCTGTTGCTCTGAACTGTTTTTGTTTTATGAAGACTGTTGGTATTCACCCAAGCTCTTCTCTTCTATAATCAACATAAACACCAAATCTGTGAAATTGGGAATGTTTTCTCGAGTCTAAATAGACGTCTTGAATGCCTTGTATTGTGGCCCGAGACCACGTAGACAGACTTTCACCTTATCATCATCATCTACTAAAACACCAATAGATGCAAGGGATTCCACAATACCCTTGATCTTTAATGCATAGTCATTCATAGACATACTCTTTTTCTCCACAGTATGAAGTTCATTCTTCAATTGTATCTTTCGTGCCTTGGTATTCTTTTCATAGAGTTTTACCAAGGTGTCCCATGCCTCCTTGGTGGACTTGGCATCCTGTATGTACCCAATCATGGTGTCTTGTGTATACTGATAGAGAGCCAATACATAACTTTTCTGGCTCCTTGGTTCCAATCCTTGAATTCTTTCACATCTGCACAGTCAGATTGATCTCCGGCATCTCCGGTGCCTCTTCATGCTCACCTTCTATGTAGTCCCAATAACCCTTTTGTTGCATGACGAATGAAGATCAATACAAGGATGCAACAAAAAAGACACTTAGGGCTCTTGAAAAGAGTTCCAAGTTGTAGATGAATGTGGGAGAGGGCTTGACAATGATCCCACATGGGAACTTTGGGAGTTCTAGAATTTTTGTATAAAAGGTGGCCCATTTGAGAGCTATGGGGACTCTTTGGTCATTTGGTTGAGAGGCTCATAGAGAGAGCTTGCTCCATAGCTCCTTCTCATGTGCTCTCCCAAGGCTCTCCATCTCCATTCATGCTTCAATCTTGTACTCTCTATTCTTTACATTTTCAATGATATGAGGTTATGGTCTACTCACTTGCTAATCTAGATTTCTTAATGATGCTAAAATCTGATTTGTAGAGTGCATGTGATGAAGCTTGTGCATGAAATGATGTGTAGCTGAGGCTTGTGTGATAGCTCTTTGCATGTTAGGTTCTTTGCATAAGTTGCATTTTTGTGCTTAAGTGTAGCCTAATCTTGATGCTTTGATTATGTTAGATTGATTGCTTGAGTGATGAAGAAGGATTGAGTAGGACTAGAAGTCATTAGTGTGTGGTTAACTCATCTTCTCCCATTCGGGATAGCCTCTATGCGCTAACCGGGTTGCATTCACAGATTGACAAAGTGTGTGGGTTGGAGTGTAGCCTCCGCTATGCTATGATGTCCCAAACAATGGCGCCGCTGCCGGGGAACGCACACCTAAGTTAGTGAAGGGTGTTAACCATTACTTCTTACTAAGTGCTCCATTGATTGCAAAATCGTGGATTAGGGTAGATTAGAGTAGAGTTTGCAAGGGCATTGAGTGTGTGATCTCAAGGGCGCCTTGTGTGTTTTCGTTTTTTTGATTAGAAGCAAAAAAAAAACAAAAAAAAACCCCATTGCGGTAGAGTAATCCCGCCATTAAGTAGGTTCAAGTGATTTCTGTTTTTGTATTTTCCGACGTAGGGGCTGTAGGAGGTGTGTCGTTGGAGGCGCAGCAAAGAAAAATAAATAGATAGATATATATATATATATATCTATCTATTTATTTATATATATATACCTTGTAGAGGTTGGGCGACCGGTGTATAGCGAGGAGGAAATATACATTGGAGGCGGCTTAAAATATATATATATATATATATATACATTGGAGAGGCTGTGGGCGGCCAGCGTTGCTGTAGGGCAACCGCAGAAAAAAAAAACTGGCCACAAGCAAAAAAAAAAAGAGGCTGTGGGCGGCCAGTTGGAAGAAGGCGAAGGTATTGTGAGAAGCGCTGTGGAGGGAACATCTAAATAGAAGCAGCTAATATATATATATTTATATATTTTTACGTTGACATTCTAGCTTGCAGAGGCGCTAAGGGGGACGTCTGCAGGTGACGTGGCAGCAGAAGCGGTGTGGCGCTTGAGGGAGCTGGAGGCGACTGGCAGTGCAGCTCGCGAAGGGAGAAGACCTGCATGAAGAAGAGCTTGGTGCTGCTGTGGCCAATGCAGGCAGCTGACAGAAGCAAGCAAAGGCGGCTGAAAATTAAAAAAAAATAACCCTCAAGCTTTGAGGAACTAAAAGCGCAAACACCTTAGGTGTCCGATGTCTGGGCAGCGGGCTGCATCCAACCCTCAAGCTACTCTCGCCTCGCTTCTCTCCAAGAGGGAAAAGCTGCAGGAGGAGCTCCATCAGGTCGAAAAGTAGGCAGTGTAGGCGGCGCCACAGCTTAAAGCAAAGAAGCGGCTGGCTGTAGCGGTGGTGGCCGTTGAAGAAGGAGAAGAAGGCGCAGAGTAGCGACTGGAAGCGAAGAGGAGGCGACCGGCAGTTGCTGTAGAGCAGACAGAAGGTGAGAATGAAGGCGGCGGCTGCAGCTATAGTTGAGGAGGAGCCAGCTGGCTTTGAAGGTGGCAGAGAAAACGCAAGGAAGCACGTGAACGCGGTTGGCAAATCCGCAGAGAAAGCGGTGGAGCGTGGAGGATAAGGTAGGTGCATTTTCCATTTTTTTATTTTTTTTATTTTTTTTATTTTTTCATGTTTTTTTTGTATTTTTAAATAAAAATAAAAATAATAAATATAAAAAACAACAAAAAAAATATTTTTTAAAAAAAAGAAAAAAAAGAAAAAAAAGAAAAAAATATTAAATTTAAAAAAAAGGAAAAAAGAAAAAGAAAAAGAAGAAAAACAATTTTTAGTTTTGGTAGTTCGAATCCATTTTTTAAAATTTCTGTAAAATTTTACATAAGTAAAGTAGCGTGCATTTTTTATTTTTATTTTTGTAATTGCGTGCATAATTAGTAGATTTATATTTTTGTAATTGGCACGAAATTTATTAGTTTAAAAAAAAACCAAACAAACAAACAAATAAACAAACAAACAAAAAAAAACAACAAAAACAAAAGAAAACAAAAGAAAATTTTTAAAAAAAAATTCTATAAATTAAGTGTTTTTTAGGAGTCTATTTTTTGCATATTTTGTAATTCTTTATTTTTTTAATTTTTTGCATAATTAGTGTAACTTGCATTTTTTTAATTTTTGTAACTTTGTGCATAATTAGTATCTTTTTTAGTGTGATTCATAATTTTTGTAATTAATTTAAAAAAAATATAAAATCATAAAATCATTAAAAAAAATCATTTAAAAAAATAATAATAAAAAATAGGATAGATAGTTACGCCACACATACTCATATTAGTTGCATTTAGTGATTAGGTAGATTAAAATATATATATATATATATATATATACATATATATATATATTTATAAAAATAAAAAAAACAAAACAAAACAAAACAAAAACACATAAAAAAACAAAAAAAATTTGACCTTATGCACTTGCAGTCGGGACGTCTTATAGATTATGCCATAGGGCCTAGGGCACCTTCTAGAGTACCTACGCAGGAAAGTGGGACCCAATCGGTAGGCAATTTGGCAGATATTGCTGAAACCCTTTTTGAATCCCAATCCGATACCCTTTCCTCTAGAACAACTAGTTCATTGTCCATGGACAATCTAGGGTTGACAAATAGTCATCCCGTAGCCCCAAATAGGACACCCGCAAGATCTTTTAATCCATTTGAAGCCGACACCATGGGGTTAACACTCAATGTAAGACTCCAATATGTCTACACGAATGCTCAAGGAGCTGAGATCTTTAGGGATCCACAACAACGGTATCTTGTTAAGATCGCAGACATTTTCTCAGAACTTGATAGAGCACCTCTAGTCAATGACCAGGGTAACATGTACATGGGTGGAGATGGTGTTCGCTACGAAGTCACCTACCATCCAGAAAAGGTAGACAAATTAGGGGAGCTCTCTAAAACCAAGTTCTTAGAATTATCAGAACTTTCCAGAGCAAGGGAGTCTAGAGATGACTGGCTCATTGAGCCGCACATGCCTGGACCATCCAATGCCCAGTCCTCAAAGCCATCCATAGATGATTTACTTCTTGTAGATCTAAATTTGAAAAAAGATAGGAAAGGCAAGTGTAAAATGGATCAGGGGGCTGAGAACCAATGGGAGTTTGTACGACAAATTCCAGTGACAAAGGTCTTACAAGATGACCCACTTCAAGAGGTTTATAAGGACTCGTTAGAGGGATATTATGCCACAACTAGATTGCCACAGCTGGATCTTCCTCTAGCTCATGTGGTGGTAGTTGAGAAGCTTGCAGGACACATGAACAGAATAATTGATAAATGGGCCAATGAATACCGAACCTTAGATTGGAAAGAGATTCGGGAACTCACGTGGAAAGGACAACCATTATTCATGGAAGTGTTCTCAACAAATACAGCCAAACCAGGAGAGACAGCCTTTTTTGGAGAAACTGTTGCTCCTCCCCTACGAGAGTTCACTAGAGAGGGACCTTCAACATCTAAGTGGACCACTACTAGTAGCCCAACTCTAGCACCAAGATATCATCCTATACCAAATGTGCGACCACCGGTCACACCACACCAACATCTTTCTCACTATGACAATCGGAGGAGAGGGGAGCCAACTCGGCCTCCCATTAATGCACCTCCTGAAATGCGGGTGACAAGATCTTTGGAGGGGTTTTGTGAGGCTGGTAATAGGGTATCCACACCAATTTTGGAAACATGTGGACCATCTTTCCAAAGAGAGGAACAATTCCCACTGAGAGTGAGAGGCCGTAGGCCCTATGATGAGTATTCAAGACAAGTAAGGCTATCAACTCTTCAGAAACTGGTAAAGAAGTATGAAGGGTCGAGAGATCCATACGACCATGTAGCAGCATTTAGGCAAGCAGTTCGAGCTGAGCAAGTGGCTGACAAGCATACTCAAATTGAAGGATTTGGACTCACTCTTGAGGGAAAAGCCCTGGCTTGGTTTCAGGCATTAGAGGCTTCAGACAAATCTTCTTTACGAGTTTTGGAAGAGAGATTCATTGCTGCTTTTTCCTTGATGGGAATTCAACATGACACGGTAGCACATATCTACTCTTTCAAGCAAGGCGAGAATGAGAGTGTTAGAGACTGTGTAAATAGAATGAAGCAGTACATTAATCGTTGCCCAGAAGATGAGAAGCCCGCCTAGAGTCGATTAATTTCTCTCTTCTTAAAAGGACTCAAAAATTCAACACTGCATACACATCTCTATGCGAAGAAACATACAAATTTCAATGAGTGTTGCCATGATGCTATGGATTTCACCGATAACTTCAAATTCCAAGATGGGTCTAGCCCAGAGGTGAAACCTAGAGATCAGTGGGGTGATGACCAAAGTTCAGGGTCTAGCGCGCTAGTAAATCTAGACCAGATAGCTAACCTAGTACTACGGAGATTGGGACAGACCTATCGTCCACCCTTGCAGCCACAACAACAGCAGAGCAGAGAATGAGGAGTGTACTTCCTACAGGTCCTCATCTTTGTGGAGCATGTGGCGGTAACCATAAAACAGAGGATTGTAATACCTTTTCTCCTCTAGTCACAAACCAACCCACAAAAAAATGGTGCCAAGCCTGTGCTTGGAACTTTACCCACACCACACAGGATTGTACTCACATTGCGAGAATGAGACAGGAACGTGAGCAGCCAAGGGGTGGAGTGGCTCCACAAATGTATTAACAGTATACTAATTTTGAACGTAAGCCACCGATGGCACAAGAACAAGCACGACCTGTTCTTGGTGCTCAACCTCCTGCTCCAGGGACTACTCCTGTGAGGGTTGTTGACTACGACAATTCAAATATGTGTAGAGAATTGGTAAACCCAGGCTATGTGGAGGAGGAATACGCATCATATTCATCCAAAGAAAATATCTTTGAAAGTCCTACATACCCAAGCCCAGCACTGGACACTCAACCAGGGGAACAAAACTCTTTAATGTTGCTAGGCGGCTACCAACCTAGGACTCAAGGCCCCTCAGGTCAATGGCAGCCAAGGAAAGTAGAGGCCAAACCAATGGGCCCCTGTTATGAGTGCGGAGAACCCCATTGGGCTCGTGATTGTCCACATCGCTCAAGGCAAGCATCTCGATCCAATACAACAGTACAACAGTTTCCACCAATTGAAAGATATTGTTTAGGGTGTTGTGTAGAACACTTCCCAAAAGATTGTCTGCTAAAACCACATGAGGAAGGCGCCTCTCAACCAAAGGTCTCACTCAACCTTGTAGGCACAGTTCCATCTCCACCTTCGTCTGAGAATGAGGATGTCGTGCCACTTAGAGTCTTGACTAGATCACAGACACGAAATGCCGAAATACAAACTGATGAGACACCTCGAACTAGGGATGCAAAGACACATCTAGTGGACAAGACCCTACAGTCCAATAGAAAAAAGACCACTAGGAGGAAAAAGAACCGAAACAAGCAAACTAAAAGTGCATCCACTAGTTCTCAAGAAGCCTCTAAACAAAACATGAGGGATCAAACTTTTACATCCCAAGAAGTGCATGAGGAACATCAACCTCAACCTGGGCCTAGTGCTAAACAAGATGAGGCTAGTACGACTGAGGATAGTTCTGGGGGTTCTGTTTTTGTGGATAAAGTGAATGAGACTCTAGAGGCCATCATTGATGCTCATAGAAGTCGCATTGCAGCTTTATCTGAGCTACCCAAGAAGCTTCAAGAATACCCAAACCCTCGTGAGGAGAAGATCAATCTAGCTGTACATCAGCAACTCATTAGGGAAGCTCAGTCAATACTTGAGGGACCACCACCACCTATTCCTCGGGGCCCAACCTCTCTTAAGCCAACATTAGAAACCATACCAGAAGTGTCATCGAGTCGGGAAATGAAAAGTGAGCTCATTTCACAAGCTCATAGAGAAAGGTCTGCACCAATTGACACCCAATTGAAAGGAGGTAATCTGCCACCACCTAGCCTTGTCTTCCCATGCAATGATGAAGTTATTGATGCTAATGAGGACATGGCAAATGAGATGTGGGCTGCAGTTCATGAGAAAGTTAATGAGAACATGTCTTCTATTAGTTCGCCTCCATTCTCTGAGGTGGATTTTACCAGAGGCACGGAAAACAACTTTGGACACCCAAGCATCCAGGAGGAAGTTCAAACAATGGTTTCTCCTGGAAGTAAGCATACAATGAAAACCTTACCATCATATCTGGGAGATTATGAGAACTGTTCTCAAACCTTGAGGATACCCTCCATGCATAAAAGGTTGACAAAGGAGAAGGATATGAGTATGGTGCAAGCTATTTTGTCAGCACCAGTGGCTTGTACCTTACCTTTGCTTGATTTGATAAAAATTCGACCTGAGTTGTGGAATGATATTGCCACATGTTTGTCAGAGCAGGTATTGCTACAAAAGGGTCACCATGAGTGTACTATACACCCTGAGACAAAGCATGTAATGCCAGTTCCTATCAACAAAGTAGGAAAATTTTGTGAGGACGATCAGGGAAATGCTACCCTCCCATTAGAAGTGCGAAAAGTATCTTCAACTGCAATACTTGATAGTGGTGCAGGAGTGGGCATTGTGACAAGGTCCATTTGGGAAAAATGGGGCAAACCAGCTATTAGGAGTACCAGGATGCGCTTGCAGCTAGCAGATGGAAGCTTAGAACATCCCCTTGGGCTGCTTGAGAACATATTGGTCACCACATGTGGGATTGAATATGAGCACACCTTTGCAGTAGTGGATTTTGGAAAACATCCAAACTACGAAGTGATATTGGGTAGACCATTCATGCGACAATTTCAAATGATTCAAGATTGGGGATACAATTATTTGTACCTCCGACATGATTCTGTCATCACAAGGGTCAACCTAAGGAATCACTCATATCGTGATGTAACAAGGTCTCCAATAGATGAGTTTGATTCTGCTTCATCTGAGGGCTCAAGAGTTACATTGTCCGATGGGCGAGAAGATCTGTGGATGTGTGGAGCCTCATGTAGGGATTTCAACACTGAGAGACTTAAGGGTAATCGAAGTGTATCAGACGAGGCATACATTCCACAACCCTTCCCTGAGCATTTAATTGATCCATTAGAATGGAGTCATGTCCTTGCAACATTATCGACATGTGCTTTACTAAAGCCAATTCAATTTTGTGACTCAGATGGATATGATATTATTCCTATACGAATGGTACAACCAAGTGCCCTTCTAGATGATTTGTACTATAGGGATACATCCACAACAGCTATGCATGTCGAGGAAGTCTCAGTGGAGGATTTAACACTCGAATCTGCTAATGATGCTGATAAGGAAGATGGATGGGACTCTGATTTTAATAATGATGTGACAATCCCTGAGGAAGAGTTAGGAAAGGCACGTCTACTCTTGAGAGGAAGGGAGGTTCAAGTAGAGATCCCTCGAACCCGACCTAAACGTAAATGTTGTAAGAGCCATAAGAGAATCAGTAGACAAGATGAGCGGGAACAACGTGAGAGACTACAAAAAGAAAAGGAGGAGTCTAAGAGTGAAAACTCTCGACCACCACCTCACTTCTCAGGAAAGAACGGATATCTATACTATGTCCAAGCACAAGATAGTATCAAAGACTAAGTCAAACGATCAGATGGATTCCAAGCAGGGGAAAAGCTAACAACTGTTAGCAAAAATCGTAAAAAAACGAAGAAACAAAAACCAAAACTCAAGTCTAAAACCGATTCAAAAAAGAGTGTGGGAAGTGCAAAGACAACGGTTGAACAAAAAAATCCGATGCAAGATGGCAAAGGAGAGCTCAAAACCGCATGGTCTTCAATGAGTGAAGACTCAAGTGGACAAGAACAAGGTCTAAATGTTCCTCCCAATTTCACACAGTACACTCTTCAAGATCGGAAGATTGTTCTTCAACAGCCCATGCGACAAAAACCAAGCATGCCAGGGATTTCATACGATGGTCCAGAAGATGCAAAAAAGATTGATATTGCTAAGCCAGGAGAAGAGCCTCGCTATGTGTGGATTGCCACAGACTTGTCCTTAGATAAGGAGAAGTTATTAATTCAAACAATAAAGGAGTATCGCGATGTTTTTGCTTGGAGTTATAAAGACTTCAAAGGAGTTGATCCAAGCATATGTCAGCATACAATACCATTGCGAGAGGATGCAAAACCCTCCAAGCAACATCCTTATACTTACAATGAAAACTTCGCACGGAAGATAAAAGAAGAAATAGACAAGCTCTTAGAGGCAGAATTTATCTATGAGATTGAACACACTGAATGGGTCTCCCCTATTGTAGTGGTGCCCAAGAAAAATGGAAAACTTCGAGTATGTGTAAACCTCAAGAAGGTAAATGTAGCTACTGTGCGTGATCATTACCCACTTCCAATCATCACGGATCATGTTCTGGAACGAGTTGCAGGGAAAAAGGCATATAGTTTCTTGGATGGATTCTCCAGGTACAATCAAGTGTCAATTGATCCAAAGGATCAACACAAGACAGCCTTTGCTACTGAAGATGGCATCTTTGCCTATCGTGTTATGCCATTTGGTCTAACAAATGCACCAGCAACCTTTCAGCGGTTAATGTGTCATGTATTCAAGGAGTACCTTAGGCAATATCTTGAGATTTTCATGGATGATTTGTGTGTTCACTCACAAGAGCGTGATGATCATATAGAACACCTGAGACTTGTGTTTCAAAAGTGTCAACTTTATCGTATATGCTTGAATCCTGACAAGTGCAAATTCATGGTAAGACAAGGGAAAATTTTGGGCCATATTGTTTCTCGCAATGGGATTTCAACAGATATGGATAAAATTGATGTCATTGTCTCATTACCTCGGCCTATCAACCCTAAAGGGGTACAAACATTCATGGGACATTGTGGCTATTACCGTAGATTCATCTACATGTACGCTGTCCTAGCCAGACCATTATATGCTCTTCTTGTAAAGTTTAATTGGACTGATGAGTGTGAGGAATCCTTTGAAAAGTTGAAGCAAGCATTAGTGACTGCACCCATCTTATGGGCACCAGATTGGAACCAAATCTTTCATGTCCATATTGATGCTTCCAACTTTGCAATTGTATGTATTTTGGCTCAATCAGGAGAACATAATAAGGATTTCCCAATCTCATATGCTAGTCGTTGAACAATGCTGAGAAGAATTACACCACAACAGAAAGAGAAGGATTGTCCATGATATATGCAGTGAAAAAGTTTCGCCATTACCTTTTGGCAAACAAATTCATATTTTTTGTGGACCATCAAGCATTGCTATATTTGGTAAATAAACCTTGTGCAACTGGAAGGATTGTGAGGTGGTTTATCATCCTTCTTGAGTTTGATTTTGAAGTTGCAGTTCGAAAAGGAACAACCCATCTAAGGGCAGATCATTTGTCTCGAATCACCTCTGGCGAAGCTCCTGTGGGTGTGGATGATGATATGTTAGATTCAACACTTTTCCTTGTAGAGACAGCTCCTAGATGGTCTGAATCCATTTTAGAAATTCTGACAAGTGGGCAGGTACAACTAGCGGGTCCTAATGTGGACCTATGGCGACCATTCAAGTTAATCTCAGGGAGATTATATCGTCAGGGTAATGATGGAGTGTTGAGGCTTATACCTAACCCCGACCAATATGAGGAGATCTTGGAATGGGCACATGAGGGTATCGATGGAATCCATGCATCAGCTACTACTTGTGTGCGACGTATCTCTCAGGATGGGCAATGGTGGCCTACCATGCATGCAGATGCTGAAACATTTGTTCGTAACTGTGCTTCATGTAAAATTCAGAAGCCAATTCATAATGTCACATTATTCCAAATTTCAACTACACCAAGTTGGAGTAAGTATATTGTGGACTATCTTCAGCATGGTCATTTGGATCAAAAAATTCCTAAACATCGAAAGCATTCTATTAAAATTGAAGCGGCAATCTATGTGCTGATAGAGGGCCAACTCTACAAGAGGGGCAAGGATGGCAACTTACGCATGTGTGTATGTGAAGCTGACTATTTGAAAATCTTAACTCATGCACATGCAGGTGTTGGGGGTGGACATTTTTCGGGCAATACCACAGCTAAGTTGATTAGGTGGTCTGGGCTTTGGTGGCCAACCTTACAAATGGATGCCGAAGAATATGTGAAACGTTGTGACGATTGTCAAAGGACCAAACCTCCCATCACAAAGGACAATATGCCTTTGCGGCCTATGTTAAGCACACGTGCTTTTGCAAAATGGGGTATTGATTTTGTCGGTCCCATTAAACCTCCAGCTCATCACACGCATGCTGAATATATCATAGTCGCAACTGACTATTTGACCAAATGGGTTGAGGCAAAGGCAACAGTCAAAAATGATGCAACCACAGCCAAGTTCTTGTATGAGTACGTGTTTACACGCTATGGCTTACCTATTGAGATCGTTAGTGATCAATGTGTACACTTTGTAAATGAAGTCATAGAATTTTTGCTTCAAGAATTTATGGTAATTCATAAGCGTTCTGCACCCTATCATCCCCAGACCAATGGACAAGCTGAGAGTACTAACAAGATTCTCTGCACAACACTCACAAAGATTGTGAGCAAAAGTTGCACTCAGTTCTTTGGGCATATAGGACAGCCTATAAAACATCTGTGGGCACAACCCCATTTGAACTTGCTTTTGGGCTAGATGCAATTCTTCCCATTGAATTTCTTGTACCTACTCTACGAGTAGCTAAACAATTGGATTGGACTGGTCATGAGCTTTCACAACGCGTTGACGAATTGGAAAAGCTCGATGAGACCCGCTTATTGGCGGTAATGGGGATGTATGCCGAGAAGAGGAGACAAAAGCAATGGTATGATAGAAATGTAACGACTGGCCGATTCAAAAAGGAGACCTTGTGCTCTTGTACACACTTAAGAAGCATAAGAGAAAGCTCAAAAAACGTGGCCTAGGACCGTTTGTGATTAATGAGCTTACTCCAAGTGGTGCAGCGCGTTTAGAGACACTAGAAGGTGAGAAAATGCCTAACTTCATTAATGGAAGTCGTCTCAAGAAATACAATGAACCATTAACTAAAGCCATGCTTCAACAGATGCATGCTGCACAAACATGGAAAGAAGCACTTGACCTACTTAAACGTCAGGCTCAAGAGGAGGCTAAAGCTAGAGTTGCAAAAGCCAAGGAGCGTCGCAAAGCTTCTATGTTGGCCATACAGTTGGCTACTGATGAACCTTATGTCGATCCATTCAATATTCAAGTGTGCCTTCATCTTCATGAGAGTACCTACTTTGTCTCTGCCTTAATTGACTCTGGTGCAGATTATAATGTTCTCTCGTTTGACACCTGGATAGCCTTGGGTCAACCACCACTTGTGCAAATTCCTGTGGACCTACGAAGCTTCTCAGGAGAAGATAACCCTATAGAGGGAAAATGTGTCATTATAATGACCATTCAGGATCACCAGATGTCAGTACCCTTTTATGTGGCACGTAAATCCAAGGCAGTAGTAGAGGTTGTTCTCGGTAGATCGTGGTTAAGTGCTACCAATTGCTCATTAGATTGGAAGAATAGACAATACAAGTTGCAAATTGATTCTGATTGCATTTTGGGATCTGCTACTCCACGAGCTTTATCGTGTCAAAGGGGTAATGTTTCTACCTTACCCAACCCACAATCAAAATCTGCTCTTGAAGCTCCAAAACAAATGATGTGGATAATTGATGAGTACTCAAGTGAGGGCCATGGTTGGCATGTTCCAACTACTCTAGTTGCTACTCAAAGAAGACCAGGCAAGAAGGAATTATCAATTTGGCTACCCAAAGATGCGTACAAACTTGTACCATCGAGTCCAGTTGCTAAGCCTCTTAAGAAACACATCATTTCCAAGCCTAAACCTCGGATTGTTACTCGATGGGTCCCAAAACATGTTCTTAAAGCACAAGGCTATTATGAGGGTGCAACAACAATTTGGCTTCCAAAATGCCATGCTTTGCTAGGGGTAAAAGAGTGTTTCAGAAAGATTCCAAAAGCCACCCTTGATTTTCCATATCAGTGGGTGCAAAAGAAATCAACACAAACTCTTCAAGAAAGGAAAGGTGGCTGTGATAGCACCTATAAATCTACTTGTGTTGATCTTCCTAAAACATGTATTGAAACACCGGTTGTCCCGATTTCTCCTTGTCACACAATTCAACCATCAACTTGTGTACCTACGACAAGTCCAAATGAGTCTCATTTGAGCATAGATTCTAGCATTTCAATGCCTACATCCTCTTATCTTGCTCAAATTCCAAGACAATTGCTAGAGTTTCCACCTCTTAAAAAGGATATACCAAAAACTAAAGATAAGGCATTAACACTACAATTGAAGCTCTTTGGTAAATCAATGTTTGAATAATGTAGTTCCTTATGCCTTTAGAAGATGTGTTCTTTTAGAGATAATCTTGTTTTTGATTGGAATTGTAATGATGGATATGAGTGTTCTAAATTTCATTGTTCTACGTCCAGATAACTCCTGATGGATATTTGGCGAGATACATGTCCACCATGCATTGACCCTAATAGTACTCGACCTGATCATCGCGGGGGTTATAGTGCTCCTCCGTTTCAAACACATTCTAGGTACTTCTATGCTCCCTTAGGTGAAAATTGCTGTGGGCATCACTTTGTCACGTTATTCTATCAACAGCATCACCCATTTCCACATTGTCAAGAGTGTGCACGGCTTGTATTAGGAGAAGCTTCACATATTTGTTGGATATGCCGCTCTTACTTTAGACGATATGGCACGGGCTTAATGAAGCAAATTGTGGGAATTACACCCCAATGCCATAATCTTCTTAATGTGAGAATACCAGAGAGAGGACCAAATCAACGTAGATTACCTGAGGAGGTTCAAGCACAACAATGGTGGAGGGATACAAGCTTAAATGACTTGCAACCACCGATCTTGCAAGCCCTCCTTCCCTAAGCCTCAACATGTCAATATTGGATCAATATGAGTACCTATATTGCGCAGTTCCAAAATCGAAACTGTCTGATTAACCTTCCCATAGAACCAATGCCATATTTTAGTGAGGAAGCACTCCTTCCTCTACCACCTTCTCCAGAGGCCGGTTTTTGTGAGGGGTTGTCCCTGCATCCTGAGGAAATTGATACCATCTTTCCAGCAGACGAGGACACGAATCCAACACCAGCGCAAGGGTAAGCTCAGTGACTCCACAATAAGATCGACAAGCCAGGGCACTTTTCTCCCACTGGGTTTTTCCCCTCGGCTATATTCGGTGATTGGCACCAATAGCAAATTTTATTCTTTTCTTTTCTTTTCTTGTTTGTTAATAAAAATTTTACAGAGATCTTCTCTAAAACAAGAGCATCAAACACGCCCCAATAGTCCACCTACCGTGCACACAAATTAGGAAGGGGGGAGACATGCTACGCCTACAAAGATCAAGGAGGAGCAATCTGCACAAAATCAGCAATGCATCAATGCAAACGAACAACATCAATAGGGCACTACAACAGGTGTATTCAAATCTTAATCTTTATTTCTTTATGTGCTCTTATCTTTCGAATATATGGTTTGCATGTTCACACAATGTTGGCTGGTTTAAGTTTTTGATTAGTTGTTAAAATATGGTGAGTGAATTCTAGAGTCTTAGAAGACTTAGTAAAAGATATTTCTATCTAAAGACAGTGTAGGATATATACCAATGGAATATGCCAAGTTCTTATGCTTTCAAGGTATATTAGTTATCCCTAGTGGTAGCTACCTCTTAGATATGGGCTAGGTGCTAGGAGTAATAAAAATTTATGAAAATATACCCTAAAAATATATATATATATATATACAAAGTGAATTGAGACATGAAGTGTCTACCGCCATGTGAAATGCTTGGTAGGACCTGGGGTTGTCTTAGCACCTTGGGGCCGATGCCTTGGTTTCTATGGGGTGAACACTGATGTCTAAAAGCCTCAGAAAAAGACCTTTGAGGAATCTATCGCCTTGATGGATGTTGGTAGGACTCTGGGGTACACTATGGGCCCTCGAGACCGATGCCCTCATCTTCAAGGGGTACTCCTTATGTCATAAAAGAAAGAAAAAGGGTCTGTCGCCCTTGAGATACTTAGCGGTCTTTAGATTCTCTTGGCGGAGGTCTCTTGGCCATTGCTTGGGTCTCTTTGGGATGGAACCTTGATCTTTACGCCTACAAAGATCAAGGAGGAGCAATCTGCACAAAATCAGCAATGCATCAATGCAAACGAACAACATCAACAGGGCACTACAACAGGTGTATTCAAATCTTAATCTTTATTTCTTTATGTGCTCTTATCTTTCGAATATATGGTTTGCATGTTCACACAATGTTGGCTGGTTTAAGTTTTTGATTAGTTGTTAAAATATGGTAAGTGAATTCTAGAGTCTTAGAAGACTTAATAAAAGATATTTCTATCTAAAGACAGTGTAGGATATATACCAATGGAATATGCCAAGTTCTTATGCTTTCAAGGTATATTAGTTATCCCTAGTGGTAGCTACCTCTTAGATATGGGCTAGGTGCTAGGAGTAATAAAAATTTATGAAAATATACCCTAAAAAAATATATATATATATATATACTAAGTGAATTGAGACATGAAGTGTCTACCGCCATGTGAAATGCTTGGTAGGACCTGGGGTTGTCTTAGCACCTTGGGGCCGATGCCTTGGTTTCCATGGGGTGAACACTGACGTCTAAAAGCTTCAGAAAAAAAGAACTTCAAGAAATCTATCGCCTTGATAGATGTTGGTAGGACTCTGGGGTACACTATGGGCCCTCGAGACCGATGCCCTCATCTTCATGGGGTACTCCTTAGGTCATAAAAGAAAGAAAAAGGGTCTGTCGCCTTTGAGATACTTAGCGGTCTTTAGATTCTCTTGGCGGAGGTCTCTTGGCCATTGCTTGGGTCTCTTTGGGATAGAACCTTAATCTTTATCACCTTCTACACACATATCAAAAAAAAAAAGAGAGTTCCAATCACCTTTGCTCATATTTAGGAGTAGGTTTGCCACTTAGGAATAACTTACATACTTGTAGGACATTGAGACTGCGGTCATAACCGGCGGTGTACAAAGCACACTTGCCTTTGCATAGCATTATCTACCACTTAAGTCTAACTTTGACTAGTCTTTACTCACCTATTTTAGAACTCATTAAAACTTTAATCAGCCTTGCACTTGTATGCTCACGTGTGAAATTATCATTGCTGGTTTTTCTTTTCTTTTCTTTTCTTTTCTTTTCTTTTTTTCAATAAAAGACTTTACTTGTATCCATTGTTTTTTTGTTGCAGCTCTTGCTACTACCGCGCTCGAGGACGTGCGCAAAATAGGAAGGGGGGAGTGTTGCATGACGAATGAAGATCAATACAAGGATGCAACAAAAAAGACACTTAGGGCTCTTGAAAAGAGTTCCAAGTTGTAGATGAATGTGGGAGAGGGCTTGACAATGATCCCACATGGGAACTTTTGGGAGTTCTAGAATTTTTGTATAAAAGGTGGCCCATTTGAGAGCTATGGGGACTCTTTGGTCATTTGGTTGAGAGGCTCATAGAGAGAGCTTTCTCCATAGCTCCTTCTCATGTGCTCTCCCAAGGCTCTCCATCTCCATTCATGCTTCAATCTTGTACTCTCTATTCTTTACATTTTCAATGATATGAGGTTATGGTCTACTCACTTGCTAATCTAGATTTCTTAATGATGTTTTGATGCTAAAATATGATTTGTAGAGTGCATGTGATGAAGCTTGTGCATGAAATGATGTGTAGTTGAGGCTTGTGTGATAGCTCTTTGCATGTTAGGTTCTTTGTAGAAGTTGCATTTTTGTGCTTAAGTGTAGCCTAATCTTGATGCTTTGATTATGTTAGATTGATTGCTTGAGTGATGAAGAAGGATTGAGTAGGACTAGAAGTCATTAGTGTGTGGTTAACTCATCTTCTCCCAATTCGGGATAGCCTCTATGCGCGCTAACCGGGTTGCATTCACGGATTGACAAAGTGTGTGGGTTGGAGTGTAGCCTCCGCTATGCTATGATGTCCCAAACACCTTTCCCATTAGGAAATTTGTCAACCTAAACCTCCAAGCATGGAAGTTGTTCTTGTCAAGCTTCTCACAGCAACACTCTGGTTCATGCCATCATTTGAAATCTTGCCAGACACACAAATTTACCAGAAATAGCACTCTGGTTGGTCCTACAGAAACTGTTGTAGTTTCTGCAATGGTAGTGTACTACACTCAAATGTCACAAAAACCAGTCACCTCAATGTGCATGCATACACCCAATGGCAACTGTTTGACCTCCTTGCAGCACACACAATGTCTGCACAACCAATCTGTCTTCCTGCAGTTCTTAAAAAAATAGAGTTCTGCATAGAATCGATGACTTACCCGCAGGTGCTCGCCTGCTTTCTGAAAAATGGAGGTCCTAATGCGCCCGAAATGTGTTTTTGGCTCCAAAAATGTCGTCCGATAGGACAATATAGTTGCCCTATAGCTTTACTCCCACGAAGAAATCTCCTCAATCAGAGATCGTTTTGCCGGTGCCTCCCGTAGATCTCCCGACAAGGGTGTAGTCGCCTACACAAATAGGGAAGAGTAGATGAAGCTCTTACCCTCGTACCGCTTCCTGTGCTTCTCTTGCTGTGCTTCTCTTGCTTGCAGCTCAGCCCTTAGCATGAACCAAGCTCTGATACCATGAAAAGATGCAGGGGAGAAGAGAGCTTGAGCTCTTGCAAGCACACACACACTCACAAAACCCTAAAAGAGAACACACAAGGAGAGAGGCTGAAAATCTTCTTCTTCTTCACACAACATTCAACACACCATATACAAAGATAAGAGTACACTCAATATGAAAAGGTACTCAACCAAATACATACTAGGGTTCTCTATAGTGTGAACCCAACTAAATGAGCTGGCGCTATAACTATGCAAGTCTCTAGAATGACTGTCACACAGCCTGTCATCCCACTGGCTGCATATCACCCATGATCTCACCAACCATGCCAGTGGTGTAAGTGTGGGGCCTATCCTCCCAGGTGGGTCATCAGTGTCCACCGCCTCACTAGATGAGCTCGATATCTCAACATAATGAATATGCTAATCTCTCTTGTATTCTAAATGATTGGATAAAGAATAACCTAATGTAAGGGAATAAGGTGATAAGAGAAGAATGAACCTAACTACCGAAATGAAAAACAACTCAACACTCACACCACACTACCACTCTCAACATACACTCTCACTCCATACTCACCTCTCTCACTCATCATAGTGTAAGCTCAAGAAAATGACAAGCACATGGTAATGAGAAGATGAAAACCCCACTCAATCTCAACCACATGCCTCTCACACATGGGGAGTTCTCATGAGTGAGCAAGTTATGCCCAAAATAACACACTTTGGTTCTCTTATGAGAAAGAAGAAGACCTCACTCAACCCTAAGAAAACCCTAAAAGGAGATACCTCAACATCTAAGATAAGAGAGGGGAGCACAAGAATTACTCATATCAAAGGGAAAGAACACAATATAGACTTCACAGCTCAGGCTAAAGGGAAAGTGAGTTATCCCTCACCCATGCTCTCTATGGATAGTAAAACGTAGGGCCATCCCATGTGCACAAGTTCTACATGGAGAGCATAGGTGAGTCCAAAAAAGATAAACAATAAGCTCAATTTTACCCAAGTACCCTATGTAAAATATAGGGTATGTGCACCCAAGTCATATGCATATACAAGTGCATGTGCACCATTATGTGGAGAGGGTAGGTGGTACTAGGCTATGGTGTATGAAAAGGGGTTGACATCCCCTACCTCTAATACACATTTGTTCCATGAATGTGACCGGATGAGATGGCAATGAGTACAAAAATAGAGCGGGGAAGGGGGAAAAAAGGGGGTAGGGTCCATGTCAATGCCTAAGGAAGGATGAATCATGCCAAAGATGTGTCAATGTAGTGCATGACCTAGGCCAAAGGATCCATAAGATGTTTCCATGAAGAGGATCTTCCACCATGAACCAAAAAGTGAAGTGAGGGAAACTTCCCCAACTCAAGATTGTAGACCATGGAAGTGAGGGGTGCTCCCCACCTCAAAAGCTAATTCCATCCCTTTGGGATCCAAAAATGTAAAGGAGAACCTTGAGAGGTTCCCAAAGGTGTAAACAAGAAAAACTCAAGAGACTCCCAAAGGTGTATGTCGGGATTTCAAATGTGAGAAGCTAGAGTTGGTGCTCTAGCAAACTCTAACAAAAGGTATGTTGATGGAGATGGTGATGTCAATCCACTTGTACTTTACTCATTCACGTCAATCTACTTTGAGTGTTGTGCTTCTCTTTCTCTCTCCTTTGTGTGATGAGTACTTGCTTGTTGTCGCATCTACCTTTGTCTCCACTCCAGCATGTAGCCACAATCGTGAATGAGATTATGAAACATAGTTTCTTATTTTTGATAAATTGAAGCCACACTTGATATATCTATAAGAGATTAGATTTTGGTTTCATTCTTTCCCTATTGCAAAATGAACATGAGGAGGATATGTGTTTGCATTCTTCTTCCCATGTGCTTTTTTATTTTTACAAGTAAATGTATAGTGAATTTCATAAAAGTAATTCAATAAGACTCTTGATGTAGCAACTCTTAAAGTAGATGTACACAACAAAGTTCATAAAATTGAGTCAATGAGACTCTTGATGTAGTAGCAAAGCTTTGGAAGTCAAGACCATTGGAGAGGCAGAAAAGAATTAAGTCAACTTTATGACGCTAATGAAAAAGTGTTTACTTTTCTTGAGATATGAGTCCGTTGAGGTAGAAAAATTATCATGGGGTACATTAATGTGAAGAAGTTTAACCTCGTTTGTTGGCCAAGTTTGGGTTATCAAATATAATATGAATTAGGAGCATCATGGCCCAAATAACTGCTCAGGTGAAAATCTAGATGTGATACATGTAAATCCAAATAATGCACCATAAAATCAAATACATTGCATCCTAAATGACATATAGTGCATCCAAAAGTAAATGTCATGGCTCCAAAGAAAATACGATCATGTCAACACTCATGTAGGAGCCAAAAGAAAATATCTAAAGGTTGGCATCATGCAAGTTTAAGAGCAAACCAATGTCATCATCCCATGTAGCATCACACAAAAAGTCAAAGATATGATCCACTACATCAATAGGTATATGAACATGAGACAAACCATGCACCACATCCTTATGTGAAAAACCCTCTATGTGTGTATGATGATCTAGGATAACAATATGATCATCAGCACCATCATAATCATCATCACTGAAAAATGAAGAGGTATCCCCACATGAAAGGTACATGGTATCATCTCCTAAAATGAAGAGGTATCCCCACATGAAAGGTAAATCGTATCATCTCCTAAATCATCATGTATGGCATCCCCAAGGTCTCCAAGGTCATCCTCATAAATATGGTTTATTTCCATCAATGACTATGTGACCTACATCCCATGACAAATCTATCTCCAACAATATAGGATCTAAGGAGATGTCTAGATCAAATGAAAATCTCTCAAGATCTATGTCATATGATTTACTATGGATATGATCAATATGCATAATCCTACTACTACAATGTCTCATGTCCCATGCAAATAATCCTACTACTACAATGTCTCATGTCCCATGCAAATAATGTTGAACCCTCTGTAAACCAAGGTAGCCAAGAAATGAAGCAATAAAGTCACCATTTGTGGACCATCTGAACCATGTGGATCTCGGCCATCTCCACAAACCTCCCTCTCATCAAACAAATGCCACCAGTGTGACTAGGTATCAAACCCACAAGGTCGAAATTGAACATCCAGCTATGGAATGAGAATGCTACCTTATCATAGCAAGAAGTCAATGCATGAGGATGCATAGGTCTAAGCCTCAATGTGTCATTGAAGGTATGTGTGAACGTGGCGTGGTCCTCAACACCAAGTGGTAACTCATGAAACAAGCATAGAGCCATGATAATAGTGCATGGGCAGAAGCCCTATGGTCAGGATGTGTGCTCCGAATTTCCAAAACCTATGAAGAGGGATGAGTTCATTAAGTACATGGTGTCTACTCAAGTAGGAAATCTATGTTTCAAGCATAGTGAACCATTATTCCAAGCTTTGTTTCCATTTGATGGTGAAGGTGTCACTTGTGTACAGCTTAATAAATCTCTTTGCAATTGGGAGGCCTGCTTCTATGCATTTCCTTGTGGAGACAAGGTAAGGTGGAGATAGTGACTTCACATTTCATGGAAAAATCTAGATCTTGGTGGTTGTAGCATTGGTAGAGTCTAACCTATGAAGTTGTGCAAAGCTTTGTGTAACTATCCATGAGCAAATGAGATTTAGAGAAAGATCCATAACACTTCTACATGAGGAGTCTTTGTCTAAGTATGCCAAGGAGTATTGGTATCTTTCTTTCTTTGTGTCAAACTTCAAGGAGAAGGAAGAAGTAGATAACTTTATGTGAAACTAGACAAAGTTTTCATGCCAGTGGTCTAATGCATTATGGAGA
Organism: Cibotium barometz; assembly: GCF_041138505.1. Classification (NCBI taxonomy): domain Eukaryota; kingdom Viridiplantae; phylum Streptophyta; class Polypodiopsida; order Cyatheales; family Cibotiaceae; genus Cibotium; species Cibotium barometz. The sequence continues at coordinate 39,505,544 of NC_141093.1, read as the reverse complement.
GTGATGATGACATTGTCCTAGATGAGATATTAGCATTGGGGGGGGGGATTTTTTGGAAGCCAACTTTATCTTTTATTGGGAAATCTACAAGGAGTACACTTTAGTCCATACCTTCTATTGGAAACCACTCTTATGAGAACACTATAATTAGAATCAAGATAGGGACAATCAACATATATAAATTGTGTGTGCCATCTCTTGGTTTACCTTTTGATTTGAGTAGGCATAAAAGGGATAGTATGCATTCAATTTTGGATGATGATGGATTTATAAAGAGAAAAAGTGGATAAACATTTCCTCTTGCATTTGGTCTATGCATGGATTATGATGATGTGGGGCTTTCTGAGCATGTTATGAGAGTTTTATTGTACAAGAGAGTTGAAGTGGACAAAACACTTGGTGCAATTTTGTTATGTGCATATGTTAGGAGGCTAACCTGTGAGCATGGGAGCATGGGAATAAGCTCTAGTGGAGCATGGGTTAGGGCTAACCTTAAGGTTTGAGGTTAGGGTCAGGCATCCAAGGATCACACACGGGAAATGGAGAGTCAAGAGTCACTTGAGGGCCCTCCTATATATATTAGGGGCATGGGGCACACTCAAGGGATGTTATGAGGCTAGGTTATGTTATGTTCTCTTATGTAGAGGATTGTATCTACTCTCATGCCATTTCACACAGCTACATGCTGCTGGATTGGAGTCATACCTCTTAGTGGTATGGGACAGCAAGGTTAAGGTTATGAGGTACTTCATTGTTGTAATTCATGCGTGCACCCCTTGGGCTCGGAGGTGGTCGAGTGGATGAGTTTATGCCTAGTTTATGCATGTTTATGCATGACAATTATCTAGAGAGATCTTAGGGTTTTAATAGTGGTATCAGAGTAATCTCTAGTTAATTGTTGTTGTTCTTTCTTTCTTATTTCAAATTTTAGCATTTTTAAAAGTAAATTTAAATATTTACTAAATAAAAATGTTATTTTGTTGGTTTGTTTAGTGATTATGCACATGGATCATTGATATGGCAGTTGGAACGCGTGTTTCTTCTACTCAATGGACGAATCGATATTATGGGAGAATTCCATGAGTTCAATGCTATTTTTTTTATTTTTTTATTTAAAATAAGCATTTAAGGAATTTTTAGCAAAATACCGCACATTTTAATGTGGATATTTGTGGTAGAGTGAATTTCTTGAATTTCTATAATTTTTGGAATTTTTTCCTAATTATTTAGAAATTTTTAGAGTATTTTTATGGTTAAAATATATATTTTTATGCATTTTGGGGCGAGTTTTCCACGGAGATGCTATCAATTTTTTTGCTGAAATATAGTATGAGGCAGCCAACTGATACATGGAGTACTCTTCTGTGTGCATGGGATTCTTTTCTCCTCTCAAATCTAAAATTTTCTTCTATTTTCTTCTCCCATGTGTGTAAACACCTCCTATTAGGCATATTATGATTAATTTTTAATCATAATTAAAAATTTAATTAAAGCTTAATCCTCCTCTCTATTAACACAGAAGGAGGGGGTGGTGAGAGAGAAGGTTGGACTGGAGAAGAAGGGGAGGGGAGGAGAGGCACCTCCCTCTCTCACTTGAATCGCAAACGCGCCGTCGGGGGGGGGGGGTGCGTTGCAGGCAGCCAGGCAGAAAACGCCACCCCCTCCCATAAAATCAAATTATAGGCTTTTAAAACTTTAGTTTTTTATTTTTTTAAAAGAGTTTTTTTATTTTAAAAAAAGCTTTTCAAAAAATCTTGAAAAAAAAGGAGAAAATAAGAGATTTGAAAAAAAAGTTGGTGATTGGCATGTGGTGTGTCCGTTTGGGCACCCGTGACCATTTAAATTCTTTTAAAAATCTATTTTTTGTCCATAAATTTAGAAAATCTATTAAAATTATAAATTTTTATTGGATTTGAGACTTATCGGGCGGAATTGAAAATTTCGTGAACAATGGGATTCTCAGGAGAAATTGCTTCTCTTGAAATGATTAATGACCATTAGATGGCATGATCAACTATGGTTTTCATGGATTCAAGGTGCTTCTATGCATCTATCCATGGTTTTACAAGGATCTTTTGATCTTTTGGATAATATCATGTTCTTTGAAGGTAGCATTTGCCTTCATTTTTACACGTAATTTTGGAGTATGTTCCTTGTACTCTTGTACATATTCCAACTTAGATACCTAGTTGCTTATGTATCTAGGTGAATTGTAATTTTTCTACCCCAGCTTTATTGTGTTTATTGGGTAGTTATCATTAGAAAGGCACCAATAATTCAAATTGTTTTCTAATGATATACTCAGAAAGAGTTATTCCTCGATGTGGTCTGAGGTATATAGAGACAAGTTTTAGTATGTGAAAGTCTGGGATAGGGCCATCTTATTCCTTTTATGTAGGATTTTATTCATATTTCCTAGATGGCATACTAAGGAGTTCCAAATTGGTAAGGTATGTATGGGTGGTATCATGGTGGTATGGGATGCTAGCAATTCCTCGCATATATTATCTTCTGGGATAATTTAGACTCAAGATTGTTGCCTTGCTAACATTACTTGGCATGTTGACCTCAACATTCAAAGACAATCTCATTTTTTTTTAGTTCACTTGAAGTTGTAGTGTAGGCATTCTCTAGATAAACTTCTTTTATCTATAGCCTGCATGTTTTAATGAGTGTAATCTCGTCGGCATTTTCACTTGTTGAAGTCTCTTTATTTAGAGTTTAACGAGTTTATCTTGTTGTGTTCGGATTAAGGAATTTTGGATTCTTTCTTTGTTGGCATTTCTTTATCTATTTTCGTCCTTTAGGTGATTTATAGAGTTCACCTGATGGTTTACGGATGAGTGTAATCTCGGATGTATATCTATAGCCTGCATGTTTTGATGAGTGTAATCTCGTCGGCATTTTCACTTGTTGAAATCTCTTTATTTAGAGTTTAACGAGTTTATCTTGTTGTGTTCGGATTAAGGAATTTTGGATTCTTTCTTTGTTGGCATTTCTTTATCTATTTCCATACTTTAGGTGATTTATAGAGTTCACCTGATGGTTCACCTGTGACTCATCGAGATGTTGATGACTCTCTATGTTGATATGGGTACCTCGGGATGCCAATAATTTCCTGTGCAGATGTGGGTACATCGGGCCACCGATGGATCCTTGGTTCCTGCCCCGCCGTTAATGCGATATCTTCCTACTTTATTTTACAATGAGGAAACTACTTTGAGTATGAGTTCCTCTAATCATCCGTAGTCTAATGGAAAAACAGAACGTATAAATCAAATTGTAGAGGATATGCTTCGTGCATATGTCTTTGGAAAATCATCAAATTGGAAAAAAGTATCTTCCAATGATGGAATTTGCCTATAACAATTCTAAACATACGGCTACTGGTTTTAGTCCATTCATGCTTATGTATGGGTATCAACCTAAGACACCTATTGATGTCGGTGTTAAGGACATTGAGCTTGATACATCGAGGGATTTCCTACGTGATATGCAGGAAATGCTGACCGAAGCTCGAGATTCTATCTGGAGTGCTCAGGATAGGGCACGGTTTTATGCTGATAGAGGACGCTCACCTCGGTCTTTTGAACCAGGAGCGTTGGTTTATTTAAAAGTTCCTAAAGATTCTCAGACTTTATCAAACAAGAAAATGCTCGAAATTATCTACTAGATATTGTGGTCCATTTCGAGTTATACGTTGGATTGGCACGGTTGCGTATCGGAACTAAAACTGCCTCCACATGTTAGAATTCATCCAGTCTTTCAACTTAGTACATTGAAAGAGAAACTAGGAGGTGAGGATAACATAGTTACTCCTTAAGAACTCATTGAAGTCGAAGATTTATCCTATGTTCCACATGAACCTGAAAAGGTACTTGAATTCAGGGAAAGGAAACTTCATAGTCGACTAAACCCTGAGGTTAAAATTAGGTGGAAAGATAGGGAAATAGAGGATTCGACTTGGGAGCCGGTTGAGCATGTTCAGCGCAGATTTCCTTCTTTTCATTTGCAAGAGTGCAATGTTTTGAGAGAGGGGAAGTATATTATGTGCACATTATATGTGCATATGCTAGGAGGATAACCCACATTAGGCCATTTCATACTACAGCTACATGTTGCTGGATTGGAGTCATACCTCTTGGTGGTATGGGACATCAAGGTTAATGTATGAGGTACTTCATTATTGTAATTCATGTGTGTATCCCTTGGGTTCGGGGGTGGTCGGGTGGATGAGTTTATGCCTCGTATATGCATGTTTATGCATGACAATTATCTAGAGAATTCTTATGGTTTCAACAAATTTCTAGATAGCAAGATGAGAAGAGACCATAGTACATGCATCAATGAAAAGATTTAGATTTCATCTTAATTTTTGATTACACCTCTACACTAGTGGATCATTATTGTTCTGATTTTATGGAGGATGTCTTGGATTTTTATGATAGTATTGAAAGCTCGATTTCATTCACTAATGTGGATGATGATGACACATGTGTTAAAGATCATGTTAATGAAGTGACACTATGAAAATGCATAATATGAGCCTTCCTTGGATGAGCAGTGGAGGATCCATCACAATGCATTGTATAAGCCCATTAGTATGGAGGTTACACATTAGGAAGACCTTGTTTATGGGTGAGAAAATTTCATTTGATATGGAAGTACCATCACCTAATGTGGATGTGCCCCTAAGAGTTCATTTCAGTCTGGGGCTTCTACAAGAGGCAACTCTTCTTGTTGGGAGACTTCAAGGGATGGAAGAGATGATTTGGATTACAAGGAGGTCTCTTTGTACACAATGGAGGCTGTAAATACATTTGTGGACAGATTTAGGCATTTGTGTAACGAGATCAAATACAAGAAGAGTAAATGCATGGTTATCTTATTGAGGAGAGCAACATTGATTATGAGGCATATGAAGAGAACTATTTGAATGAAGAGGGCAGCCATGAAGATCTTGATAGTGATGAAATTCAAGATGCATATAAGGTTAGTGACATTGAAGATACAAATATTGAAGACTATCAAGATCAGGATGTGGATGCTATTGAGGATTCATATGTTTATGATCTTTATGTTGATGGTATATTCATTAATGATGCCTATGGTCCACATGTTGGTATTTATGGGGACGATGCATATGCTAGAAAGGATATCACTTTGGAAGACCAAGGTTATCGGATGGATATTTTATGGAGTTCCTATTGATCCAGGTGGTCATTTGGACTATTACATTGTTGGATCATTGCATGGACTTCCTTTAGTACATGTGTCTATGCACATATGTATATGGATCAATGGCTCTTAGGAAATCCATTTAACCCAGCTGTATACATGATTAACCTTACCATCAATAATGGGTTTTGACATTGGCCCTTTGATCCAAGGGATAGCTTGGATTTCCATTTGACCCACGCGGTTATATGATTATCTTCATCTTTGGTGGTACACCTTTATCCTTTCCATTCAACCATGGCAGCTCTACTACATAACTCATGTGGGTTAGGTGGATCTATGTGGTCACACGATTCATGGATCAACTTTTGGCTTTTGTACATAGCCTTTTGTATATGATGTGTGCATGACCACCCTTTGATTTCGAGGGAAAATCCATTGTAGGAGGGAATGGTTTGTAACGTAGAAAATTATGTGCATATATGGCTTAGGCACATAATTTGGGACATAGTACTTGGGTTTATGTGCACACCATGTGTGAATAGTCCTAGGACTAAGTGACTATATAAGTCACTTATGGGACAGCTTGTATTCCATTTATAACTCTTAATCACTTTTGATGAATACAACTCTTGCCTTTTTTAGCAAGATTTAATGGAGACCTTCTCCCATGTCATAGACATCCATGTAAACAAGGTCTACATGTCCCTAGACTCCACATTAATGAGTCGGAGCTCTTTCTTCATTTATTTCACCATACATATGAGAACTTCTAATAGAAGCAATTTGTAACCACGTTCACTAAGTGAAAGGGTAGTCTACCATGGGGCACATGTGGGGCACATGTTTATGATCCATATGTGTAGGAGCTTATGGCAATAGCTATTTTGTGAGATTAAGGTTGAAGAAAGAAATACCCAAGTACAATTCTAGAAGCTTCCAAATAATCAAATGGAAAACAAATCATTTTGGAAAGACATACTTTTATGGCTTTATACATCATGAAGGACTAAATTAAATGAAAAGGGATGATGAAGCAGGGAAAATTTAGCTATGACTACATATAACAACAAAGAACCTAAAAACGTTACAATATAAAATGAAAGGGCATATGGTTCTTATTGGGAAATAAATATGGAAGGACATAAAAGGAGATGTAGTAAAGCACCATTCTGTGAAGATGTAGAAATTAAAAGGAGCCACAATAGTATCATCTCTATAAGGAGAGATTAAGAAAGTTCTAGTTTGTAGCCCATGTGAAGGAGAATGAGCTACCAACACTTCAGACATGATTTGCAACATTAAGATAATGCAAGATTTAGACTAAATTATGAATTTATCTAAGACCAAGAATTCTAGCATGAGTGTAGCCCATGGATATGCAAAACTTTACTTACATGCCATGGAAGCACATGTACTTTATCTTCCTTTACTGTGTTGGGGCTGACTGACATGGTGCATTTATGCATCAGCTACATGTTGCCAAGGTTACGTTATTCCAAGATTTATGTGGAAAGAGAAGCCATACGCCTATAGATTAGGTGTTATGGAGGTCTTCCTAATGTTTGGATTTGTTTTTTGGGCCGTACTTTGATATCATCATTTTAGTGTGGATAAGTAATTTTGTGTCAAAGTCAATGGTTTTGGAATTTTGGCTGTCTATATTAGGAGTTTAGTTGTATATTAGTTGTTTAGTTTGCCCTCATTTATTATGGACAGACATTTCTATCATTGTGTCATTTGTGTGTCATCTAAAGATGGTCCCCAATAACAAGTTATAATATGCTATGTGAGATGAGGATTACTTGTTGGTGCCACAACCATAATTTGATAGGTTAATTAAACAAAGTGTTTTTAATGTTGACTAAAATCATGCTTTCTCAATTTATATTTTATATAATCTTGCTTATGCTCACTTTTTGGTAATCCTCTAGGACAGCCACATAAAGTCATACTTATGGTATTTACAATTTGCATACAAATTTTGCCAACGCTAATGCTCACACACCCTATCATATTTCATTTGCATATGGATTATTGTTAGTATTTTATTTCCTTGAAATAACTCATTTTTTTCTTTTGTAAAATTTTCTAATACTCTTTTTAACTCTAATGTGTGTAGGGGGGTACACATGTACACATGGAAAAACCCCAACTAAATTTTTGCACATGTACAGAAGATGAGAAAACCCCAATTAAATTTATGCATGTTGTCGTGACGTGGGGGGTGTCGCTGGGAAAGTACGAGACTTCCAGCTGTGAGAGTAGGTTCCAAATTTAACAAGGAAACTCACACACAAAATTTTCCTCGAGGAGCATAAGACATATCCATTTCTAATGACATATACATGTGTCAATTCACTTCAGTACATCCTTGAATTCATCCTGATGATTGCACAAAATTGTGTACCAAGTGCTTGTCCCTTTCTAAGCATAGATTCACTGGCTCCTTTTTCCAAATCCTTCAAGCCAATCACATGTAGGCATAGCATAACCTTCAAATAATTCCAACATACATGTGACCATTTTCATTCCATACATTCAGTATCTCCAATCCCATCATCTCATGATGTTCTTTATCACCTGAAAACCTGCCTATAAATTCCAACAACTCACAAGTACAAGACGATATATGGCATAACTATAACATGCTCACATGATTTTTGATACATTAGTACCACAACTCTTCACACCAAGTCGTTTTTGATTTACAAAAAAAAAACCTTTATGGTTTAAGGACCTAACGATTTTTCAAATCGTGGGTATGTAGAGTGAAAAATTAAATAAGTAATTCAACACTTATCTGAAGCGAAGGCGGATTCCACATTTTTTTTAAGATTCCAAACAGCGCTTCGCTGTCTGCAGGCCATGAGAAGCAAAAAATATGTATTTATTAAAAACCTTATCACTAGATAGCACACGATTTACTCATCATTTCTAGCTCCTACAAGCGCTGAACAGTAGCCGCCACTTAGGAATTTTCGCCTCTGGTCAAACACGAACTGGTTATCTCCATTTCTCTGCAGACTTTCTTCTGATAAGCGCACCTCTCCCTTTCTCTGGTTTTTCTACACTTTCCCGCAAGGGAATCGGCGCCCCCACACCTTTTGCAGCTATCTTCTTGCATTTTCCTTCTTCCAAAATATTCATGCGCCACCTTTCCATTTCCAATACTTTCGATTATTTTTCTTTTTAATGCCACGCAAGCTGCCCCCTTAATATCCCTTATTATAGTCTTCATTCAATAAGGTGTGTGATGCTCCTAACCTTGGCATTAAGGCAAGCTTCCCAATACAAAGTAGATCATCCAATTGTATCTCCCGGATTCAATAAAGACTTCGGCACTCTAATGCCCCATTAAATCTCCATTGCTCTTGATGCCTCCATAGTTTATAATGTCATCATATCGACCATGTGATTTATAGAATCCCCCAATTGTTCACTCAAATATATCTCCATGTCTTCATAAATGCATTCCTTTGTGCATTGGCATGCCCTCATGTTTGCATTCCATAAGAGGTATTCACTAATTTGACCCATCGATACCATAAAGAAGCTACTACACATTATGCACATGGGAAGCCATTAACATCATTAACTTATCCCTTTTGCGAGCCACTCATACCATCATATATAGCTGGATGTTTCTATCTTACCCATGAGCTCTGAGTAACAGCAGAACCATCACCCACCACACTCATATACAAAAACTCCTAGATCTGGTTCAGCCTCAGCTCGTCTTATTGAACCTCATTTACAATATGAACATATGTACACGGCATCATATAATGACTCGTCATGGCACTTAACCCATGCATCTGGATTTGCATTTGATGGCCTCACATGCATGGTTTCACACCATAGACGTGCCATGGCACGACATCCACCCCCTCTAAACTTGCACATCCTCTGGTATGTGTCAAATCATCATCAAGATTCACATATAACTGGATGTCGTCTTCATCTTCTACATTACCAGGAAGATCATCCTCTTCCTCTTCAACCATATCCATACTACCACTGTCAAGCCTCTCATCCTGAGTCTCCTGTGAATCAAAAGGATCACTATCATGCCTTCTTTTAAACATCTTGATTCTTTTGCCTGCCACAAGATTCTTTATTTCTGTTCCATCAAGCTCACACAGAGTATACGTGGCATTTCCATGCACATGCTTGACAATGTAAGGGCCAAACCATCTTTTTGCAAATTTTCTTTGAACAGTGAATTGGTTGTCAAGGCTACTATCATACATTAGAACCCAATCACCTTCTTCAATAGGTTTTGGCCGGAGTCTGTGTCTTCTATCAAATCTTTCTTTATTTTTCAACCTTGCATCTTTCAAGCGAGCTTTAGCAAGCTCTACATCTTCAGGCCTCCTCTCCAACTGTCTTATTCGCAATGCAAGGAGGTCATCTCTGCTCAATCCTTCCACCCAGGGCAATACATTCCAAGTTAGAACTACTTCTTCAACTGGCATCACTGGCTTCTGACCATACATTAATTCTGCAGGCATGTATCCTGTCACACTGAGCTATGAGTTGTACGGTCAGCCCACAAGGCATATGGTAGCAGCTTTGGCCACTCTCGCATTCTTTCTCTGCATGCCTTAGCCAAAGCTTTAATGATTGGAGGATGTCCTCGCTCACTTTTTCCATTGCCCTCAGGATTGTAAGCACATGTTAGGGACAGTTTGATACCAATTCTAGAGAAGAATTCCCTTGCTTCTTCAACATCTAGCTCACCCCTATCAGCTGTTATTTTCCCAACACAACCATATCGGCAGATCACATCTTCCAAGAGAAATTTGCATACTGTTTCCGTACTCTTTGTTCTAAGAGCACGCCCCTCTACCTGATTTGTCAAATCTTCTCTTGCAAGTGCTATATACCGCATCTGCCAAATTCCTAAAGGCATTGTAACTAGATCCACTACCCATTTATAGTGCATGGCAGGTGGGTAGGTTGGTTGCAATCCATCACGATGTCGCACATTTGAGTACATTTGACATACCATGCATGTTTCCACATATTGGGAAATATCCTTGTACATTCCTTTCCACCAATATTTTTCCTTTATTTTGGTAAAGGTGGCCCACACACTTCTATGTCCAGCCCAGAGACTCTCATGGAATTCTTTCACAAGCTTTCTTTGAGTCTCTTTATCACATATGACTCTCTGTGGCATAGCATTCCTCTGCTTAGGATGCTTCCAGAGGTACCCATCCTTTAGGAAATAACCATATGCTTTTCTGCGGATCCTCTTAAATTCTGAGTCAGACCAATTTCCCTGTCTTGTCAGAGTACTCAAGTATTGACCAATAAGCAACCAATCTCCTTCATACATTTCCTCAGTAAAAGACTCAAGTGCATTTGATAGGCAAATATGGTCCCCCTTTGCATATGCAATAGTGTAGAACTTTGTACCCACATCATCAATGTCACTAATCATCTCTTCTTCATCTTCATACCTGGCTCTTGATAGCATATCTGCAACTGGATTATCTTTTCCCGCAATATGCTCAAACTCAGGATTTAGTGACTTGATATAGGCAATCCACCTAAGCATAGCAATATCTGGAGTGGTACAACTTGCTATCATCCCAAGAAGTGGCAAGCAATCAGTTTCCACAAGTACAGATGCCCCAATAAGATATTCTTTTTCACATTTTAGAGCAGTGACTATTCCCCATAACTCTCTCTTGATCTGTGGATACTTTCGTTGTCGAAAGCTTAATACCTTTGCTCCAAATCTAATTACATACCTATGATCATCCTCATCATCTTGCCCTACTGCCCATCCTATCCCAGTAGGACTAGTATCAACTGTAACAATCACAGGCCTGCCACACTCATAATCTGCCTTTCTCAGAGTAGGTGATGATTGGAGCAAACATTTCAGCTTCCGCATAGCTTTAATATGTACTGCACTCCACAGAAATTTTTGATTTTTCCTCAAAAGTTGATAAAGAGGATCTGCTACATGTGCATAATGTGGGATCCAAATAACATAAAAGACACATGCTCCAAGAAATCTCCTCAGCTCTGTAACATTAATGCATGTCTCTTTCATTCTTTGTATTGCATCAATCTTGGCCGGACAAGGTCGGCGTCCACTAGTACTACAAAGATGTCCCACTATTAGCACTTCTCCAACTCCAAACACTGATTTCAGCCCAGATAAAGTAAGATTCACTTCGTCAAGCCTGGATAGAATCATATCACAATCCTTTATATGATTTGCCACAAACTTGCGGCACCCCTTTGAATCCAAATCCCCATCTTTGTCTTTCTCATCACAGCCTTTTATTGGCACATCATCCAGAAATGGCATAGTTATTTGTGGTATAAAGTCTCGTAAGACTTTATTCATTCCATTCATCATATGTGCCACCGAGTTGGTGGCTCCCTGTGGTAAGGTACACATCCTTACTAATCCTAAAGGAGTTCTCATTGTGGTCAAGTCCCTGCTTTGTATATCCAGCTGGAACTGATCATATCCCGAATACAGATCACCCATAGAGTATATAGCTTTCCCTGCAAATGCTTCTGCAAACTCATCCACAATCGGACCAGCTCCCACATTCCTGATTGTGACTTTGTTTACAGGTTGCATGTCTTGAATAAAGCGCAATGTCCCATTTTTCTTTGGCACAGTAAACCATCTGTTGGAATATGGGGCACATGATGGCTCCAAGATTCCCATCCTGATCTTTTCTTTTAGTAATTCCATTAGCTTTGGCAAGAGAGCCTTTGGTACTGGAATTGGCCGCAGGTTCCAGGGCACATGTGGAACAGTAAAGATCACCATTGGTGCTGTTACACTTGGATCAACACAGCCTATCTCATGCGGCTGAAAAGCAAAGGCTTTCCCATGTTTTACAAGCATCTCCTCAAAGCATTCCCTTTCAACTGGCAACAGAAAATCCTTCTCACCAATTTTCAGCTCTTTTAGAGTTTCTTGAGTAAATTTATGCCCAATTTTCTTCGGATCTCTAAGATTTGGTTGCATAGAAGCTTCATCTATCTTCTCCTTGCTTCCTGGTGGCAAAGGCAAGGCAACTGGTTTCACCTTCTTTGCAACTGTTTTGTACTTTGTATCAACATGAGCATCCATCTCGCAATTCATGTTTTTACATTCCACCCCCTCAAATTCCTGGATTATATCATACATCTCCACAGATGACACCTCTATTATCTCATTTCCACCCTGTAAGCATGCTCTTCCCATATCAAAAAGCACATCCATAGTATCTACAAATGACACCTCATCAAGCACCCCTGAAATAAACTCATTCTTCTCCAAAAGACCACACTGCTCAAGACTTTTTTGTTCACTTTGTACATGTTTACGCATGCCACGCTTCAAATCCTTGCTTTTTACAAAGACCAGTGACCCATAGCTAGAGAATCCCTGAAAATTTGCTGAAAAGCTATTTACATTGATTGAGTCCTGCGAGAACTCATTTTCCCTTGTACCATTGGAATCCCGCTTTACAATGGCACCTGGCCAAAATCCCTCATCTCCCTGTAATTCATGAGTTCTCTGTTTATCTTTGGGAGTGACTGTGCTCGAAGAGACTCACGATTCCTTTCATGGTTAATACAAACTGTCAAAAACTGAACAGCTTTTTTGCCATCTTTACTCCTTATTCTTGCATATGCCGAACCATCGTCCAAAACATTTGTTTCCATCCTCACAGCTGTAATGTAGGGTTGCCCAAGGATGAGGGGATACGACGACATCTCCTGAACAAAGAAGTTCTGATCATCTTTCACATCCCCTATAGTTACCCTTACATTTGGACATGCTGCATAAAGCTCTCCAGATGAGTTATTAGCTGCTTTAATCATCCACCCATGATCTACATCCATTGGCCACTTACATTTGTTGTAGAGATTTTTAGCCATAAGATTTATTTCAGACCCATGATCAATTAGAGCGACATATGGCTCTTCCAAATCACCTATCTTGACAAGGGTTTCAGTAGTTGCTCTTGCCCAATGGCTCCTAGAGTAATGACTCTTGGTAAGAACTTCTTTTTCATCATCCTCTTCCACAAAACGCACTTGTTGTGCCCCATCAGCAGAGTGATTACATTCCACCACATTTTCTCTCTCTTCCTTTTGCTGTACCTGTACTCCATGAGTCTTGGAAGTGCTTGCCTCCCCTTGCGATGGAATAGATTCAATTATAGACTGCTCTTTTTCTTCGTATAATATCAATTATCTCATCATGAAATTCTTTCTTTGCAATCCCCAACTTTCCCTAGTGTAAATTCCACCCTGCTGTTTAGAATCCTCTCTTCAAGCACCTTTTTGAGATCTGTTGCAGCTTCAATATTAGATTGAAGCTTGTAGAGTGAACTTTTCCCTTTACCCTTCTCCTTCTCATGCTTCATTTTTGCTGGCACTTCTTCCATTGATACTTCCTGTGGAGGTCTGCTATGCGGTGGAGGCATATGTGATGGCCCAAGATCTTTCTTTTCACTTCCACGTGTAACTCTTTTTGATGGCCCTCCTTCCTCATTTTCCCTTTTACGCTTCTCCTCTACCTGTGCCTCATTATTTTGGCATTTAGCAATGTAAGCATGAACAGATAAAGAATCTACAGGCTCCTCCCAGCCAGTCTCAAGACGTATACAATCACCTGCCTCATGCAAAGCTTGCTTAGACACCTTCTTTGACGCAATTAATTCCATTGTTGATGGCCAAAAATCCTCATTCTCATAATCTTCATCATTCTCAAATCCCTGCATTGATTGACCAACCTTTAATCCATAGGTTGCTGCCTCAACCATAGAAATGGCATGACTAGCAGCCATATCCTCGACCAGCTTTTTCATCCCTCCTTTCCCAAAGTTTGTACTCAATGGAAGTCCAGTCTCTGCTACCACCATTTTTTCATTGTTGTTAGTCAGGGTGCATATGTAGTCACGCAGGCACAACACATCAAGGAGCATTATCGTTATATTAGAAAAGGCTCTACGCAAGAGAGATTGCATTGACCTATGTGCCTACACATGATGCCAATGTAGTAGATGGTCTTATGCACACTCTTTCCAGGATAGTCTACACCATTCACTTTAGGGGGTTGTTAGCCTGGAAGTCCCTGGTGTGAACAGCCCTACACATTGACACTCTTATGTGTTAGCCACATCAACCCTAGGACTAGGGATTCTATTATTACTCTTGTATTCCACTCATTTCTTAATCATCTCATCAAGTACTTTCTAGAATCGAGCTTCATCTCTCTTTCTCTTTGAGCTTGTATGTCACTATGTGTGTGTGTATGTCTGTGTGAGTGTGCAGAGCATCTTCTCCCTCATCCAACATGAAAAGCTTGAACAAATAAGCTATTAAAATCTTGGAAGCTTGAATGAAAAACTAAGAAATTAAAAACTTGGCTTGATACCACTGTGAATCTTGTAGAATGAAGCGCAAGACTCTCACACACAGAATGCACAAGAACACAAGGCTGTAGAGTGTGATAGAGAATGACAAGCTTAAAGGAGAGAGATTAAAGCTCTCTACAAGTACAAAGAGAAAGTACAAATGAGCAAAGACACCCTAAATTATAAATGAGGTGCTTATATCCTAGAGAATGACAAGCTTAAAGGAGAGAGATTAAAGCTCTCTACAAGTACAAAGAGAAAGTACAAATGAGCAAGACACCCTAAATTATAAATGAGGTTGCTTATATCCTAGATAACTCTAAGGTGCTCGTTCACACTTGGATGGCCATGGAAAAAAACCCACTAGGACAAAAATGCCCATGGCATAAGTGCATGACCTCACGGTATAGTACTGCCAAATATCCATCACTTTATTATGTCCACATTTTATGTTCCATGGGCAACATTTGTAAGGGGCCTTAAGGAAAAGGGTCTTTACACACTCACCTGCTTTTTCAAAATGGAGGGGGAGGAATAGTCTCCATCCATGAGAATAGGTAGGGGAGATGTTCCCTTTTTCATTGCTTTCCCCCTTTTTTTCACCCTAGCCAACAGAGCAGCCAGCTGGGTTAAAGAGAAACAACCCACTATGGTACATGCACACCTGAGGGAAATTGCCCAAGTTGTAAGCTGTAAGATTGGTGGATCGACAAACACGAGACATCTTCGACAAGCAACAACACAAAGAAGTTGTAGGATCCATGAGAGCTATCGAAGTAACCTTCAACTCATTTGAGGATGATGTGGGTGACAAGGAAGAATGGCAAAAGATCCCCTAGAAAACCCCCAAAAAGAGGAAGAACATGGTGGATGAAGAAACGCTACCCAAACCTGGAAGAAGCCAAGAAGAAGAAGATAGAAAAAGAGAGGGAAAGGGAAATGGAAGAGAAAAAGAAACAAGAAGTTGCTATGAAAACGGAGAGAAAAAAGAAATATGAAGAAGTGGAAAAGAAACAGGAGGAAGAAGAAAAGAAAAGGAAGGAGGAAGAGAAGAAGAGGAGAGAAGGGGATCAACAGAAAAAAGAAGAAGAAGAAGCCCAAAAGGGGAAGATGCTTGCAAGAACAAAGCTGATCATACTAGTAGAATTGTAGCCTCGGGTGTGGTAGCACTGGCGAAAAACTCACAAGAAGACCCAACTCACAACAAAAAAAAAAGTACTTGAAAAACTAGAGGTAGAACTTCTAAGCCAACAGCTGCACATGGACAACGCAATAATGACTATGGCCCAAAAAAATCTCTCTCACACTCTCTCTTCAATGGAGGAGTATGAAACAAAGGCCCGGAGTGCAATTAATCAATTGAGTGCACTAAATCATAAACAATATGGAATGTTGATGAGTGCCACAGCAAAAACCAAGGAGTTGGAGTGCAAACCACAGTTAATGGCGCATCAAAACGAGGAGTTGTAGAAGAAGGTGGCCATGGCTAAAAGGGCTCTAGTAGACTAAAAAGAGCTAAGTGAGGGAGAAATCAGAACTCTCATTAGCGAGAGGCAATTGCTCCAAGAACAGATAGAAAGGCTAAGAGAAGAATTGGAAGAGACAACAAGGAAGCCAACAAAAGTCTAGGCCGACAAAATCCAAGGATTAAAGGATGAAGTGTTGGATAGCACAACAACTTTGGCAGTCGCCCAGTCTAAAATACAAGCCCTGATGAAATCCAAGAAGAAGAGGAATTCATGTGCCTTCCTGTAGATGGCAAAGCAGTGGTAATTAACACCGAAAAGGCCAAACTAAGCAAAGTATGGGATCAAGCCCTGCAAGCCCTGGTAGAAATCTATGAGCAATTCTCATGCAAAGCCCAACAGGTCATCCATGACTTAACAATGATGATGGAGATAGGGGGCAACCGCAACTGCAGTAGCAACAACATTAGCAAAACAGCAACACCAACAACAACAACAATAGCTTGGGTCATGAATCTTCCAAGACCAGTGCTTTTGGAAAGGAGAAATAAACAGAAAGTGAAGGCCAAAATCTGATGTAGGCATTACAGGCCACTATTTGGAAAGCAGAGCATTGGGAAAAAGAAGCAAGCAAGTTATCTGAAAGGAACAAAGTGTTGCAGCAGGAGTTGTAGGAGGCCACACCCAAAAAAGAATATGCAGACATATTAAGAGATGCAATCCGTGCGAGAGACAGAGCAAAAGACTAGGCAGAGGAGTACAAGAAAAAATTTGAAAGAAGCACAAAGTTAGAAGTGGATGCCATCAATGAGTTGAATGCATTGGAACTAGAGATGTAAGCGATGCATAGAAAATGAAAATCAACTTAGAAAAGAAGGGCCCCGAGACTAGGAAAATTACAAGGCTACCCTACAACTACAAATAGAAGAAGCACGGGAATTGGCCGAAAGGGTGAAACAAATCCACAAAACAAGACTGCAATGGAAGTTAGAGCTGAGGGGGGAAGCAAAAGAGGAAATTGTCAGACTCCAAGTAGAGCTCTCAAAAGTAAAAATAAATGTGGAGCTAGCCATAGAAAACCACATATGCCAACACTTGGGGTACCCAGAAAATAATGAGGAGAAGTGCTGGTTGAGGTCCAGAAGCTGCAGGATGCCAACCAAGCTTTGCTCAAGGAAAATGAACGCTTAAAGGACTGACTGGTCAACAGTTCTTTTGCTCCATGGACTAGCATGGAAAACCTATTTTTTGAAGCCTCACATGTCATGTTTGAATAAAGTCCATAATAGTTTGGAAACCTCTTCCCCTGGAGCACCCATGCTCTCAATTTTTGTTTTCATAGACATAGGAGAGAAGGAGGATGCTCCCACCCAAAATGCAACCACCCGCAAGTACAAGTATATGGAAATGGGGCACCGGAGAATTAGTAGCAGAAAAGGAAAAAAGTCCATCGTCAGATGATTCGGAAGAATACGAAAAAGTGGCCCAGGTCGAATGGAGACCCATACCTATGGCAGAGAAAAAGATTCTAGGGCAAACTCCACTCAAATTAGTGGTGAGATTCTTTGATCAAAAAATACCACAGGCAAGTAACATGGGTCTGGCCTGTTCAGAAGAGCATGCAGAAAAACTGAAGAGGATCCCAAAAGAGCCACCTACACCTATGAGGTGTACATCCTGGATCATACCCCCCTAGAGATGTTCATAAAATTTAAGCAAAGATTTGTCAAGGGAACCAATACATCTGGCATGACATGTGTTGCGCCGCCTGACAGTGCAGTGGCAGTGGAAGAATCAATAACCAGGCAAAGCAAAACCCACAATGCACAATGTGAGCACCACCTCGGTAGCACACATGTGAAGGTGGTGGATTGTAACTACCATAGAGCCGTTTCCAAGATCAAGAAGGCATAATTAAAAAGGGTGACCAATTAGAGGAATGCTGAGAGTAGAGAAACGCTGAGAGACGTGTGTGCCAACTTACTATAGGTGTGATGTGTAATGAAGTATACCTTTGTAAACTCTCATTATTAGTTGATGCTGATTTCATGAAGCTTGTAGCATGTTGAATCTTGCAGCTGTTTATCTGTACTACTGTATCAGTTCTGTGTTACTTTGTGATTCTTAGGAAATGAAATCAAGAACACACTTGCCATTGCTTCTCTCTTCTGTGTTACATGTTATTCTAGGATGTTTGAGTGTGTTGTATTAATGATACATGCTCTGTAAGAGAGAGAGTGTGAGTGTGACATGCAAAGGAGTGATGCAGCATAAGAGCTGAGAAACACTATGCATGATCTTGTCTAGCTGAGTGGAGTTTGTAATGTTCCTAATGAGACTAAGGGTTGGTGTTCTGAATCCAAAAATTTTGACGGGAGTCTACACGTCTCCCATGGCATTGCCTAACTAGTTTGATACACCAGACTTTTGTTGTGCGATTCCGTTGTTAGGGAAAATAGTAAGAAACACCGAGGGATTTTATTCACTTTCTATTATGCCCACGGCGGGTGGAGGATGTCGTCTACCATCCAATGGCTTGTGTCATGGGGACTTGTTCCTCATGTGGCAGCTTGGTTATGCTTCACTTGTGCGAGGAGGATTCCTCAGTGATGGCTGAGGTGGTGACATGGCGACAGTATGAGTACAAGCTTGTCACTCCTTTATCGGGTGTCTCCCATGACTTGCCACTCTTCTACCTGGTGCCTCTCTAGCCTTGGGCATGGCCCACAACTTTGCCTCACCTCTCTTGGGTGACACCTAACGAGCTTGGAACTCCTCCATCTAGTGTGGGGCCCATGACGTTAATGCCACTCCTTGATGTGGTGCACATGCCCATTTTTGTTGAAAGAACGGTAGAGGGGGAGGAGACACACACACATGAGCAAACCCTAATGTATATTGCAAACCCTAACCATAGAGGGAAGCCATCTCCCTTCTCACACAATGCATAAAGCCATTAACCATAATACACACAACACACTATGAGTTGTGTCCACACACATCTAACCCTAGCTAATGTCCACACACTATGACCAGCTTCACGCGGTCATTTATGTCTCACACATGTTCCTATCTAACATGCCAGCACATAGCATAGCTGGCTCATACTGACATCGAGCTTGAATCTCAACAGCCCCTCTCAAGCTCATGATGTACTACGGATGAAGATGTAGATGAGCTTGGGATATCAAGACTCTCAACACTCCCCCTCAAGCTCATCCCATGTACTCCCAACATAGTACGGAAGTACTCAAACTTCTCCCTGCTAAGTGGCTTTGTAAAGATGTCTGCCACCTGCTCATTAGTCTTCACATACTGTAGATCAACTGTACCATCCAGCACCTTCTCTCTGACAAAGTGATAATGGACCTCTATGTGTTTGGTCCTCGCATGAAACACTGGATTCTTGGCCAACTGTATACTGCTCATGTTGTCACAATGAATGACAACTTTGCCATCAATAGGCTCACCCAAATCTACCAAGAGATTCTTTAACCATACTGCCTCATAAGTAGCAATGGCTGCACCTCTGTATTCAGCCTCTGTACTAGATAAAGCAACTGTAGGTTGCTTTTTGCTACTCCAACTCACCACGGCACTTCCAAGTGTAAAAGCGTATCCACTAGTAGACCTCCTGTCATATGAGCTACCTGCCCAATCTCAGCATTTGTGTAGCCATGTATATCCAAGCCTTTACCACTCTCATAAAGAAGACCATAATGTGCAGTGCTCTTAACATATCGCATAATGCGTCTCAGTGCATCCAAATGAGGTTTTTCGGGGCTCTGCATAAATTGGCTTACTAGCCCCACCGCATAACTCAAATCCGGGCATGTGATAGTCATGTAAATGAGACTACTAACAACCATCTTTTTGTACATAGATGGATCATCCAACTCCTCACCATAATCAGCCCGCAACTTCACATTTTGATCCAAAGGTGTACTCATAGGCTTACACCCTGTCATGCCATATTTTGCCAACATATCCAATGCATATTGGCATTGCACTAACCATGTACCTGCATGGTCTTTGATCACTTCAATTCCAAGAAAGTATCTCAACTCACCAAGGTCTTTCATGTCAAATTTCCCACTCAATGCTTTCTTGACATGCATCACATCTGTACCATGATCACCTGTGATAATCAAGTCATCCACATAGATGACAAGTAAAACAATCCCATGTTCAGTTTTCTTCACATAGAGTGAAGAATATGCTGTAGAAACCTGAAATCCAAGGGAGATAAGATATCTGCTCATCTTATCACTCCAAGCACGAGGTGCTTACTTCAAACCATATAATGCCTTTTTCAATTTGCATACATGAGTGGGATATCTTGGGTGTACATAACCTTCTGGCTGTGCCATATACACTTCTTCTTGTAGATCACCATTTAGAAATGCATTTTTGACATCCATTTGATGCATTTCCCAACCATTAGCTGCAGCCATAGCAACAATGACTGCTCTCACTGTTCCCATCTTTGCCACTGGACTGAATGTTTCATCATAGTCCAATCCTTGGGTTTGTGCATAACCCTTTGAGAACAATCTTGCTTTATGTCTTTCAATGGAACCATAAGACTTGCACTTCACTTTGTAAACCCATTTACATCCAATGACATTTTTGTCCTGTGGTAGTGCAACCAAATCCCATGTGTCATTATGAACCAATGCGTCCATCTCAACATCCATTGCTTTCTCCCATACATGCTTTCCAATAGCCTCTGTATAGCATGTAGGTTCCACATGCTTCACCATAGATGTCATATATGCATAGTGCATAGCAAAATCTCGATATGTCAACCTGTCAACCGGATATCTGAGTCTTTGGGATCTCCGCAATGCATGCGGATCACTCTGAACACCTGCCACTCTAGCATGTGGTGGTACATATCTATCCTGCCTAGCACACCAGGTGTGCGTAAAACAGGTATGCCAAGCTCCTCATCCAAACTCTCTGAACTAGATGACTCATAACCTGTAATTCCAATTCCTTCAACCTTCTTCTTTCCTTTGTCCACAGCACTACTCCCAGTGCTTACACTCTCATGCCTCAAATGTCCTGACCATGGATGTACAGTGCTACTCTCAGCCTCTGCTCTGCTGGCCTAGACATAGTAGTAGAACTAGAACTTGCTTGTGGCAAGTTCACAGGCACATCAGCTTCAAGTGACTCAATGACACCCTCATCCTTTGCTTTGTACCAACTAGCAAGCTCATCAAACACCACATCTCGTGAGATGACCACTTGTCTAGTTTGTGGATTGTAACATTTGTATGCCTTACGATCCTGTGCATATCCAACAAATACACATTTTTCTGCCTTAGGATCCAACTTTCTCCTTCTCTCATCAGGCACATGTACATAAGCTATGCATCCAAAAACTTTGAGGTGTCCAATGTCTGGCCTATAACCTATAAGCCGCATCTCTGGCGTACTTCCATGAATGGCTGCTATAGGTGTTTTGTTCAGTATATATACTGCAGTAGCACAAGCTTCTGCCCAATAATAATCTGGCATGCTCTTTTCATTGAGCATCACCCTAGCCACTTCACATATGACTCTATTCTTTCTCTCAGCCACACCATGACAAGTCATATGGTATGATGCTCCAGAGTCCATATACCATGTGTCATCATTCTCAGCATTTGTCATCATAGATCCAACAACATGTTTCATGGCAAACAAGTGATTTGCGCTTCCATCATTACTGCTTGATGCATAATTTCCACCATGTTGTGCATAATTTTCACCATAATGTCCTCCACGTTGTGCTCTACCCCCTCTCAAATCATTCTGTTTGCGAAAACAATCTCTCGCCATATGACCAAATTTCCCACAGTAATGGCATTCCACATCTTGCATAGATGTTTGTTGGCCTTGCCAACATCCTCTACCATGAGGATTACCTCTGCCTCTCTGAGGTGTATATCCATGACCACCTCTAGCACCATATGAAGGGGATTCTCAGCATCCTGTATGTGTATGAGCATAGCATCAGAAATACATATAGACAGATAATGCAACACTTTGAATGCTCTTTCAGACCATTGCTTATGAGCTATAATCTGCTGCTGTGTAGGTTGTCGAGGTAGCTCAGCTCTGGCTCAGCACCTGTAATGAGATTCCAAAATCCTTTTCCCTTCAGAAAACTTTTGATTCTGTACTTCCATGCCTGGAAGTTCTTCCTATCCAGCTTTTCATCACCAATAATCTATACTGGATTATCCGACATATTTTCTCAATGCATACACCTTCTGCACACTTCAAATCTGTAAATGAGCCTTCCTCAGCTCAGCCACACTCCAATGAATGTTCCAGATACTCCAAAGTAGCCAACAATCTT
Organism: Cibotium barometz; assembly: GCF_041138505.1. Taxonomy (NCBI): domain Eukaryota; kingdom Viridiplantae; phylum Streptophyta; class Polypodiopsida; order Cyatheales; family Cibotiaceae; genus Cibotium; species Cibotium barometz. The sequence goes on along the minus strand of NC_141093.1, from coordinate 39,483,156 downwards.
CAAATTTGATGTAGAAAATCAACCTGTATGCATCCAAAATGAACTGGCTCACGCAATCCGAGATACCCTGTTTTGATACGCTTTCCAAGGCTCCAAATTGTAATGTAGTGGTGCAATCAAGTATGGGTAGCTTGCATTGACACCTAAACAACCTCAATGTAGAGTATCAACACCATAAGACATGTGTACATATCAATTTTTGAAAACCCCTTTCTCTGTTTTGGGAAAAACCAGAAAAACCAGTAGCAAATTTGCTCTAATTTCTTCAGTATTTGTCCAAATTGAGCAACCAGGCATTCATTAGCTTAGCAATGATGTCCACTAACTCCATGTAAGAGAAATTTGTCCAATTGTTTAAGACCAAAGATAAATTGCTCAATTAAAATCACTCTGTTTCTCTGCAACCAGTGGACAGGCTTTTTAATCAGCTCATTCCCAGCTCAATTAAGCATAATTGATCAAACCAACCATGTAGCACTCTTCTCAAGTACGTGTAGCAACCAATTTCTAAAGCAATTGTGGAAGTAATCAAGCAACCAAGTGAAAATCGACCTCCTCGTAAGCAAAAATTTCAAAATTCTGCCCTGTTTCTCTGTAGGATTCTGCGCCGCCTGTTGTAGGAGGGTTTGGGATGTTTGTGATGCTAATTAATGATGCATATAAGTCCCCAACACACCTAGGTATGGTGCAACCAGTCAATGCTTTGATTTTTGCCAAAAACATGCTCCAAATGCATCAAATTTTGACCTCCTTTTCTCTGGTTTGTGAGAGCTCAAAAACCAGAATTTTTCACTCATTCAAATGCTTGTAAATTGCTCCAAAATCAGTATAGGGCTTGCATAGGAGTTGCCAATACATTCCTCCTTGTCAGATACATGTTTGTTTTGCCAGATTTACATGTATTTCCACCATACATCAGTGCTTCCAAGCTTTAATGGTGGAAAGCTTTCAAAAAACCAGAATTTTGCTTTGCTTTGATTTGCTCTAGTTTGCTTTGTTTTTGCCTAAATCACCTGCAATCCGCTCAAGGATGTTTAGAATACCTTACCCGGTAGGCCAAGCTCTCAGATCTGATAGTAATCGGTGTGCTCCAAGCTTCACAGCTCCAATGGCAAGCTTCACAGCTTCTTCTTCCTCGTCACTCACTCACTCATAAACCCTAATAGACAGCACAAGGCTCTGATACCATGTTGAAAGAACGGTAGAGGGGGAGGAGACACACACACAGGAGCAAACCCTAATGTATATTGCAAACCCTAACCATAGAGGGAAGCCATCTCCCTTCTCACACAATGCATAAAGCCATTATCCATAATACACACAACACACTATGAGTTGTGTCCGCACACATCTAACCCTAGCTAATGTCCACACACTATGACCAGCTGGACGCGGTCATTTATGTCTCACACATGTTCCTACCTAACATGCCAGCACATAGCATAGCTGGCTCATACTGACATCAAGCTTGAATCTCAACAATTTTGCCTCCACCGGCACTCCTCAGTTTTGCGATGCCGATGACACTGTTGAACATGTGCTTGCCACTACTCCAAAATGTTGCTCACGAGGTAACGAGTGTGTAATTGTTTTTTAAAATTAGATAACTTTTAAATAGCTTAATCATGATTTTTAAAAATTCATATGTACGTAACAAACTCTTTTAAAAAAAGTATATATTATCAATTAAGAAATTGTGATACTCAACAGCTTCAAAAAGGATTGTAATACCACTCTCATCAAGAGCCCAAATAGGGTTTTATAATTAAGATAATAACTGTATTAAGATAATGCTTTTGTAATATAATCATATAAATAATTTTTTATACTTGCACTCTATAACACATCCTCAATCATGCTAACATGGTAGATGACATGGTAATGCTTTTGTAATATAATCATATAAATAATTTTTATACTTGCACTCTATAACACATCCTCAATCATGCTAACATGGTAGATGACCCAAGGAGTCTAAGCTTCAAGTGTACACATAGAAGAAAAAAAATGTATTTGTGGATAGTGAAGAAGAGAATGCCTCCTCTACCTTCTTAGGGAAAGGCACATCAACTAGTGATGGTGTAGCCATGATTATGAGGAACCATAACTATGCCATAAGCTATATGTTTAGAAAATAGTTTTTTTTATAGTTGTATCATTTTTTTAATGGATTGAAGATGGAAATAATAAACATTGTCTCTATTTTGGGATGTTTTTTGAAAACTTATTGTTAGATTTTCAATTATAATATTAAAAAGTAAGCAAAACGAAGTCTTTTATTTCATGTCAATTTTTGTTAAAAATGTATATAGTACCCAAAATATTATCGTTTTTTGGTGATGTTATACGCATGCGTAGACCACTTTTTAATAAAAAGAGGTAAAAAATTAAACTTTTTTTATGGAATCTTTGAAAGATGCCAAATGTTTCTCGTTTTTTAGGAAATATTACCTATTTTGTCCGCAATAGTGTTTAATGGGCATTGGCACTATATATATATCCTATCATTTGATGAGGGAAATACCCTAAAGATGCTCCCAACAAGTAGTGAGCTTAGATGGAAAGACAAGAGGATCTTGGTTAGTTGGCCAAACCATAGAGAAAAGCCTTGTAACTATGAGCCTTGTAACTATGTTTTGGGCACCCCGGGTTACTACTGGGCGGCCTAGTGCGAAAATACTTGGAACTATAAAAGCCAATTTCTCTTGTTTGTAACTCATTCTCCCATTTGTGCAATAGAAGTGGAGTGTTCTGTCTCTCACTCTCTCTTGCAACTCTAATCTAGCATGTGTGGTGTGCTTAGGGTTAGGGTTTGGAAGTGATTAGTGAGTGCTAATCACTTGTTTTCTTATGCTTCCCTCTTGCTTCCTCTCTCTCTCGCTTGCTTGAGTGATTAGGCTACCAATGCGATCGTCTCCCACGGAGACCCCACACGATATTTGCGAGAGGTTACATCACCCATGGGATTAGAGCAACCACCTGGGTGTGATAAACGAGCACAGTAGAACGGCAGTGATGAGTGTCTACGGTGGAGCTCTTGAGCCTAGGTCAAGCTTGGCAGATAAGCGACTTCCCCCGACACGTTAGGGTAGTGTTTCTTTAATACCTAGGTACGCACCAATCCACTTCTCGCATACTTCAGATTCGTCTCGAGCACTTCATGCAGGGTTTGTGAGGAGACAGAGCTTGGACCATGGGATTGAGGGTGCTCTATGGACTGTGCACCTAGATGCCAGTCATTTATTGGACTCTCGGATGAGGGCGATGATAGAGAGGTTTTGGGAGGAGCATTGTCGTGTTTCACCAGAGTACAAGAAGGCATTGTGACATAGGGTTCGTTGTGGGGAGTACATTCTGCATGATGGGGCTTGCTTTCTTAAGACGACACAAATAGAGTTGTACTTTGAGTTCAGGTCTACAAACCCTGAGATCACCATCAGCCAACGTTCATTTGAGACTTGTAAGCCTTGGTTTGTGCACTGCTTACTCGAGGTAGCATGACACATGTCTTTGTAGGTACCACGTTGGAGAGAGTTTACAAAGCTATACTTAATTACACATCACACCGACACTAAGTCAGCACACACTTCTCTCAGAATTCCTCTACTCTCAACATCCCTTTACTCTCAGCATCATTCTTTCTGCAGTGGTTGGTCACCCTTTTAAACTGTGCCTTCTTGATCTTGGTAATGGGTCTACGACGGTTACAGTCTGTCCCCTTCACACATGTGCTACTAAGGTGGTGCTCACATTATGCATCGTAGATTCTGCACCGCCTGTTTTGGCAGTGATCCTTCCACTGCAACTACACTATCAGGCACAACACTCGGGCTATAAGACACCACCCCCCATTTGGCTAGACAACCCACAAAAGACATCAGTACGTTTATTTCATGGAGCTTGTAGCATGTTGAATCTTGCAAGTGTTCATCTGTACTAGGTATTAGTTCTGTGTTACTTTGTGATTCTTTTGAAATGAAATCAAGAACACACTTGCCATTTCTTTACTCTTCTGTGTCACTTTTAGACCCAATATAATTTGATGAAACTCTTACATGGGATTAGTGCATTGTCTAAGAAAATAATTTTTCTTTGTATACAAAGTTGATCCAATGGTTGAATTTAAGCATATTTTGATATTAAGAAACGTAGGTATATGGAGTCCATGGCCATAGAAGAGGTTTATTGAAAGAAGCAACGATGTCTCTAGAGATAAAAATCCAATGATCTAAAGGATCAAATTTTACATGGTAGTGATGAGTACTATAATTTATTTTGATATCCTCTAAGAGCATGGATATTCAAATCAAGAACTACCTTTGCGTATGCCACGTAACACAAAAAATACCCTGCCCTCGATGCCCACAACCCTGGTGCATATCCAAAAATACGTACTTCTCTATCCGCATTACCTTTCTGCATTGTGATGTATCCTTCCATATCCTAAGTATGCTAACTGTAAGATTCCTTCCTCTAACTTTTGAGATGAAAAGATGTAAGAACCTCCCCTTCAGTATCTGTAATCATTCCCTATTTCAGAATGCAAGAAAACACTATTTTTCTTTGTTTTTGGTCTAGAGAGAGAAAATATTCTAGAGAGAGATAATATAATTTTGAGATATTTTTAGATATAAAGTTATTTCTTTTATTTAAGATGAATTCCCCTAAAACAGAAGTTTAAAAAGAATTTTCTAATATGCATTAGAAATTAATTGAATATCTGCATTAGACACCTTAGCCTAAGGGTCCACATTTTCAAAAAATTATGGATTAAGGTCCAAAGAGTGTTCTAAAGGGCCAATAGCGTTAATCCAAGTGTTGGAATAAGAAAAATGCAAGAAAAAAAAATCTCCCAAAAAGGAGTAAATTCTCACATAAGATGAAGAGTTGACTAGTACAGGTACTTAATCGTAAAAAATAAAGGTTTATTAGTAAAAAATTAGAATTTTGACACCTCAAGAGCTCATGAAGGAGGCGCCTAGAACAAACATTATTATCCCAATTTTTAATTTAAAAAATGAGATATTTCATCTCACCTCTTTCAAACTAGATCAGAAAAGTGGGCCTAACTAGTCCAAAACTTTTCCAAAATGGATCAAACTCAAGCTGGAAGCCTATAGATCCTAGCTGGACTTGGTTGGTGGCCTCCGTCACACCTATAAATAGACCCCCAATCCTTTGTATTTTCATATTAGAGTAACTCTATGCTAGTGTATTTTTTAGTTTAGTGTATTTTTTAGTTTAGTGTATTTCCATTATCTCTCTACCTTGCCTCTCCATTAGTGAAGCTTTGGAGCTTCACTAATCCTCTTCTTCTCTTGGAGATTACCCTCTTCTACTTGGTGGCCAAGCTTCTTCTTTGAGGGCTTCACTTCTCTCTAAAGAATCGAGCCAAAGACCAAGGGTAAGCCTAAAACAATGGTGTTTTTCTCTCTTTTTTAATGGTAATCTTCTTCCCAACCTCCCTCATGCTTGGGAAGCATTTTATTTTGTGGTTTCTCTCTTAAAACCATGTTTTTCTTGATTTATAATTAATTAATATTTATGTTTAAGCTTAGGTTTATACATAAACTAATCTTTATGCTAAAAGTGTAATTTTAAGCATTTTCATTTCATAGAAAATGTGGGGAAGTTATGGCAAAATTGTATCATTAGAAAATGAGGGTTTATGCATAATAAATTTTATTCTAAAAGTGTAATTTTGGGCATTCTCAATTCATAGAAAATGCGGGGAAACTATGACAAAAATTTCAACATTAGAAAATGAATTTTATGTATAATTAATTTTTATTCTAAAAGTGGAATTTTAAGCATTCTCATTTCATAGAAAATGTGGGAAAGCTATGGTAAAATATTTTAGAAAATGAATTTATGCATAAATAATTTTTATATTAAAAGTGAAGTTTTGAGCATTATCATTTCATAGAAAATGTGGGGAAACTATGGAAAAAATTATATCAGTAGAGAATGAATTTATGCATAATAGATTTTATGCTAAAAGTGGAGTGAGCATTATTCACTTGTCACAAAAATAAAGAAGGTTATGCACAAATTTTCTAGATTCATTCAATTTATGAGAATTATGGAAATGATTCATTTAGATAAAAATGAATTAGTGTTTATGCTAAAAAAGAAAATATGGGTATAATTGATTTTGTAAATCCCATGAGGTTGTATGCATAAATGTTTTATTTAAAAAGAAGAATATTGAGCATATTTTATTTTGAGAAATTTGAGAAAGAATGTGAAAATATGCATAGAAATGCATCGAGAAAACATGGATAATTTTTAATCAAAAAAAGATTAGAAATATGCTTAGTGAATGAACGTAATTACTTGTGATTGAATTATTCCTAGATTCCATGGGAAAGGAATCTGGAATACTTGAAAGGATCGAGGATCCACCAAAAGTGAACGGAAACTTAGATTTAATAGAATTAAGTCGTGAAAAAGTTGCATTTAACTAAGCCAAGTAATGGTCGAAACTTAGGAAGTTCTATCAAAATGAAAAGTAGAGTAAATGTACTTTTAACCTAGTTGATGGTGGAGCAAAGATTCTGATAACTGGATCAAGGAAAGTTGATAATCAAACCTGAATCGCTTAAAGCGAAAAGAGAACATATTGTTAGTGGAAATCTGATTGAGGTGTGGAGGAATGATGTGGGTGATGTGTAGAAATGATGTGGGATGATGTCAATGAATGTGGGAATGATGTGCGAAGATGGGAATGAATGTGGGAATGATGTGAATGAATATGGAAATGATGTGGGATGATGTGAATGAATGTAGAAATGATGTGGGATGATGTGAATGAATGTGGGAACGATATGGGAGGATGTGAATGAATGTGGGAATGATGTAGGAAGATGTGAATGAATGTGGGATGATGTGAATAGATGTGAATTGATGTGGGATGATGTGAATGGATGTGGAATGATGTGAATGGATGGAATGGATGTGGAATTGATGTAGAAGAATGTGAAATGATAAGAAATGACATGGAATGATGTGGAAAGATGGGAATTTTGTTCGAAACTATAATTGCATATGAAACCTGTTTTTTAAAGGATTGTTTTACGTCAAGAATGGTGGGGGAAGCATTTTGACTATCTTGTGGAATGAGGTCTAGGGACCTAAGTGAAAATGTTGCAAGAGGTTGACAGAGAGTCAAAGAAGGACGTCTCGCGTGGTAAGGTTTGACCGTGGTCTTGACGAGTCTCGGTTCGATTAAAATGGTGAGCTTCCGGTACAGTGGATAAGAGACCAAGGAAGCGGCCTATGAGTGAAGTGCTAGGTGACCTGCAAAGGAGCCTAGAGGGTGCTGACCATACGATGCTCGGGCTCTAGGTTGCCGAGGATACCCACACGTGCGACAAGGAAGCAAATGAGTAGGAGCTGTTTTCTGAACACGGGCATGGATCTAGTTAATTGGCCTTGCTGGTCTTCAATAGATGAGTTCATGGCTCTTTTACATGGATCTTGTTGATTAGCCACTACCCAACCACTGGAATCGGTAGAACCAGACAATTACTCACCCACCCATAATTGAATGCCTTTCTTAACTTTTGCTTTTGAATACAGATACCCACACACTCCTCTTTAAAACTTTAACATATAAAATAATCCATTGACAAACAGTTGTTGGTTACAGATGTCATAACTCAAAATTTCCATCCAGTCCCTTGTTTCTCAAAAAAGAGTATCACTCTGGACTCTCCTTTGTTGAGACCCACTGGTCAGCAACAACGAGATCCAGTAACAGATTACAATAATCATTTCGTCCATCATACATATCTTCCACGACATACGCATGGGTGTCCTAGGCACCGCGAGCCTGTGCATCGCCTGGTCAGAACCCTCCAGGATCCTCCTTAGGTGTCGTGGCACTTCACTCAGGGACCGCTTCATCGCCCCTCACTCATCGTACCGGAAGCACACCATTTTTCAACCATACCGAGGCATCAAGAACTCCTCAAGCTTTGCCACATGAGCCGTCCTTTGAACACTCCCCGCTAGCTTTGCAACCAAACTTCCCTTAGAAAAACATATACCAAATGCTCCCTCCAACATTCTTGCGTAAGACAGTCCTTTAAGAAAACAGGGTTTCTATGCAAGTTTTTAGTTTGATTTTCTTGTGAGAATACAATGAGTATTTCTTGAATTAGTATCCCCAAAACTTCTTGAACGGAATTCTGAATTTCATACCAAAATTCCTCGAATTCTGTAACCTTGATCTGTAGATCAATTCGAAGGGTCTCAAACTTAGTTTCAGATTTGGCGAGAGTTTTGAGTGTATTTTTCTAAACTGGTCACACCTTCTTTCCTCGAAACTGACAAAAGAGTTTGGTCTTGGTCATAGTTTGATTCACGCTTCGAGTCTGATAAGAATTTTCCTGAACTATCTTTCTCGAAAGGGTTTGATAATTCATTACTATTTTACCGAATTTCTTTCTTTGAATATACACTTAACTGATTTCTAAATTAGTTACTAATTCCAATGAGGAATAAAATAATCATTTATCTGAATAATTCGATCTCGATAGATTTCTTGAATTTTCTTTTTACAAACCGTGTGAATATAAAACGTGTGAAAATTCTCTCTTAGAGTATTTAACTATTCATTTATCAATTACTCATAGAATTTAAACATAGAATTTAAGAGAATTCTAATTTTGATAAAAAAATTCTTTATGCATCTATTTATGCATAAAAATCAACTTCAATGGGGATAACACTTTTTATAAAAAGAAAATCCTTTTATGCATCTATTTATGCATAAAATCAATTTAATAGGAATAACACTTTTAAAATAAAAAGAATTTCTTTATGCATCTAATTATGCATAAAAATCTATTTTTATAAGAATAACGTTTTTATAATAAAAAATTTCCTTTACACATCTTTCGATGCACAAAAATTTGATTTTTATAAGAATAAAACTTTTATAATTTAAAAAAATCCTTTATGCATCTTTCTATGCATAAAAATCAATTTAATGAGAAAACACTTTTTAATTAAAAATTTTCCTTTATGCATCTTTCTATGCATAAAAATCAAATTTAATGAGAATAACACTTTTATAAAAAAACAAATTCCTTTATGCATCTTTCTATGCATAAAAATCAAATTTAATGAGAATACCACTTTTATAATTAAAAAAAATCCTTTATGCATCTTTCTATCATAAAAATCAAATTTAATGAACATAACACTTTTATAATAAAAAAATTTCCTTTATGCATCTTTCAATGCATAAAAATCAAATTAATGAGAATAACACTTTTATAATAAAAAAATTCCTTTATGCATCTTTATATGCATAAAAATCAATTGAATGAGAATAAACTTTTTATAATTAAAAAATTCCTTTATGCATCTTTCTATGCATAAAAATCAAATTTAATGAGAATAACACTTTTATAATAATAAAAAAATCCTTTGTGCATCTTTCTATGCATAAAAATCAATTTAATGAGAATAACACTTTTATAATAAAAAAATTCCTTTATGCATCTTTCTATGCATAAACATCAATTTAATAATTAATATCAGTGATATCCATGCATATTCATAGATGAATATGTACATGGAGTAATTAGAATATTTCTTTTAGATATAAAAATGGTGGGAATTACTCTTTTGGAATAATATAAAAACAAACTTTCTTTTCCACGAAATATTTTTGTCAACTTAACTTTGTCATCAAATTTATGACTTTAATTTTTGAGATTTATTTCTTAAACAAATAAATATTCCATCATACTTCTTAAAAACAAGATTCACTCTGATAATTTTGTTAACCAATATTCACAACCACGAAAACAATTTGGAATCTGTTGCAAAACATCATTTATTATCAAAAGTTTTTGATATATACATAGAGCGTCTTGGCTCCAAAAGTCATCGCCTTAATCGCGTACGCATAAAAAGGCAATACTGCGATGGAGACCAACTATGATATACACGATTCATCACTGATAATGGTGCTGTAATTCTTCTCCTAGGAATAAAGCGGCTAAGAAGTCTAAAAATATGGCAAGAAATTATAAAATTCGGGGGTGAATGATTATAGAGTTGTACATAATGAACAACTCCTAGCCTTAACAAGATCATGGCTAGTGAGATATTCTGTCTGAGTCTCTGACATTGATTGGTATTGATGTTAATACTTTGCCCTCCAGAGAACCACATATACTCACATCGCTCTACTGGATCAGGAAAGTATAGATGCTCAAAGTGACGACCGAGTCTCACTCTACTTTCTCAGGTTGTAGCAGAGTTGTGATGAGATTTTTGAAGGCAAAGGCGATCATATCTTGACTTTGGGAGAGTCCACGAATGCTAGACAGATTTGGGGTATCCATCTAAAAATCCAGTTCAATTGATGAGTTTTCAATTTATGAGTTTTCAATTTATGAAGTTCATTTCAAATAGAATCTTAATAAGTGAAAACATTATTTCCACTATTTACTTTAAAATTTTAAGCAATTTCTACTGCTGTTTCGTAAGTTTACAACAGCACTCTGATACTAGCTGTGAGGCCCCTCTATCCCCTCCATGCACCCGCTTCTCAGTTGCTAGCAGCGGAAGTAGCTCCCTCTTGTGCGGGGTAAGGTTTCCCACTCGGGGCCTCGCCCTCGAATGTCCAGACACGAGACTAATCTATGGTCATTCCGAAAACCAAAACTGGGAAAATTTCCCATGCCCGAAAAATGAGGACGATTCCACCTTTTTTATTTTCTAACGGGGTCAAGAGACTAAACTATCCTTCACCTCAATAAACTAGATAGAAGGAAAACTATCATTGACTTAATTTGAAGAAATCAATGCTTTTTCCTAACCGAAATCAGGCACAGCCGTTGATCTAATCATCTGAGGAGTTCAACGCTTTTTTCCTAATCGAAATCAGGCATAGCCGTTGATCTACTCATTTGAGAAATTCCTCAGGGTTTTATTTAACTACTCCAATTCTAAGCGTATTCCTATTATTTCAATTTAATTATTAAACTCCATTGATTCCAGCCTAACCCCATCCGGCCCATGGGTAGAACCAGACAATTACTCACCCACCCATAATTGAATGTCTTTCTTAACTTTTGCTTTCGAATACAGATACGCATGTACTCCTCTTTAAAACTTTAACATATAAAATAATCCATTGACAAACAGTTATTGGTTACAAATATCATAACTCAAAATTTCCATCCAGTCCCTTGTTTCTCAAAAAACAGTATCACTTTGGACTCTCCGTTAAGACCCACTGGTCAGCAAAACGAGATCAGGTAACATATTACAATAATCATTTCATCCATCATACATATCTTTCATGACATAAGCATGGGTGTCCTAGGCACCGCGAGCCCCTGCATCGCCTGGTCAGGACCCTCCAAGATCCTCCTTAGGTATCCTGGCACTTCACTCAGGGACCGCTTCCTCAGCACTCACCCATCGTATCGGAAGCACACCATTTTTCAACCATACCGAGGCTGGTGGTCAACAAGCTTTGCTGCATGAGCAGTCCTTTGAGCACTCCCCGCCAACTGTTGCAACCAAACTTCCCTTAGAAAAACATATACCAAATGCTCCCTCCAGCATTCTGGCGTAAGACAATCCTTTAAGAAAACAGGGTTTCTATGGAAGTTTGCAGTTTGATTTTCTTTTGAATACAATGAGTATTTCTTGAATCAGTATCCCCAAAACTTCTTGAATGGAATTCTGAATTTCATACCAGAACTTCTCGAATTCTGTAACCTTGATCCACTGATCAATTCGAAGGGTCTCAATCTTAGTTTCAGATTTGGCGGGAGTTTTGAGTGTATTTTTCTAAATTGGTCACACCTTCTTACCTCCAAAAAACTGACAAAAGAGTTTGGTCTTGGTCATAGTCTGATTCACGCTTCGAGTCTGATAAGATTTTTCCTAGACTATCTTTCTCGAAAAGGTTTGATAATTCAGTTACTATTTTACCGAATTTCTTTCTTTGAATATACACTTAACTGATTTCTAAATTACTTATGAATTCCAATGAGGAATAAAATAATCATTTATCTGAATAATTCGATCTCGATAGATTTCCTGAATTTTCTTTTTACAAACCATGTGAATATAAAACGAAAGAAATTTCTCTCTTAGAGTATTAAACGATTCATTTATCAGTTACTCATAGAATTTAAACATAGAATTTAAGAGAATTCTAATTTAGATATAAAAATTCTTTATGCGTCTATTTATGCATAAAAATCAACTTCAATGGGGATAACACTTTTATAAAAAGAAAATCTCTTTATGCATAAAATCAATTTAATAGGAATAACACTTTTAAAATAAAAAGAATTTCTTTATGCATCAATTTATGCATAAAAATCCATTTTTATAAGAATAACGCTTTTATAATTAAAAAATTCCTTTATACATCTTTCGATGCACGAAAATTTGATTTTAATAACAATAACACTTTTATAATAAAAAATTTCTTTATGCATAAAAATCTAATGAGAATAACACTTTTATAATAATAAAAATTCCTTTATGCATCTTTCTATGCATAAAAAATCAAATTTAATGAGAATAACATTTTTATAATCAAAATAATTCCTTTATGCATCTTTCTATGCATTAAAAATCAAATTTAATGAGAATAACACTTTTATGATTAAAAAAATCCTTTATGCATCTTTCTATGTATAAAAATCAAATTTAATGAAAATAACACTTTTATAATTAAAAAAATTCCTTTATGCATCTTTCTATGCATAAAATTTAAATTTAATAAAAATAACACTTTTAAAATAGAAAAAATTCCTCTATGCATCTTTCTATGCATAAAAATCAATTTAATGAGAATAACACTTTTATAATAAAAAAATTTCTTTATGCATCTTTCTATGCATAAAAATCAATTTAATAAGAATAACAGTTTTATAATAAAAAAAATTCCTTTATGCATCTTTCTATGCATAAAAATCAATTTAATGAGAATAATACTTTTATAATTAAAAAAAATCCTTTATGCGTCTTTCTATGCCTAAAAATCAAATTTAATGAGAATAATACTTTTATAATAAAGAAAATTCCTTTATGCATCTTTCTATGCATAGAAAAATCCTTTATGCATAGAAAATTGCTTTTTATGCATAAAAATCAATTGAATGAGAATAACACTTTTATAATTAAAAAAATTCCTTTATGCATATAAAAATCAATTTAATATTTAATACCAGTGATATCCATGCATATTCATAGATGAATATGTACATGGAGTAATTAGAATATTTCTTTTAGATGCAAAAATGGTGGGAATTAGTCTTTTGGAATAACATAAAAAAAACTTTCTTTTCCATAAAATTATGGAAAATTTTACGATAACCTTCTTTGTATGGTTGACCATTTCTCATTTTTATCATTCTATTTTTGACTTAATTTAACCCAAATTAGATTCAAAGAACTCTAATCTACACCATTTTCTAAATTCAAGAGAGTAAACAATAAGAAGAGTTTGATTAATCCCTTAGTTAATCTTTCTAGGATTAAGAAAGGATGGAATGTAAAGAAGAGAAGGGGGTGGCCTTTTCATCAAGGCATAGCATTTGAATTTAATTCACCATTTTGCAAAGCATAAAAATTAAGAAAGCCATAGATTTAAAATTCATAAATGAGAGAAATTAGCTTACATGGAGCTTGTAAGCTCTCCTTTGGCTTGAGGGATTGAGGGTTCTACTCTTGTTTAAAGCAAGAGTGGCCACCAATTCACTTTGGAGAGGATTAGGCCAAAAACAATTGAATTATTAAGAAATTCAATGTAGATGGCTCAGGACAAGAGTAGAGTAATAGTGCATAAACACGATTAAGCTTTTACAAAAGGGGAGGCTTCTATTTATAAGAAAAAGTGAGCCTCTAACCAAGCAAACTGATTCTAGAATTTTCCAGATCAATTTGGTCAATTTTTGACCATTTTTTGGTCAGTTCAGCTTACTTTTTGGATCTAGTTTTGAAATAGGAGAGAGGAGAGATGAAATATATCATTTTATTGATTTAAAATTGGAGGTAATGATGAGAAAAAAGGCACCTCCTTCATGAGGGGAGATCCCCACTCTGAGGTGTTAAAACTCGGTTTTTTTACTATTTTCTTTGGTCCTGAGTCCACTCTTCATCTTATGTGAACATTTACTAATTTTTGGGGGGTTTTTCTTTTATTCTTCAATTTATCTCCTCCCTACATTTGGATTAATCTTATTGGTCCATTGGAACCTTAATCCAAAATTTTCGGAAAATCTGGACCCTTAGGCTAAGGTCCTTTGTACACATTATAATTTATTTCTAATGCACCTTAGGAATTTCTTTTTGAACTTCTATTTTGAGGGAATTTATTTTAATAAGAAGGGATATTTTTCCATCCAAAAATATCTAAAAATTAAATTATCTCTCTCTAAAACATTTTCTCTCTCTAGGCCAAAACAAGTAGAAACAAGATCTTTTATTATTCTGAAAAGGGGATTGATTACAAGGGAAGAAACTGGACATCTTGAGGGGCTGGGGAGGAATCTTACAGCCAAGGGTAGTCAATGACAAGGTGGTTTTACCAAAGGTGCCATATGGAGGTTAACAAGGCACAAGAATCGAATTTCATCTTTTCCTACACCAACCAATGTAATGCTTTCATTAAAGGGTTCATTCACAATAACAAAGAAGAAGGGTGAGCATCAATTGTATGGTCTCAAATCACATGATTAGGACAAGATAATGTAGGTATGTACATAACTATATCTATTTTTGGGGCACTCCTCAGTTTATGTTGTGTGCACTCTATGATCTTTTATTATTTTGAGAAAGTGATTTCACTAGTTCATACTTCCAATATCAATTGGTGGGTGTGGAGAAGAGAAAGCTCGGAATGCCATCTATAAATTAGGTGGATTGGCAAGGTGAGTTCCAATCAAAACTTTAGATTTGTGCTTTTGGTATAACATATAGATTTGAAATTATCTATTATTCTTTAATTTATCATTTCTTCCTTTGTTGAATAGGTGAATAGTATCAAAGGAGATTCATCAAGATTCCATTGAGAAGGCTCAAGTTGAGTCAATTGAGGCGGTGTGTAAGATTGAAGAAAGTTGTCCAAAAATCATACTCACAACTTAAATGCACCTTCTAGTACATTTGGCAGATGAGGTGGCTATATGTGGCATTGTTCATAGCCAGTGGATATTCTTTCTTAAACACTCCATGAAAACCTTGAAGGGATTTGTGAGGAAAATGGCAAGGCTAGAAGGAGGCATGATAGAGGGATGATTGGTGCAAGAATCCCTCGTATACATCTCCGAATATTTGAAACAAATTGATCCATATATGCCTATATTCATGCATAATGATGAGATGAACGAATGGTATCACATGTGCCATGGAAAAGGACGCATTCTAAAGATGGATGAGTCCATGCACAAAAAAGTCATTACATTTTGTCTTCTTAACACTTTTGTGCTGGAAAAGTGAATTGAGAAATATAAATTATGGTAAGATTCAAGAGACACATACCTTTTATCACATTCTCATGTGATTTCCTTCAAAATTTTGATGGGTTCCAAAGAATCATAAGGTTCGATCTTCATTTGAAGTATTGATTTCAGAATGAGCATATTTTATATCTTAAGAATTAATTATTGAATTTGTTTAAATGTATAATTTCCTCCTAAACCATGGGAAAAAAAGATTCATGTATGGTTCAGTAAAAAGAGTTTCTCAAACACTAACTTAATGAACTCCTAAATAAAGATAAAGCATTTTCATTGGACAAAGAAATAAGATACAAGCTTTGCAACTTTGAAAGATTTTCTTACTCATGTGGCAACTACCTGACGTCCATAAACCATTTCTTGTATTGTAACAATGCCTTGAAAGTCAAAGAAGGGGCATCTCATTAATAGGAGGAAGCATATTTTTCATGAGCCTACATACACACAAGAGAACATGTATGAGTTTCAAATATTTATTATAAAGGGTACAAAAAATTGTGAGTTACTAATAACCACAAATGCTAGGGAGTCACTAAGAGAGACTTGTGACACTAGCATTACTCCAACCATACATGGTTTATAAGTTTAGTAATTCCAAGGTCATAGTATGCACACCCCTTGTATAGTCGAGTGCTTGCGGCTTGTCGTAATTGCAAGTGTGGTTTCGGGCTCAATGAAGTCATCATCTTGTCTATGCCTAAATATTCATCAACTTCATGTAAGATCGATGGAGACATTTCTTGCTCATGTCAATCACGTGGGCTCATCCCAATTCTAACATGGAGGTCTCTAAAGCCTCTACACATGTAGTTGTCCACTCATCACATAGAGTAATGAGGCAAATACTCCCTCATTCTTTGACGTGTCTCCTCCTCGTCCTCATCCTAAAAAACATGGACTACCTTATGAATACCTAAATCACATACATAAGAACATGCGATAGTGAATATATGTACTCACCAAAGAATTCGGATGCTCTATATCTTCAAGTCGGTCATAATCTTGCATATTTTTTATTGTGATTCACTGTAAACGCAAGATTTTTCTCCCTTTAATCTCTCATATGGATATGGAATCTTTTGATGCAACCACCCATGGTAACTTCTCATGGGTGACATGTCATCCTGGGAAGAAGAAGGCAGACAATGATTGTCTATGCATGGTGAGCGCCTGCAAACCAACATTTGGAATGCAAATGTGCATCAATAATCCATTCCTTGAGCAAAAAAACTACTCTTTGGAATATCCAAAAATAGGGGGCCTTTTTTTCCCAGTACACAATTATGGACATGACTATACCCATGCTGATGACCACGTAGTAGCCATGATGTAGCTATACATGCGGCTCTAACCGTATACTGTGAATACCCCCTTCTCGCCCGTGCGGTGCACCGCCTATTCTTAATCAAAAACCTATTGCTTAGAGTTTGAATCTTAGCCTGACAAACCCTAGCTATGGCATGCCCCTTGCCCCCTTGCCCTAATCTCCCTCTTACCCTTGCTATCAATCTCTTCTCACAAGCCCTCACCTCTTCTCTCACTTATTCTCCCTTATCTCCATTCACAAGCAACCCTGTTCTCACTTCACAAGCAAGAAAGGTGTCTCTCCACAAGCATCACAAGCATTAAGGTAATCTCAAGCTCTGTTTTCTTTAAGCTTAACTAATTAATAACATGTTTTGTGTAGGATTTACAAAGCTCTTACCTCTTCTCCCTCTTCATCCCCTTCTACCTCTTCTCCCTCTTCATCCCCTTCTCTCTCTTCACCCTCTTCTCCCTCTTCTACCTTCACACAACAACCTCTTTTTCCCCTTCACAAGAAATAAAACCCTCTCTCCTTAAGCATCACAAGCAAGCTTAAGATAATCTCTATAATAATAACAAAATTATCACATGTTTTATTTAGGGTTTGATAGTTATCTGAATGTGCATTCTCTCTCTCTTTTCCTTATGTTTCCCTCTTCTCTTTCTCTTGTATGCATGCCTTAATAGTTCACTTAAATTATTAAATAAAATATTTACTAATATTTTTATTTTTTTGGCTAGGTTAAGATAAGCGGTCGATAATATTTACTAATATTTTTATTTTTTTGGCTAGGTTAAGATAAGCGGTCGACATCTTTGGCAAGGAGGCTCTTAGGCTTCTCCAAACTCCAACCGCCACCGCAAGCTTCTAGCAAGCATAAGCCCTTAACTTGAATCTTTGCTTTTTTTGTACATGTAGGTGTCGAGAATTTATTCTTTACTGTTTTTTTTTTGCCTATGCATAGAGTCTATGCATAAGCTTAATGCACAAGCTGGCCTATGCATAAGCCTGTGCATAAGCTCTAAGGATTAAGCCTATGCATAGAGATTATGCATGAGCTTAATGCACAAGCTGGCATATGCATAAGCATGTGCATAAGCTCTATGGATTAATCATGTGTATAGTTCTTATTCATGAGCTTAATGCATAAGTCTATTCATAAGATTATGCATAGAAGCGCATGAATAAGCCTCTATGCGCATGAATAAGCCTCTATGCATAGAAGCGCATGAATGAGCCTCTATGCGCATAGAAACTCATGAAGCTCTATACCCCCCTATGCATAGAGCTTGTGCATTAAGCCTATGAATAAGCATAATACATAGAGCTTATGCATGAGCTTAATGCATGTCTATGCACAAGATTATGTATAGAAGCTCATGATGAACCGACCCTTGTATGTTGTAGTAGTTGAGTACTAACCCATATAGTGTGTACTCTTATCTTTATGTTAGGTTGGCTGAGTAGAGAAGAAGAAGATAGAAGAAAATTCAGCCATCCATCTCTCTCTTGTGTGTGTGTGTTTGCTTGCTAGGGTTTGAATCTCTCCCTCTCCCCCCACATTCTCTTTATGGTATCAAAGCCTAATTTGTGTGAGAGCTAAGAAGGCAATTAAGAGGCAAGAACAAGTTAGGAAGGAAGCAGTACTACATGGATAAGAGCACCATCATCTATTTCCTCTTCTTGGTTTAGGTACAACACCCCCTCAGTAGCTCTGGGAGCTACACATCTCTGATTAAGGAGCTGTCTTCATGGGAGTGGAGCTACAGGGTAGGTATATTATTCTATTGAACTATTGGATATAACTTTTTCAGCCAGATTTGCACTTCAAGCGCGTTACAAGCCCCGTTTTGCCACTGCTAGGGTATTTTCAGGGCAATTTTTTGGAAGATCTGGTAGAGAACTATTTTTTCTCAAAATCGCATTTTTTGAAGTGTAGACACAGGGTCTGCACATGTATTGTTGATACTAGGTGTATGTACATGTACTCTGGTCACATTTTGTGTGACCAGAGGCTATGCTGAAGTACCGTTGTTTGCAACAATTACAGGAGATACTGTTGTATTACAGGTTGGTGACACACAAGTTATGCTGAAGTACTCTGGTCACATTTGGTGACACACAGGCTGTGCTGAAGTACCGTTGTTTGCAACAATTACAGGAGATACTGTTGTATTACAGGTTGCATACATAAGTTGTTTGTTTGCAGGTTATTTAATTGTTTCTATATAAAAACATGTCTGACGGAATTAATTAGATTGTTAGTGGAAGCTAGATAAGAATAACTTCCATGCTTGGAAGTTCAGAATGACCAATTTCCTAATGGGTAAAGGATTTTGGGATTATATAGAAGGAGACAATGAGGAGTCTCTAGAGATATCTGAGGAGAATGCCACTCCGACACATATAAAGGCATTCAAGGATTGGAATCAGGGTGCAAGAAAAGTCATGTACTGGCTTTCAATTAGTGTCACACAGGCACCATGATAGGACACACACATGATGCAAACACTCCAGCAGTTACAAGGAAAAATCTGGTTTAGATATTCCAGATTAACACAAAGACAAGGAAGTTGCAGTTAAAGCAAGAGTTGCATACTGTGGAAAAGAAAAGCATGTCCATCAATGAACATGCCTTAAAGATCAAGGGCATTGTTAAGTCCCTTGGGTCTATCAATGTATCTATGGAGGATGATGATTTGGTGAGTGTTTGTCTGAATGGGCTTGGCAAAGAGTACAAGCCATTCAAGACCTCCATTACAGTTAGGGAGAATATTCCCAACTTTCGGGACTTGATATCTATGTTGATCATGGAAGAAAAGGCTTTAGGTGAGGATTCTTCTTCACAAAGCAAGAACACATAATCGAAACAGGCCTTCTACTCTAATTTAGGTAGAGACAGAGGTAGAGGCTGTGGTCGAGGCCAAGGTGGTGGTGGTGGCCAATAAGGAAATCAGAATGCTGGACAACAACAATCCAATGATTCGTAGTAGCAATCATACACAGGTGGAAGAGGCCAGTCTAGAGAGGAAGGGGGAGCCAAAGAGGCCGACGTGGTTGGCAAAGAAATCAAAATGCAAATAGTGTAGAGTCCTTTAACCGTGGAAACCAAGACACATGGCAAATGACTGCTACAAAAAGCAGAATGACATTAAATGTGGGAAGTTGCAGCAAGGCAACTATGCATTATCTAGCAAACATGGAGATGATGATAGAAGTGAGCAGCTATTTGTGATGCAACACATGCTTAATTCCATAACAGGGGATGTGTCAGGATCTCACGATATATGGTATGTGGATTATGGCGCCTCTAACCACATGACTAGTCATGCTGAGTGGTTTAGAGATATATAGAAAATGGAAAAACCAGGTTATCTAGAAATAGGTGATAATGTTGGTAAAGTGCCATTGTCTATGCAAGATGACAAAATGAAGTACTTGGCCGATGTACTTCATGTTTTGAATATTACAAAGAACCTAGTTTCTGTTGGTGGACAGATGGTTGAGCAGGGTCTGCAAGTGAGGTTTAATCCTCAAGGATGTTTTATGGAAGACTTTAAAAATAAGTGTCGCTTGGTTGCAAAGGGTAACAGAAATGGCAGGATGTTTACTTTGAATGTGAACATGCCTGAGATAAAGGCAACCATGTTTACGTATGAAAAAGGTTTCATTGCAGATATTGACATATGGCACAAGCGCATTGGTCATGTGAATGTACAGCGTCTATGAATGCCCAAAATATTGTTGTAGGTTTCCCAAAGTTTAAGGTTGATGGTATGCATAAGGTATGTGAAGCATGCCAACTTGGTAAGCAAGCCAAACATGCTTTCCCACATGAAAAGCATGTTAGTGCAAGGCCATTGGATGTCATACATTCAGATGTATGGGGATCCACCAAGATTGCAACAATTGCACGTTATAGGTACTATGTTTACATTCATTGATGACCACATTAGGAAAGTGTGGGTTTATTTCATGAAGGAGAAAAGTGAGGTGTTTGCTCACTTTCAAATATTTAAAGCCTTGGTCGAGAAGGAAAAAGGCATGCAAATAAAATGCCTAAGATCAGATGGTGGGGGAGAATATTTCTCGAATGAGTTCAACGATTTCCTGAGAAAGCAGTGAATCAAGAGGCAGTTTACATGTAGGTACACTCCGCAATAGAATGGTGTTGCAGAAAGGAAAAATAGGCACATGGGTGAAAGCATGAATAGGTGTCTCAATAGCTGGTGTCCATGGACACCTAGGTATAGAGCTATTTGGCACTTCATACTGGTAATTTAAAGGGTGCCTCAATCTTAAAAAAAGACTTTAAAGAAACATTTTTTAAAAAGTGAAGCCAACTAAAAAAAGTGGAGCCAACTAAAACGTCTTCACGACTCCACTCCTCTAAGAGTAGTGGTCATGAGATACTCTCTCTCTCTCTCTCTCTCTCTTGTGTGGGTGCAACTGAGAAATTGAATCAGAGAGCTTTGCACAAGCTTCTCTCTCTCTCTCTCTCTATATATATATATATATATATATATATATATATATATATATGGAAGGCCCACAATCAGCAATTGAGACTTGCCAAATGGAGCTTACTACAATTGTCGAGGAATTACAGGGGTTTGGAAGTACTACTAGGGGTAATTTTTATCCAAGATTGAAAAGATGCAGGGGGGAAGAGAGCTTGAGCTCTTGCAAGCACACACACACACTCACAAAACCCTAATAGAGAACACACAAGGTGAGAGGCTGAAAATCTTCTTCTTCTCTACTCAACACTCAACACACCATATACAAGAATAAGAGTACACACTATGTGAAAGGTACTCAACCAAATACATACACGGGTTCTCTATAGTGTGAACCCGACTAAATGAGCTGGCGCTATAACTATGCCAGTCTCTAGAGTGGCTGTCACATAGCCTGTCATCCCACTGGCCGCATATCACCCAAGATCTCACCAACCATGCCAGTGGTGTAAGTGCGGGGCCTATCCCCCAGGCGGGTCATCAGTGTCCACCGCCTCACTAGAGCTCGATATCTCAACACTCCCCCTCGAGCTCAACTCCATCTCATGTACACCAAGCGAAGCCCTGAATCTGCGGAGCTTCTCTGTACCCAATGCTTTGGTGAAGATGTCAGCTACCTGATCCTCTGTGCTGACATAAACAAGGTCAAGGTCTCCTGCCAAGACCTTCTCTCTGACGAAGTGGTAGTGGACCTCTATGTGCTTCGTACGAGCATGAAAGACTGGGTTCCTGGCCAACTGTATACTACTAATGTTGTCACAGAAAATGACAACTTGTCTATCCACTGATAGACCCAAATCTGCAAGTAGCTTTCTCAACCAAGCTACCTCACATGCTGCCATAGCAGCTCCTCTGTACTCGGCCTCCGTACTCGATAGAGCAACCGTAGGCTGCTTCTTGCTGCTCCAAGTCACAGCAGCACTCCCCAAAGAAAACATGAATCCACTGGTAGATCTTTTGTCTGAGATACTACCAGCCCAATCAGCATCTGTGTACCCATGTACACATATCTCTGTCCCAGTCTCATAGAATAGTCCACAATGTAAAGTAGACTTCACATACCTCAGTATGCGTCTCACAGCATCCAAATGCGGTTTCCGTGGAACCTGCATAAACTGACTCACCAACCCAACAGCATAGCTCAAATCTGGTCTGGTGATCGTCATGTAGATCAAACTTCCTACTATGCGTCTGTACATAGTAGGATCCTCCAAGATCTCTCCTGAATCTGCACTCAACTTGCCATTCTGATCCAATGGCACAGAAATAGGCTTACAGCCTGTCATACCATACTTGGACAACATGTCCAAGCCATACTGTCTCTGCAGTAATCCAATACCATGTGGTGACCTAATCACCTCAATGCCCAAGAAATATCTGAGCTCCCCCAGATCCTTCATCTCGAACTTCTGTCTAAGCAGGATCTTTACATCAAAGATCTCTGCATCATGGTCCCCCGTAATGATCAAGTCATCTACATAGATGACAACAAGCACAACTCCTCTATCACCATGTCTCACATACAATGAGAAATCTGCATTGGCTACATGAAAGCCAATAGTGACAAGATATTCAGAAATCTTGTCAGACCATGCTCTTGGTGCTTGTTTTAAGCCATACAAGGCTTTCTTCAACCTGCAAACATGCTCGGGGTGACCCACATCCTCATAACCAGGTGGCTGCAACATATACACCTCTTCTTGCAAATCCCCATGCAAGAATGCATTCTTTACATCCATCTGATGTAAAGACCATTGCTTTGACGCAGCCACTGCTATCACAACTCTCACCGTTGCCATCTTGGCAACTGGGCTGAAAGTTTCCTCATAATCAATCCCATATGTCTGCGCATATCCTTTGGCTACCAGTCTAGCCTTGTACCTGTTTATGCTTCCATCACTGTTATGTTTAACTTTGTACACCCACTTGCATCCAATGGCTTTCTTGCCTTCTGGCAATTGCACTAAATCCCAAGTTTTATTTCCATATAGTGCATCCATCTCCTCATCCATAGCTTTCTCCCAACACACATTTCCAACAGCCTCATCAATGCATGTGGGCTCAACAACCTGCACAACCTTTGCCATATATGCATAGTGATGTGCCACATAACCATCATATGTAAATCTCTGCACAGGGTTCTTCACTCTCCCTGATCTTCACAGCTTTCCATTCATGGCTTCCATAGCCTTCTTTACACCAGGTGTTCTCATAACTGGGATCCCAAGCTCCTCATCAAGGCTCATATCTGAGCCACTAGACTCTCCATCAACATGAGAATGCCCTGCAGAAATGTCAGGCATACCAAGGGGCTCAACCACTTTCTCTTTTCCTTTACGTGATGTAGTAATCACATTTGCAGGGCTGGTATTATGACGCAGCCTGCCACTCCATGGTCTATCAACAGACCCACTAGATGAGGACTCTCCTGGTCCACTCAAAGACTGTGATTGCTGACCTGCATTCTGTGCAACCACACTTCCACTCAA
The DNA here is from genome assembly GCF_041138505.1 of Cibotium barometz. Taxonomy (NCBI): domain Eukaryota; kingdom Viridiplantae; phylum Streptophyta; class Polypodiopsida; order Cyatheales; family Cibotiaceae; genus Cibotium; species Cibotium barometz. The sequence goes on along the minus strand of NC_141093.1, from coordinate 39,459,332 downwards.
ATCAGCCCCAACAGCTTCTTTTTCAGCAGCATACCAGCTGCTCATCTCATCAAATACAACATCCATGCTTACCCTCAACTCACGTGTAGCAGGGTTATAACACCTGTATCCCTTTTGCTCAAGGGAGTATCCAATAAACACACATTTTTCAGCTTTCGGATCCAGCTTAGTTCTCAGCTCATCTGGCACATGCACATATGCAATGCATCCAAAGACTTTCAGATGAGACAAATCTGGTTTTCTGCCAGTAAACCTCTCCTCTGGAGTTACATCATGTATGGCTGCAGTTGGAGTCCTGTTCATGATGTATACTGCTGTAGAAACAGCCTCAGCCCAATAGCAATGCGGCATATTCTTCTCTTCCATCAATGCTCGCGCAATCTCAGCAATGTGCCTGTTTTTCCGCTCAGCAACTCCATTTTGCTGCGGAGTGTATCTGCATGTAAACTGTCTCCGAATACCATTCTTCTTCAAGAATTCAGAGAACTCATTGGAGAAGTACTCTCCCCCTCCATCTGACCTTAGGCACTTTACATATTTTCCTGTTTGCTTTTCAACCAAAAATCTGAAATTCTGAAAGTGAGTGAACACCTCACTCTTCTCCTTCATGAAATATACCCACACTTTCCTTGTGTGGTCATCAATGAAAGTGACATAGTACCTGCAGCCTCCCATAGACACGGTCTTCGTAGGACCCCATACATCTGAATGCACAACATCTAGTGCATTTCTGCTCACATATCTGTTGCGTGGAAACACATGCTTTGTTTGCTTCCCAAATTGGCATGCTTCACATATTTTCTGCATACCTTCCACTTTAAATTTTGGCAGCCCTGTCACAATTCCTTTTGTCTGCATAGACTTCAATCTCTACACATTTACATGTCCAATTCTTTTATGCCATATGTCTGTGTCTGCAACAACTCCTAAACCATTTGCAAACATCGCAGCACTCATTTCAGGCATGTCTACATCCAACGTAAACATTCTGCCCACTCTGTTGCCTTTTGCAACCAACCTGCACTTGTCTTTGAAATCTTCAACATAACACCCATCAGGGTTAAACCGAACCTGCAACCCCTGCTCAATCATCTGGCCAACTGAAACCAGATTCTTTGTTATGTTCGGTACATGAAGTACATCTGCAAGGTACTTCACTTTGCCATCCTGCATAGACAATGGCACATCTCCAACGTGGGCAATTGGATGAGCAGTGTCATCCCCTGTTTCCACAAAACCTGGTCTTTCCGGGTTTTTCATCTCCTTGAACCACTCCCCATGACTCGTCATGTGGTTCGAAGCGCCTGAATCGACATACCATACATTATCTTTTTGTGCTGCATCAACATTTTCAGACATGGCATTCACGACATGCTGCATAACAAACAACCTCTCATTATCCTCATTATTTCTGCTTGAGGATGCATAGTTGTTTTGCTGCACTTTCCCATTTTGCATGTCAGCCTGCTTTTTATAACATTCTGCCTGCACATGTCCAGGCTTACCACAATAATAGCATTCACGTGCATCATTGTACTTCCTTTGCCAATTTCCACGGCCTCTTTGACTCCCCCTGCCTCTGAATTTGCCTCTTCCACCTGCGTGTTGTTGTTGTTGTTGATTCTGGGACTGTTGTTGTTGTTGCTGCTGCTGGCCATAATTCTGATTACCTGTTCGGCCACCTCCTTGACCGCGTCCACGGCCTCCTCTACCTCGTCCTCTTCCTGAACTCGTGTAGAAGGCCTGTTGCTCTGAACTGTTTTTGCTTTGTGAAGACTGTTGGTCTTCACCCAAGTTCTTCTCTTCGATAATCAGCATAGACACCAAATCTGTAAAGTTGGGAATGTTTTCTCGAGTCTGAATAGACGTCTTAAACGCCTTGTATTGTGGCCCGAGACCACGTAGACAGACTTCCACCTTGTCATCATCATCTACTGACACACCAATAGATGCAAGGGATTCCACAATGCCCTTTATCTTCATAGACATGCTCTTTTTCTCCACAGTATGAAGTTCATTCTTCAACTGTATCTTACGTGCCTTGGTATTTGTTTCATAAAGCTTTACCAAGGTGTCCCACACCTCCTTGGGGGACTTGGCATCCTGAATGTGCCCAATCATGGTGTCCTGTATACTAATGGAAAGCCAATACATTACTTTCTTGGCTCCTTGGTTCCAATCTTTAAACTCTTTCACATCTGCAGCAGTCGGATTTATATCCGGTATCTCCGGTGCCTCTTCATGCTCACCTTCTATGTAGTCCCAATAGCCTTTTCCCATCAGGAAATTAGTCAACCTGAACCTCCAAGCATGGAAGTTATTCTTATCCAGCTTCTCAGCCACAATCTGTGTTATGCCATCATTAGACATCTTGCCAAACACACAATTTTACCAGAAACTGCACTCTGGTTTTTCTGCACAACTGCTGTATTTTCTGCACAGCGGTACTGCAGTCCACTCAAATGTCACAACCAGTGACCTCAATGTGCATACATACACCCAATGGCAACTGTAGACCTCTTTGCAGCACCCACAGTGTCTGCACAATCAATCTGTCTTCCTGCAGTTCTTAAAACAGAGTTCTGCAGAGAATCGATGACTTACCTCGCAGTGCTCGAAATCGCCTGCTTTCTGAAAAACGGAGGTCCAGACGCACCCGAAACGCGTTTTCGGCCCGAAAATTTTAGTCCGTAGGACTTTATAGTTGCCCTATAGCTTCACTCCTGCGAAGAAAGCTCCTCAATCGGATATCGTTTGCCGGTGCCTCCCGTAGAGCTCCCGACAAGGGTGTAGTCACCAACACAATAGGGAAGAGTAGTTGAAGCTCTTACCCTCGTACCGCTTCCTGTGGTTCTCTTGCTTGCAGCTCAGCCCTTAGCACGAACCAGGCTCTGATACCATGAAAAGATGCAGGGGGGAGGAGAGCTTGAGCTCTTGCAAGCACACACACACACTCACAAAACCCTAATAGAGAACACACAAGGTGAGAGGCTGAAAATCTTCTTCTTCTCTACTCAACACTCAACACACCATATACAAGAATAAGAGTACACACTATGTGAAAGGTACTCAACCAAATACATACACGGGTTCTCTATAGTGTGAACCCGACTAAATGACTGGCGCTATAACTATGCCAGTCTCTAGAGTGGCTGTCACATAGCCTGTCATCCCACTGGCCGCATATCACCCAAGATCTCACCAACCATGCCAGTGGTGTAAGTGCGGGGCCTATCCCCCAGGCAGGTTATCAGTGTCCACCGCCTCACTAGAGCTCGATATCTCAACAAAGATTTGTTGAATAGGTGCAGATCGTCACTTTAGAGGGTTGTTCTGAGCCAAATGGGGAGGCACTTTTGGAAGCACAGGTTTCAGAGGCACTAGTACGTAAGGTACAAATGAATTCCAAATGCATGCAATAGCTTGGTGAGGCTGAGATAATTTCAGTACAAAAATATGAGGCCATGATGAAGAGGGAGAGTATCGAAAAAGACGTCTTACTTAGAAGCACGCTGAAGGTGCAAGAAATAGGGAGGAACCTACTATTGAAGAGGACATTCAAGCAAGGAAAAGGACGTCTTCTGAGACCACTGTTCACCACATTATATCAGATTTGAGTGTTTATGGAAGACAAAACCAGAAGGAAGTAATCCAGGTAGTTCTAAATGACAAACACATTTTACAATGCGCACAAGATAAAGTTCATGATAACTCCCTTGATATTCTCTCTACATTTAGGATCTCTCTACAGGCACATTGAAGAATCTAAAGTCTAATGAGGGATGAAATTTTCTTGAAAGGTAGGACTTTAACCATGCTTATGAATGGGTTAATGCAACTTATGAATGGGTTAATGTAACTTAATGACACCAGAAACAAAGGTATTAGTCTTATTATCGAAGTATCCAATCTATTTTGGTATTCATCCACAGAACCTCTATGCCGCTATGCGCAGAGTCGATAATGATGTTAGCACTTCAAGCATGCTACCATTGGACTTATGTAAGAGACAATCAATGTAAGAGACACTCGATGCATGGCAAGTTAGATGATGAGGTGAAGGAGATAGTTGTTAAGTTTTGGACAGAGCAGACCAAGGTTTCTCCAAACAAGAAAGACATCATTTGATGACGTACTTGAGCATCCAGTGCACTTGCTAGATGAATCTCAGGTAATAAGGAGTCACAGTCTTAACTTTCATTGCTATGTGTTATGTAATGCATCCCACTTGCATCCGTGCTATTGCATGCAAAATAGCAATCAAAAGCATATGTGCTATTTTGTGCTATATAGCACTAGGATTTTATTTATTTTTTTCTGCTTGTTTGTGTTGACTAATGTATAGCGCTTGTATGTTTGCTATAGTCCTCAATGTGTGCTATACACTGCATTTCAATAGAATGGGGTAACTATCTGCTATTGTGTGCTAACCAATATTCTATAGCAGATTATTCACAAGCACTATACTAGCATGTTTGTTATTGTCTGCTATTATGGTGCTATATAGCATAGAAGATCATACTAGTTATTGCATAGCATACTAGTATGTGCTATCTAATGCTATATAGCATAGTAAGCATGTTTGCTATTGTCCACTAGCATGTGCTATCTAATGCTGTGCACTGGCATGTGTGTTACTGCTATTGTGTGCTGTATAGCAGTCAGGAGATTCACAAGGTGATGCATCTGTGCTATGGTGTGTTATGGGGTGCTATTCTTTGCTGCAGTCCATATGCATCTGTGCTATGGTGTATACCAGTTATTGCACCAGTTGCATCTATGCTATTGCTTGCCATTATGTGCTATGTAGCAACCAAGGGCATCTGTGCTATTATCCACTATTGTGTGCTAAATAATGCATTACACTGGCATGTGTGGTATTGACTGCTATTGTCTGGGAGTATACCAGTTATTGCATAGCACTTGCATGTGCTATTGCTTGCTATTCTATGCTATATATCAATCAAAAGCATATGTGCTATTATCAACGTTTGTACTAGCATGTGTGGCATTGACTACTATTGTGTGTTATATAGTAGCCAAGAATACATCTGCTATTGTCTACTAGTATGTGTTACATAAGCCATAGCACTTGCACATGTGCTATTGTCTACATATGTGTGCTATGTAATGCATTGTACTAGAATGTGTGTTTTTGGTCAGCTATTGTGTGCTATATACTGCATAGCACACTTCCTACCATATTCTAGGATTAATCATCCTAGATTAATTGAATGATTCTCATTATAATCATGGAATATTTGATTTTTATGTTTATGCATAAATAGTTAATTAGAAAAAAGAGAAATTTCTAGTAATCCATTTTTATGTTAAAAGAGTAATCCCCATGACAGTGGAAATCCATATATTCCAATGAAGTAATAGAAAAATTGGGATGCTAAAATAATGTATATTTTATTTACAAATTAAAGAAGAATTTTAGTTAAATTTTCTTTTTGCATAGATAAATTTAAATGATGAAAGAGGAATTCCCACCATATTGGAATTCAAACATTTAAATGAGGAAAGTGTAATTCCTAGTGTAAAGGAACTAATGGAGATTTATATTTAATTTTGAAGAGAAAACTTAGTTAAATTTATCTTTTTACAAAGATAAGTCTAAATGATGAAAGAGGAATGCCCACCATATTGGAATTCAAATATTTAAATGAGGAAAGTGTAATTCCTAGTGTAAAGGAATTAATGGAGATTTTTATTTAAATTTTAAGAGAAAATTTAGTTAAATTTATCTTTTTGCATAATTTTTAAGAAGAATTTTAGATGGATTTGATTTATAGTAAAAGAGGAATTCCCATGATAATTGGATTACACTCATTGAAATGAGAAAAAGAAGGGTTTCAAGTTTATTCAAAAAAATAGGTATTGATATTTTAGTTAGAAGAAGAATTTTTATGATATTTAAGAAAAGATGGATTTGAATTAGTGTCAAAAGATGAATTTCCATCATAATTCTACCTAATGACTTAAGGTTGAGAAATTATGTGGGAGAAGGAATATCTTTGGATATTTTAATTGATAAAATCACTAAATTGATATTTACGCAAAACTAGATGTTTATCTGAAGGGAATCCTTGTAGAACTAAACCAAATGAATTTGGTTAGACTACGTGAGGGATGGACAGTAAACCTAATTGTCATTCTCTTGATCTGAATCAAACAAAAATGTCGTGACCGATTCCAGTTCCTAAAATACAAAGAATAGACTACCGGAACTAAACTAGTTTTTCCTGATCGAACTCACCAAGAATCTAGTTGGACAATCAGACTGAATGATGGGTAGATTACCCTGATGAGAGATCAAGGATCCTCATTATGAAACTGGGAATTATGGAAAAAGGGTTTTTGGAACCAATCTCAAATTGGAATTTTACTTGCAACAATTGAACCTCTGTTTTTTTAATTCAAAGGATTGTTTTACGCCAGAATGCTGGAGGAAGCATTTGGCTTATGTTTTTCTAAGAGGAGGTTTGTTTGGAATAGCTCGCTAATGGGAGTCGTCAAGGGATGTGGCTCGCAGCAAAGCCTGACGAGGTCTTGATCACATTCAATATGGTTAAAATGGTGCACTTTCGATACGATGGGCAAGGACCGACGAAGCGGTCCCTGAGTGAAGTGCTAGGACACCTAAGGAGGATTCTAGAGGGTTCTAACGAGGCGATGCATGGGCTCGTGGTTCCTAGGACACCCATGCGTATGTCCAGAAAGATTTTGGATGGATTAAAAGGAAAGTTTTTTGGGAACCAAATTTTGATACTGGATCTCGTTGGTTGGCCAGCTGGTCTTCAACGGAGAGTCTGAGGATATTATTGTAATACAATGGACTCGAAATTTTGGAAAATGATGATAAAAAATATTTTGATTTCTATTGAAGGATTATTTTAAAGCTAGTCGAATCTGTTATAAATGGTAATTTCATATTGGGTGTGTACGTGGTATGCCTACCTTAATTTTTGCATGAATCGTCAGCTAGGGGACCTGGGAACTCTTTTCCTCGGTAACCGAGCAAAAACACAACCAAATCTTTATAAAGGAATCCCACCAATATAGTGGTCGGCGGGGGTGGTTGGCTAACCCATGGGCCGGATGGGATAAGGTTGGATTGGAGGATTCCTGAGAAACAACTTGATACGATTAGTTACGTTAATTAGTTTAAATCCTGAGAAGACCTTGTTTGTTCTGTGGGAGGGGATCAGCGGGCTGCTGTGCCTCGCAAATGAGGAAAAAAGCAGGTTGGATTGGAGGATTCCTGAGAAACAACTTGATACGATTAGTTACGTTAATTAGTTTAAATCCTGAGAAGACCTTGTTTGTTCTGTGGGAGGAGATCAGCGGGCTGCTGTGCCTCGCAAATGAGGAAAAAAGCAGATTCCATGGACCAAGTGCAAGAAATTGTTTTTTTAGATGGAAGTTCCATATTTATCTGGTATTTCCGATCTCACCCAGTCACAAGACATGACTGTGTTCACCTTCCAGCATTCTCTTCCGCTACAACTCGAACAAGCTGAGTCAGACTCGCACGCCATTTTGAGGAATTATATCTTCTTGACCCAGCGGAGAGACGATAGCATAAGTGGTTTGCAGGGCAATATGTCCATGCCTCTTGCAATGCTGAGGCAGAACCTCTCATTGGCCATGATTCTGATGAAGCTGAAAGTGGTACATGGTGTCATTCTATATCATTCAACGCCTCGGAATTTCAGACTTTCATGCTAAATCTATAGACTCCTTAGTCGCTTTATTCCTAAGGAGAAGATAATAGCTCCCTTAGCAATAAATGAACATTTGTTATCAGGGCATGGCTATGGCCAGTACCGCCGTCTTATGTGTTTCCCGAGGAGATTTTGATTTCTGGAGCCGAGTTGCTTTATGTACATATTGCAACTTTTATATAAATAAAAAAATGTTTTCTGGAGAAAAATTTCCTATTATATAAGTGATTGTTTATGGACAATCTGATAAAGAAAAATCTGTTAGAAAAATCTGTTACCGGATATATGTCATAGATCTCCCGTAAGATCATGTATCTTGTTTAAGAAATTGTTTTCCAAATCCCTTAAGTCTTAGGATCTCGTGGATGATATCAAAATAAAAAAATTAATAATATATCATTTTTGGCAGAATCATGAGACGAGGAAACCGTGGCTCTATCAGCCAGACCCTCTCTCTAAAGATGATGAGCTTGACCCCGACTTTCACAAGGCTCTTCGTAGAACTCAGCCCCACGACCCTTCAAAGGAGAAAGGGAGAACCAAGGCAAGGCTGTGGGTGGAGAAATGGGTGGAAGCTATGGAAGAATATTTTGACGTCACATGCTACAATGAGTGAAGCAAAATGGCTCTTGCTAGGCTAAAAATAGTGGAGGTAGCCAGGGTAGCATGGAGGAACCATTGTGACACCAACCGTCTGGACAAGAATACTCAGTCTTGGAACGACCTTAAAACCTATTTGAGGAAGAGATTTTGTCCCCTTGGGTTTTTGGAAACCAAAATGAACAAATTATTAGAGCTAAAGCAGGGGAGCAAAACCATTCAGGAATATCACCAGGCCTTCGGTCTTCTACTCAAATATTTACCACCTCTAGATGAAGAGCAACTCATGGCCAGGTTCATTTGGGAAATGAACGAACCCTTGGACACACGAGTCAAGAATGCCAAGCCAGTGTCCATGACAGAAGCTGTCAGAAGTTCTTCCAACTTTTCGCCTCCAAAGAGACACCAAGGTCCTAACCAAAATGTGGAGACAGGAAGCTTAAAAAATGAAGGAAGACCTTTCCCCCGAAGTACATTCTCAGGAACTCCGGCTCTCTCCAAAATGCAAAGGGAAGAGCTTCGAAGTGAGAACAAATGCTTCGGATATCAGGGATTTGGGCACCAGCTCAAGAATTGCCCATCTCCTTCGGTGGGCCAAGGAAACCAGGGTCCCAGAGTTCAGAGACCGACTCCTTCATATCAGTCCCAACAATCTGAGTCCCCCATGCCAGAATCAGGGTGCCAGAATCAGGGTAACCCAAGAAGAGTGCCAGTTTTGCCTCTGCAGCCTCCATGCAAAGCAGTCTTCGAACTCCCTCCCAGAATTAGAATAACCAAAGAGAGAGAGTTCCACCTCAAAGACTGCAGCAGCTAGATCAGTCACCATAGCTAAGGAAGTAGAGGAAGAGAAAGGACAGGTCTATGTAGCAATAGAGCATCAAGGGAATAACCAGTAATTCTCAATCCTCCAGACACTAGTAGAGTACCAGGGTAAGCAATTCAAGCTTTTGGTTGATTCAGGCAGAAGTACTCTTTTTTTTATTTCCCCAAGATGTTTGTGTAAGTTAGTCCTAAATAAAAAATCAGGGAAACCTATGCAAGTGGAATTAGCCAGTGGTGGGAAGATTCTTTTCACTCACCTCTAGAACAACCCTATTCAGTTTAGCCTAGATGGGAACCTAACAGCCAGTTTAGAGTCCTACCCCTGGGAATATATGATGGAATCCTTGGAATGGATTGGCTCTCCAAAAGAATCAGGCTGACATTCATTGTCACAAAAAGGAACCATCTCTTTCCTTGACCTTCACGAGAATAAAGTTCAAGGATTTAGAATTTCCGGATCCCCAGTGCTACAATTAGTCAAGGCTTCCAAATTATTAAAAGGCTTAAAAAGAGGCAAGCTGTGTATGTCGTTAAAATGAATCCAGTAGAGATAAAATGCAAGGCTAAAGAACCAGAGTGGTTAAGTGAGTATGCAGATGTGTTTCCTAAACAGCTGAGTGAGATGCCTCCATCTCTTAAAGTAGATCATGAGATCGAATTAACCCCCGGAGCTCAGCCAGTAGCCCAGCCTGCATACAAAATGCCAGTCCCTGAAGCCATAGAACTTAAGAAACAATTAAGACAATTGTTAGAACAGGGATTCGTCAGACCCAGTGTCTCACCTTGGGGTGCGCCCGTTCTCTTTCAAAAGAAGAAAGATGGAACGTTAAGACTCTGTATTGACTATAGAGGACTGAATCAATTAACAATTAAGAATAAGTATCCTATTCCTAGGATTGATGAACTTCTGGATCAATTAAGTGGGACCCAAATGTTCAAAAGATAGATCTCAAATCCGGGTAATACCAGATCAGAATCAAGGAGCAGGACATCCCAAAGATAGCATTCAATACTCTATGGGCATTATGAGTTCACAGTCATGCCATTTGGATTGACTAATTCCCCGACGACATTCAATCGTCTTATGCAAGATATTCTCAGATGATTTTGTTCTTGTCTTCTTTGATGATATCTTGGTATACTCAATTAAAGCTGCAGACCATGAAGATCATGTGCGCAAGGTCCTGAAAATCCTAAGGAAACACCAACTCTTTGCAAAGAAGAGCAAATGTTCTTTCTCTGTTGACCAGGTGGAATACTTGGGATTCATAGTGTCAAAGGATGGGATTTCTCCTGACCTCGCAAAGATCCGAGCAGTCATAGAATGGCCAGAACCCAAGTCAATAAAGGAAGTCAAAGGATTTCTAGGGTTAACCGGATGGTATAGGATCTTTATACCTAGGTATGCTCAGATAGCATCCCCCTTAACTAACCTTCTCAAGAAGAGTACACTTTTTCAGTGGACTGTAATGTGTCAGAGTGCCTTTGACAAGCTAAAAATAGCCTTAGTAACCAACCCTGTCCTTGAATTGCCAGATTTTACCACCCTTTGTGGTAGTTACTGATGCCAGTGGGTTTGCCTTAGGCGGTGCTTTGATGCAGGAAGGTCATGCACTGGGCCTATGAATCCAGAAAACTCAGAACACATGACAGGAATTATGCGTCCATGACTTGGAGTTACTCTTAGTAGTGTATGCTCTGAAGTTGTGGCAACATTATCTTTTGGGACAAAGGTTCACCTTGATGAGAGATCATCAAAGTCTGAAGTGGATCTTCACCTCAACATGCATCAAAGGAGATGGATGCAAACCCTGCATAAATTTGATTTTGAAATAAAGTATCGGTCGGGGAAAGAAAATGTGGTTGTAGATGCGCTCAGCAAAATAGCCTCTTTGCTTGCAATAACAATGGTGTCAAATCCATTGATCAATGAAGCAAAGGAGAAAATCTTGCAGGACAAATTCTTTGCCCCTATTGCTACCCTTCTAATGCAAGAAAGCGAAATTCCTCAGGAAATGAGTCGCGTTCGTGGATACAAACTGGATGAAGGATGCATTTATTATAATAATCGGCTATGTATCCCCAATGATGAGGGAATAAAGGGAAGAATTCTAAGAGAAGCCCATGATAGCCTGATAGGAGGACATCCAAGGTTTATAAAAATCTATATGTCTATGAAGAAAATCTTCTTCTGGCCCACCAGGACTAAAAAAGGATGTACTTGATCATGTGCGAAAATGCTTGATGTGCCAAAGAGTCAAGGCAGAGAGAGTCAACACGCCAGGGAAATTGCAGCCTTGAGATATTCCACAGATGAAGTGGAAATGCATCAATATGGACTTTGTCACTCGATTACCTTCAGTGCAATCAGGTTACAACTCCATTTTTGTGGTAGTTGACAGGCTAACCAAAGTTGCCCATCTGATTCTTGCAGTGAAAGAAACATACTCTGCAGTGGATGTTGCCAGAGTTTTCCTTAAGGAGATCTTCAGATTATTGCATGGTTTACCTAGGAGGATAGTAAGTGACAGAGATCCCAAATTCACATCAAAATTTTGGACTGCGTTCTTTGAAGCAGTAGGAACTTTCTTGGATCTCAGCACAGCCTATCACCCCGAAGTAGATAGCCAGACCGAAAGGGTGAATCAGGTAGTAATAGAAGATATCATTCGGTCATGCTGCAGTAGGGAACCCAAGAAGTGGTTAAGTCATCTCCATCTGGTCGAATTTGCTTACAATGCTTCTTATCATTAGAGCATTGCGATGAGTCCATTCAAAGCTTTGCATGGACAAGATTGCCTTACGCGATTGACTTGGTCTGACCCATTGATCAAAGTCGAAATGTCCAGACAAATGCTTGATGACATGGACCAGCAGATGCAATCAATCCGTAAAGATATAAAGGCAGCCCAATACAGACAAAAGCGATATGCAGATAAAAAGAGGTCATAGAGAGAGTTTGAAGAGTCAGATATGGTCTTCATTTGAGTTCGACCAAAAAGAAGTTCCTTATCCTTAGGGAAGTACAAGAAGCTCTCTCCGAGATACTGTGGGCCGTATGTTGTGATAAAGAAAGTGGACGATCTAGCTTACAAACTTCTTCTGCCTCCCCATCTCAAGGTACATGATGTATTCCATGTCAGTTTGCTTAAGAAGTATGTACCTAGCCCGAGTCACATGCTTGATGAACAATTGATCTCTCTGACTCAAGGCCAGATGGTACTCTAACCTGAGGAAATCCTTGACGTTCGGGAGAAGATTCTCAGGAGCAGAGTCCTCAGAGAATTCTTAGTAAAGTAAAAGTTCTTCCCTCTAGAAGACGCCACCTGGGAGAAAGAAGAAGAGTTGGCGAAGGATTACCCCCACTTTGCGAGATGAGGACATCTCCTGTTTCTCAAGTGGGAGAGGATGTAAGATTTCTCCTCAACCTAAATAACAAATAAGCCTCTACTTCAATCCCTTGTAATCATTCTATGGTTTTGAATACAAGAAAATATTATTTTTCTTTATTTGGCCTAGTGAGATAAAAATTTCTAGAGAGTGGTAAATCAATATTGGGATATTTTTGGATAAATAAATTCTACAAATATAAAAAAAATATTTCCTTGAAATAGAAAATCAAAATAGATTTTCCAAGGTGCAATTGGAATTAATTAAAAATGATTTAGAAGACCTTAGCCTAAGGGTCAAGATTTTTTGAAAATTTTGGATTATGGTCCAATTAAGGTTCCTATGTACCAATAAGATTAATCCAAGTGTTGGGATGAGATATATCCAAAGAATAAAAGAAAATACCCAAAAATGAGTAAATGCCCACATAAGATAAAGAGTTGACTGAGTACTAGATTTATTAGTTAAAAATTATAAAGTATTAAAATAAAAAAAAATGAGATATTGTAGAGTAATCATTCATTTTTGATACATTAGTAACGAGAAGGGGGACCTTCAAGGAGGGGCCTATTTCAAATGTGTGGATGAGTTTTAAACTCAAAAATAATAGGATATTTGTATCTCTCCTCTCCTCTCTCCTGGATCAAACCAAATAAAAAAGGGAGCCAAACTCCTCCAAAACTTGTCCAAACTCAGCCAAACTAAAGCTGGAAAATTCTAGAACTCAGTTGGACTCAGTTAGTGGCCTCCCTCACCTATAAATAGACCCTCATTCTTTTGTATTCTTATCTGTGAACTAAACTATGCTAGTATTACTCTAAGATAAGCTTATTTTCTATTATCCTCTCTGCAAATTGAAGAGATTGGAGCTTCTCTCTCTCTTCAATCTTTCTTGGAGACTTCTTCAACATACCAAACCAATTGATTGGTTGGGGGCCTCTACTTTGATCAAAGAATCAAGCAATCTCGGAGGTAAAATGTGGTTTATGGTCTTTTTTCTTTAATCTCTAAATGTTTCTCTCTTCTCAACCCCTCTCAAGCTTGAGAAGCATTCAATTGAATGGCTTTTTAATACAATTGAAGTTTTTTTAAACAAATTGTAGTGATAAAACACATGAATTTCCATTTATGCTTAAATTATAATATTTTTTAAGCATTTCTCTCTCTCCCCCAAAGAATGGTCATTCCTATGACCTTTCCTATATTCAAATGAAGTTTCTCATGAAGCAATTGTCTAATCTAAAAGTAATTTCTATGCTTGTCAAATTAAGGCCAAATAAGTGGCTTTTTAATGCTTTTATGCTATTTAATTTATGGAAAATTTAAGAATCAAGTCCATAATTGGATATTGATCCAATTAATGGTTATTCTAATCATAGGGACATTACTAAACTTTATGCTTTCAAATTATTGAGAAATATTGGTAATAGTAGCGGAGCTATAGTAAATTTTTTTAAAAGTTAACACATAAATTATTTTCATTCATAATATGAAAAGAGAACTTCCTACCATATTCTAGGATAAATCATCCTAGATTAATTGAATGATTCTCATTATAATCATGGAAAATTTGATTTTTATGTTTATGCATAAATAGTTAATTAGGAAAAAGAGGAATTTCTAGTAATCCATTTTTATGTTAAAAGAGTAATCCCCATGACAATGGAAATCCATATATTCCAATGAAGTAAGAGAAAAATTGGGATGCTAAAATAATGTATATTTTATTTAAAAATTAAAGAAGAATTTTAGTTAAATTTATCTTTTTTCATAGATAAATTTAAATGATGAAAGAGGAATTCCCACTATATTGGAATTTAAATATTTAAATGAGAAAAGTGTAATTGGATTTTCCAAGGTAGATTGAAATTAGTTAAAAATGATTTAGAAGACCTTAGCCTAAGGGTTAAGATTTTGTAAAAATTTTGGATTATGGTCCAATGAAGGTTCCTATGGACCAATAAGATTAATCCAAGTGTTGGGATAAGATAAATCCAAAGAATAAAAGAAAATACCCAAAAATGAGTAAATGCCCACATAAGATGAAGAGTTGATTGAGTACTGGATTTATTAGTTAAAAATTATGAAGTATTAAAAAAAAGAGATATTTTGGAGAAATCATTCATTTTGACACATTGGTAAGGAGAAGGGGGCCCTTCAAGGAGGTGCCTATTTCACATGTGTGGATGAGTTTTAAACTAAAAAATAATAGGATATTTTTATCTCTCCTCTCTCCTGGATCAAACCAAATAAAAAAGGGAGCCAAACTCGTCCAAAACTTGTCCAAATTCAGCCAAACTAAAGCTGGAAAATTCTAGAACTCAGTTGGACTCAGTTAGTGGCCTCCCTCACCTATAAATAGACCCTCATTCTTTTGTATTCTTATCTGTGAACTAAAATATGCTGGTATTACTCTAAGATAAGCTTATTTTCTATTATCCTCTAAAAATCCTCTACAAATTGAAGACATTGGAGCTTCTCTCTCGCTTCAGGAGACTTCATCAACATACCAAACCAATTGATTGGTTGGGGGCCTCTACTTTGATCAAAGACTCAAGCAATCTAGGAGGTAAAATGTGGTTTATGGTCTTTTTTCTTTAATCTCCAAATGTTTCTCTCTTCTCAACCCTTCTCAAGCTTAAGAAGCATTCAATTGAATGGCTTTTCAATACAATTGAAGTTTTTTTAAACAAATTGTAGTGATAAAACACATGAATTTTCATTTATGCTTAAATTATAATGTTTTTTAAGCATTTCTCTCTCTCTCCCAAAGAATGGTCATTCCTACAAACCTATTCTATATTCAAATGAAGCTTCTCATTAAAGTAATTCTCTAATCTAAAAGTAATTTCTATGCTTGTCAAATTGAGGCCAAATAAGTGGCTTTTTAATGCTTTTATGCTATTTAATTTATGGAAAATTTAAGAATCAAGTCCATAATTGGATATTGATCCAATTAATGTTATTCTAATCATAGGGACATTACTATACCTTATGCTTTCAAATTATTGAGAAATATCGGTAATAACCAGCGAAGCTATGGTAAAATTTTTAAAAAATTAACACATAAATTATTTTCATTCATAATATGAAAAAAAGGACTTCCTACCATATTCTAGGATTCATCATCCTAGATTAATTGAATGATTCTCAATATAATCATAGAAAATTTAATTTTTATGTTTATGCATAAATAGTTAATTAGAAAAAAGAGGAATTTCTAGTAATCCATTTTTATGTTAAAAGAGTAATCCCCATGACAATGAAAATCCATGTATTCCAATGAAGTAAGAGAAAAATTGGGATGCTAAAATAATATATATTTTATTTAAAAATTAAAGAAAGATTTTAGTTAAATTTATCTTTTTGCATAGATAAATTTAAATGATGAAAGAGGAATTCCCACTATATTGGAATTCAAATATTTCAATGAGGAAAGTGTAACTCCTAGTGTAAAGGAATTAATGGAGATTTTTATTTAAATTTTAACAAAAAATTTAGTTAAATTTATCTTTTTGCATAGATAAATTTAAATGATGAAAGAGGAATTCCTACCATATTGGAATTCAAATATTTAAGTGAGGAAAGTGTAATTCCTAGTGTAAAGGAGTTCATGGAGATTTTTATTTAAATTTTAAGAGAAAATTTAGTTAAATTTATCTTTTTACATAGATAAGTTTGAATGATGAAAGAGGAATTCCCATCATATTGGAATTCAAATATTTAAATGAGGAAAGTGTAGTTCCTAGTGTAAAGGAATTAATGGAGATTTAAATTTAAATTTTAAGAGAAAATTTAGTTAAATTTATCTTTTTATAGAGATAAATTTAAATGATGAAAGAGGAATTTCCACCATATTGGAATTCAAATATTTAAATGAGAAAAGTGGATTTTTTAGCTTAATGGAATTAATGGATATTTTTACGTAATTTTTAAGAAGAATTTTAGATAGATTTAATTTATGGTAAAAGAAGAATTCCCATGATAATTGGATTACACTCATTGAAATGAGAAAAAAAAGGATTTCAAGTTTATTAAAAAAAAAGGTATTGATATTTTAGTTAAAAGAAGAATTTTTATGATATTTAAGAAAAGATGGATTTGAATTAAATTTTATTGTCAAAAGATGAATTAAGATTGAGAAATTATGTGGGAGAAGGCATATCTTTGGATATTTTAATTGGTAAAATCACTAAATTGATATTTACCCAAAACTAGATGTTTATCTTAAGGGAATCTTTGTAGAACTAAACTGAATGAATTTGGTTAGACTACGTAAAGGAAGGACAGTGAACCTAATTGTCCTTCTCTCGATCTGAATTAGACAAAAACATTGTGACCAATTCCAGCTCCTAAATACAAAGAATAGACTACTGGAACTAAACTAGTTTTTCTTGACCGAACTCATCAAGAATCTAGTTGGACAATCAGACTGGTAGATTACCCTGATGAGAGATCAAGGATCCTCATTATGAAACTGGGAATTATGGAAAAAGGGTTTTTGAAACCAATCTCAAATTGGAATTTTACTTGCATTGGAACCTCTTTTTTTTAAATTCAAAGGATTGTTTTACGCTAGAATGCCGGAGGAAGCATTTGGCTTATGTTTTTCTAAGAGGAGGTTCATTGGAACAGTTGGCGGGGAGTCGTTAAGGGACATCGCTCGTCGCGACGACGGTAAAGCCTGCCGAGGTCTTGACCAGCCTCGGTACGGTTAAAATGGTGCACTTTCGGTTGTACAATGGGTGAGGACCGATGAAGCGGTCCCTGAATGAAGTGCTAGGACACCTAAGGAGGATCCTAGAGAGTTCTGACCAAGCGATGCACGGGCTCACAGTTGCTAGGACACCCATGCAAACGTCGAGGAGAATTTTGGATGGACTAAAAGAAAAGATTTTTGGGAACCAAATTTTGATACTAGATCTCGTTGGTTGGCGAGCTGATCTTCAATGGAGAGTCCAGAGGATAATATTGTAATACAATGGACTCGGAATTTTGAAAAATGATGATAAAAAATATTATGATTTCCTCTGAAGGATTTAAAGCCAGTCAAATCTGTTATATAAATGGTAATTTCATATTGGGTGTATACATGCGTACCTTAATTTTTACATGAATCGTCGGCTAGGGGGCCTGGGATTTCTTTTCCACTGTACCCAGGCAAAAACACAACCAAATAGTTATAAAGGAATCCCACCAATACAGTGGTCAGGTGGTTGGCTAACCCATGGGTGTAGGCTGGATCGGAGGATTCCTGAGAAACAACTAGATATGATTAGTTATGTTAATTAGTTTAAATCTTGAGAAGACCTTGTTCTGTGGGAGGGGATCAGTGACTGTGCCTCGTAAATGAGGAAAAAAGCGGTGATTCCATGGACCAAGTGCAAGTCTCTTCTTGATCTGACTATGTGACTTCTTCAGGCTCAGTCAGATCAGTTTATCTAGTTAAGACTTTGACTCGTAGTGGAAGCGGCTTCAGGACCAGGACAGGAGGCCTGATGAGAGGATAGGCATCTCCCACCTGCACTTCGAACACCTCGTGGATTGGAGATACTACCATTCGCCGATGCTAAGCTAGGTGTTTAAATCAATCACCGGTTCCATCATGCTACAAAGTCTATTCAACATGTCATGGCTCTCTTATCAAAGCCGACCACTAGCACGGTATTCTCCCAAACCCTTCTAGAGTAATTCAATTATTATGATGTGTATTTCTACATTAGGGGGTTATCCACCTATATTTTATCTTGTTTCTACAGGGCCCCACACAGTTTCACACCCAAGCTTTTACTTCACGCTAGGCCAAGGAGAGAGTTGGGGCAGCATCACATTTACCAGCGCCCCCTAGCCATGTGAGAACAATGTTTGAATTATTTTCCCATTGCTCAAGTATGCTTTCTTGTATTTGTCTTAATATTGATCACTTTCACTTTTCAGGATACTGAGCTAGATGAGCTTCATCAATAGGTGTCATAGCTCACTCTAGAGTTTCAGGAGTCACACCAAGAGATTGAGTGCTAGAGACAGTTAGTTTGTGAGGTGGACGTGGAGAGATGGATTGCATACTACCGCGCACATCACTACACGAGGGAGTGGACCAAAGTTGGTAGAGATTCATCTTGCCATCATGTGATGCCGAGCATTGCTATCTATCCCGTTCTGGCCAGACTCTTTGGTTGCATGATCACGTGCGGACACTGGTATTGTAGTTTGTGGAGTTTTCCTCGACGAGTTTGACACTTGGGGGTGGTACACATTAGGGTACCACCACCAGTTTCATCTTTACTGCCTTATCCACTCATTGGCGATGACTGCTAGGTCTTCGACTTATCGGTGCATTGTCGGTGCAGTGTAGAGTTTGGCCTATATTGCCTTTGGATGATAGACGACTTGTCAGCCGGTAACTGTGGATCTTATCTCTCACGAAGGCCCATCATTAGCATTGATCATCAGTAGGCTATCCTAGTTATCATGGAAGATGATGGATATGTTGTTGAGGATATGCCTGGGGATTTTGAGATTACCATAGAGAGGGATTTATCACCAAAGGGGGAGAAGGCATAGAGGGCACGATGGGCAATGAGAAATTTTTAAATGAAGAAGAAGAATTCCCATGACATTTGGAATTCAATCATTTAAATGGTAAAAGTGGAATTCTTGACATATTTGAATTTAAAGAGGAATTTTAGATAAATTTATTTTATGCATGATAAATTTTTAAATCATAAAAGAGGAATTCCCATGACATTTGGAATTCAATCATTTAAATGGTAAAAGTGGAATTCTTGACATATTTGAAATAATGGATATTTTTTAAAGAAAAGATAAATTTTAGATAAATTTATTTTATGCATGAGAAAATTTAAATGATAAAAGAGGAATTCCCATGACAATTGGAATTCAATCATTTAAATGGTAAAAGTGGAATTCTTGGCATATTTGAAATAATGGATATTTTTATTAAAGAAAAGAGAAATTTTAGATAAATTTATTTTATGATAAAAGAGGAATTCCCATGACATTTGGAATTCAATCATTCAAATGTAAAAAGAGGAATTCCCATGATATTTGAGATCCAAGAAATTAAATGGAAAAAGAGAAATTTTTTAACATAATTCAAATTATGAGTATTTATCAAAAGTGGAATTTTGAGCATTATTGGAAAATATGGGTAGAATTGATTTTTGTAAATCCCATGAATCTTTTACTCAAAAGTAGAATATTCAATATATTTCTCTTGAGAAATTTGAGAAAGAATATGAAAATATCCATCAAGAAAAAGTACCTTTAACTAGGCCAAGCGATTGGCAGAAATTTAGAAAAAGTCGCAATACGTTGTGATAAGATGTGAATGCAATGTGATAGTATGTGAGTGGATGTGATAAGATGCGAGTGGATGTGATAAGATGTGAATGTGATGTAAATGGATGTGGATGTGAATGTGATGTAAATGGATGTGGATGTGAAGAGATGTGGATGGGATGCGATGTGATGTAAATGGATGTGGATGTGAAGAGATATGGATGGGATGTAAATGATGTAAATGGATGTGGATGTGAATGTGATGAGATGAGATTGAGATGTGATGATATGCAAAAGGAAGTGATGTGATGTAAATGGATGAGAATGAGATGTGGACGTGATGTGATATAAATGGATGTGGATGGGATGTGATGTGATGTAAATGGATGAGAATGAGATGTGGATGTGATGTGATGTAAATGGATGTGGATGTGAATGTGATGAGATGAGATTGAGATGTGATGATATGTGAAAGGAAGTGATGTGATATAAATGGATGAGAATGAGATGTGGATGTGATGTAATGTGGATGGGATGTATGTGATGTGATGTGGATGTAATGAATGAGATGGATGTGAATGGATGCGATGAGATGTGAATGGATGACATGTGATGTGATGTAAATAGATGTGAATGGATGTGAATGTGATGTGATGTAAATAGATGTGAATAGATGAGATGTGATGTGAATGGATGTGATGTGATGTGAAATAGATGTGATGTGAATTAGGATAGATGTGAATGGATGAGATACAATGTGAATGGATGTGATGTGATGTGATATGGATATGGATAGATGTGAATGGATGATATGTGATGTGAATGGATGTGATGTGATGTGATGTGAATTGAGATAGATGTGAATGGATGAGATGCAATGTGAATGGATGTGATGTGATGTGATATGGATATTGATAGATGTGAATGGATGAGATGTGATGTGAATGAATGTGATGTGAATGAATGAGATGTGATGTGATGTGAATCGGGATAGATGTGAATGAATGAGATGTGATGTGATGTGAATCGGGATAGATGTGAATGAATGAGATGGGATGTGATGTGAATCGAGATAGATGTGAATGGATGAGATGTGATGTGAATCACAATAGATGTGAATGGATGAGATGCAATGTGAATGGATGTGATGTGATGTGATATGGATATGGGTATATGTGAAAGGATGAGATGTGATGAGATATAATATGATGTGAGTAGATGAGAAGGACGATAGGAATACATATGATTGGATGTGGATTAGGCAATGTGAATTGATGTAGAAGAATCTGGAATAACGAGAAATGATATGGAACAATGCGAAAATATGAGAGTTCGTTTAGAAACTGTATATATGACCTATTTTTAAATGATTGTTTTATGTCAAGATTGATGGGGAAGCATTTTCACCATCTTGTGAATGAGGTCGTGGAGACCTAAGTGATAAAGTTGAAACAGCTGATGAAGAGCCAACGGAGGACGTCTTGCGTAGCAAGGTCGATCGAGGTCTTGACCAGCCTCGGTTCGATTTAAATGTTGAGCTTCTGGTACAGTGGATGAGAGACCAAGGAAGCGGCCTATGAGTGAAGCACTAAGTGACCTGGGAAGGATCCTAGAGGGTGCTGACCATACGGTGCTCGGGCTTTGGGTCGCCAAAGATACCCACGCGTGCATCGAGGAAGAAAATGGAACAAGGTGTTAGAGTTGTTTTCTAAACTCAGGCATGGATCTGGCTGATTGACCTTGCTGGTCCTAAACGGATGAGTCCATGGCTCTTTTATATGGATCTGTTAATCTTGCTAATTTTTAACGGAGAGTCGATCTGGATTTTTATAAGTGAAAATATTTTCGGGTACTATGAGCTAGGAACTATTGAAAAGGCCCCTGAGTGAATAGGTGGTAAGCGTTCTGGTTGCCAATGATGCCATGGGTATATCGATGAAGGAATGATTGGAAATTAGAATTCAACCGGATATTTTGGAGGATTATGATCAATGATACTATGGTTTCATTAAAAGATTGTTTGAAAGACAGCTGAATCTGTGGAACAGGTAATTTGATATTGGGTATGTAAGTGGTGTGACTATCTTGAACTTTGCTTGAACTTTGCTTGAAACACTGACTAGGGACTTGGGAACTCTTTTCCCTGGTACCCAGGGCAAAACATAACCAAATTCCTAAATGGATCCTATCACTACAGTGGTTAGGTAGTCGGCTAACCCATGGGATTGGATGGTGGACTGATGAATCCCTAAAATGAGACTCAATTCTATTAAGTTACGATAGATGAAGTAAATCTCGGATAGTCTTTATTCTATGGAAAAGAATCAATGGCTGTGCCTCTCGATAAAGAAAAAAACGTTGGTCTCTATGATCCAAGTGCAAGTCTTTTCCTTGATCTGATCATGTGACTTATGGCACAAAAGTGTACAAGACCTGTGTGGCTATAGACCTAATCTAGACCTCATGGGTCCTATCCAAAAAGGTGACTAGAGACCTAATCTCGACCTCATGGGAAAACCCCCAAGTGGGAGTGAGCTGCCTTGACTAAACGCTAGCCTAGCCTTTATATAGGCTCCTTTCTTACCCATGATCAGGCCGATTTGTTGCCTCGACTAGCAACAACAAAGGACAAACTCCAATATATATATATATATATATATATATGATATTTGACTTCATCTACAATCTCCTATCCGCATGCATGCCCAATTGCTATCCTGATCAAGTTGCACAGCTTTTACATATCAGAGCTTGGATTTTCCCCTAATCTATTTTTAATCTACTGGACATCAAGGATTAGCCTTAGATTAGGCATGTCAAAGTGTATGCATCATTAGCGTTACCCATTCGAACAAAGGGAATCCTTGCCTATAACATAGATAAGCTATGCTTCAATCCCAAAGTGAGAGGTTTAAGTTAAAGCCGAGCTTACTTGATTTGCCATGCATTTTACTCATTCGCTAAAGGGTTTTTCATGTTGGCTTGACATTGAAGTTCATACTCTTGCTTCATGGTGCTAACTCTTCTTGCTTTAGGGTGCTTTTACTAATTCTGACCTTTATGTTGGAGCGATGAAATTATATACCTTGGAATCATGCTGGCAGCCACAAGGTATTGGAATGTTGAGATTATGAGGAGCAGGATTATGAAGGAAGAGCTACAAAGGGGGGTTTGTACCCTATGTGTAGGTTAGCAACCTCTACATCAAGCTAATTTGTTGCCTCGACTAGCAACAACAGAGGACAAAACCCAATATATATATGATATTTGACTTCATCTACAGATTCCTATCCGCATGCATGGCCAACTGCTATCCTGATCAAGTTGCGCAGCTTTTACATATCAGATCTTGCATTTTGCCCTAATCTATAGTTTATCTACTGGCCATCAGGGGTTAGCCTTAGATTAGGCATGTCCAAGTGTATGCACATAACACATCATTAGCGTTACATTTTCTTGACAAAGGGAATCCTTGCCTATAACATAGACGAGCTAAAAGTGAGAGGTTTGAGTTAAAGCCGAGCTTACTTGATTTGTCATGCATTTTACTCATTCACTAAAGTTGGCTTGACATTGAAGTTCATAATCTTACTTCATGGTGCTTACATTTCTTTCTTTAGGGTGCTTTTACTAATTCTGAAGGGTGGTATATAACATTCGAAGACCTTTATGTTGGAGCGATGAAATTATATACCTTGGAATCTTGTTGTTGTGCATGTTCAACTAGCAAGATTCTCTAGGAAGACGTGGGCTCCTCAAGTGGGTGTAGGAGGAGATTCTCTAGGCTAGAATTTAGTGAGAGAATCAAGGAGAGAATGATGGAAGGTGGAGATGATTTTGCAGGAGGATTCCTGACCTTATTAATGATTAATCGACCTTGTATTTGCACCTATATATGAGGCAAGATCTAATGGAAATATAACTCCGATGTTCTGGTCATTTTCTAGTTATTATGCTCATTTAATTAGTGATAAATTTAATATTTTCTTGCTTAGTCCAATTATGTTCTCAATTCCTCTGCCTCGTCACTTCTGCTCACTAGCCCGAGCTTCTCCAATCAGGTTGCCTCTGCGCATCTCTAGCATATGCCTCTCTCACCATGGCATCGTCTGTCTACATCATGTCATGTCAACTCCGCGCATCACCTTGTCTTCCAATTGGTGTGCTACTACAGTGTATCTGAGATCAAGCGTATCAGCATCAAGTTATAATCCGAACAAATCAATCAAATGATATGCTACTAAGAGTTTATGACCTGTTGTGGCTGAGACAAGTCCAAGATCTACTATTGATTATCCACAACCTGCTGGCTCTGACAATCAGTGACTTGCTACTGACTATCCATGACCTGCTGTTGTTGACAGTCAAGGAACTGTTGTTTGACCGGGTTTACTTTCCTAGCTAGGTTTACTAAGTTACTGCTTCTTCTGACCTGTTGAGTCTACGTCAGCTTCTGACATGCCATGTCAACTTTTTGACTTTCTGGACGCCACATTAACTTCTGATGTGTTGATGCAATGTTAGCTTATGAGTATCTAAATCAGTTGTCGGAGTCAGCTGCCTTAATCAGATGTCTAAACTAGCTGTCTCAGTCAGTTATCTCTTAATCAACCTATCAAAGTTAGCTATCGAAATCACTCAATCACCTCTTGATTTTTTTGCTTCTACTAAGGGTTTCAGATGCTGCCGTTATGCAGTGGTAAGACCACCCATGGACACACTTCAAATGGATAAATTCAACAACACAGGATTTCACACATAGCAGGTTAAGATAAATTTCTCCTTAATGAAAAAGGGGTTAAGGTCAATTGTAAATAGTAAAGAAAAGAAACCTTTTACTATAGAAGGAGAGGGAGCATGGGTGCTAAAGGATTAAAAAGCTATGGCGATTATAGCTTTAGAACTCAGTGACTATATACAACATATAGTTGATTCTTAGGATGCTGCTGATGCTTAGAACACACTAGATAAAATATTTGGAGCCAAGGGTAAGCACTCTAAAATTGGGTTAAAATTAAAAGTTTTTTATTAAAAAATAAAGCATGCAAATACTTTTCCCACACACCTCAACTATATGAAAAGTATGTTGGCACAATTAGCAGCAATTGAAGCTTTTGCGAAAGACGAAGATGCTATTGTAGTGCTTCTCGAGAGCATGCCCACTGAGGAATATGGTCACTTGGTTTCAACCTTGCAAAATCTTCTAGAAGTACCTTGGAAGCCATTGAAGCCTTCTTATTTGAATAATTCAAGAAAAAGAAAGAGAACCATGGTTTTGAAAAGAGAGCTTTCTCTATCAAGAAACAACAATAATGATGGAAAAAAAGCTAGTTGCACTCATTATGGTAAAACCGGCCATGTAATGAAAGATTGCAAGTACCAAAATAATCCCAAGTGCAATGCAAATATTGTGGAAAACTAGGACACTTGGATGATAGGTGATTCATCAAAGCCAAAGCCAATGAAGTCAACACTTCACCTTAGAGTGCCCCCTGTATATGGAGGCAAATTTTTTTGATGAGAAGAATGGGCCTTATAAGGCTTAGCCACTTTATTATTATTATTTTATTGTCCATGGTCAACCCATAGGGGGTATTGGAAGACGGTTCATCCATGGACTACTACTCCAGACTCATTAAACACACATAAATATGGTGTATTTGATGGCTTGACCTTAGACATGCGATGGTATTTTGGACATTTATTGTATTTGAGATATTTGATAGATTTGGCATTAGAATAGTATGGTTTTATGGGTGTTCATCTAGCAAGATTATCTAGGAAGGCGTGGGCTCCTCAATTGGGCATAGGAGGAGATTCTCTAGGAGGCTAGAACTTAGTGAGAGAATCAAGGAGAGAATGATGGGAAGGTGGAGATGATTTTGGTGGAGGATTCCCGACCTCATCAATGATGTAATTGACCTTGTATTTGCACCTATATAAGAGGCAAGATCTAATGGAAATATAAGCGATGTTCTACTCATTTTCTAGTTGTTATTCTCATTTAATTAGTGATCAATTTAATCTTTTCTTGCTTATTCCAATGATGTTCTTACCATGAAGAATGATGTGTGCTTCGATCCACATGAAATCTAACATAGTTCATTAGCATGTACCTTCCTCACACAAGCTCTTGGGCTTGTTTTATTCACTCCTTCTCCAACATGGTGAAGAGTTGTCTTGCACAAGGGAGGTAGCTTCAAATCTCTCATCCAAACCAATTTCAATGGTTACGATGTCAACATCATCTTGACAATACTTCTATCTACTCTTTGATGGCTTCTTCTTTTTGATCTCATTTTTTGGTCAACTAGCCTTTTCACGGGCTAATGTGGCCTTTTGAGCTTACAACTAAAACTTTTTAGATTCTTGCTAATAAGTTATGAAGCTTGAGCTTATTAGAAGCCTTGGATATTTCCCTTCTCTTATCTTAAGTCATGATGGAATTAAGTGGCTCTGTATGCATAAACTCTCCTTGTAGACTCAATAAGTTAATGCGCATTGAAGTGGTTGTTGGGACTTTTGCCACTACGGCAATTGCCACTCTATTGGGAAAAATCTTATAGAATGATCAAATCCACACTTGTAGCATGTAACATGATATCTTTGAGCATTGGGGGGACTTGGTGCTAGGTCCTTATGATGACACTCTATAGTACGGTTTTCGATCTTTACACTAGAAGCATTAAATCAGTGTACATTCTATATTGTTGATGTCTCTTTCTTATCATTGCCTATTCTAGATCATACTACTTGTATGGGTCTTGTTGCTCATAAGGTGCATAGCTCTCCTATTTTTGGGTTTTGACTCTACAAGTAGTCACTGATTAATGTTTGTTTGGTGTGCATTTCTAGGAGAAATGAGTTAAGATGGTAATATGAGAGGTGGGCATCGTGATCGAGTATTGAAATTTCTATACATATCTTGTTGGGATTTTGGTAGGTGGTAGATCTTGTTGTGTTGACGATAGAGTGCTAGGGTTGTTGATAAGGCTCCCCAAGAAAATTATCCTGCTCAGATCAGTAGTGTAAATTCTGATTCTAAAACCTAAAAATTACTAAATTATTGTACCAGTCACCTATGTCATCTATTCTCAACAGCTCAGTAGCTTCCTCCACGTCCAAGAAGGAAGGATTGGGAGAGATTGCATATCAACCACTTCACGGATCAGCTTCAAATCACAGATCAGAATTTTGAAAAAAAATAGGGAAACCGAGAGAAGACCTAGTCCACCAGTACGCGGATGTGTTCCACTATCAAGATATGGCTTCCTCTCATTTTGAATTACTATTGACCTACAAGAGCATGCTTTCTTACTTTTTAGAATTTTCTATATGTACATGTGGGTGTTGTACACACGTCGTGTGATGCCCTTGTTGCACCAAAATGGTTTGAACTTATGTTTCCCCTCTTCTAGAAATTGTCTTTAGCTATTTCTCTTCAAAGAAGGCTCAAAAGGGCAAGAAAGGGACGCCTCCTAGTGTTTCTCCTTCTTGCCAAAACCGCCTCCATGATTCTAGCTACTTGTGTACATGGCATCCAGTTTGGCATCTCATGTGGATTCTTGCTTGGACAGCTCATATCCTATGTGTACAACATATGCCAACTCATCTCTACATTTCAAGCTCACCTACAAATCAGGAAAATATGTGATTTTTTCAAATTTTATAATTTGACTCCGAGTCTGAATTGTGCAGTCCTTTGACATTGGCAATCCTAATTCATTTTTGGTTTTGACCTTGAAAAGCATTAGTTCTTGATATTTCAAATGATGGCTTAACTCCAACTCCATTTGAAGCCTTCATAGTAGATAAGATTTGTTGCTGTTTGGCCTAAATTAAAAACTGGTCATTTGTATGTTCAAATGAAGACCAAATGGAATAAACTTTGGTACAAGTGTTCTCAAACCTTTGGAGAAGGGACTTATAAGATCAGATTTGAATTTTGTTCAAGATCTTCGTTTAGACCCCTAATTTTTGAATTATACTTTAACTATACTTATTCTAATTTCTTGAATTGTTCTTGACCTCCTTTTGTTAAGAAATGTTTTCCCAAAGAGCACAAGGAAGAGGTAGCTAGAATGAGTAGCCAAGAAAGTATAAAGCATAGCATGCAGCCACAGGAGCAAAGGGATTTATCCCACATTGATGTACAAGCCCAAGGGTGTACCTCCTCATATAAAAGGGGGCCGTACCCTCTTCATCTTGGTGGCCAAGCTTTCTCTTGTGGGCTTCACTTATCTCTAAAGAATCAAGCCAAAACCCAAGGGTAAGCCTAAATCAATGGTGTTTTTCTATCTTTTTCAATGGTAATCTTCTTCCCAACCTCTCTAAGGCTTGGGAAGCGTTTTAATCAATGATTTTTTCTTAAAACCAAACTTCTAGTGATTCATATTGTTTAAATGGTTTAATGCTAATATAATGTTTTTGATTAGTAAATCTCTCTTTTAGAAAGATTACTCATCTTTATGGTTAAATCCTTCTTGGAGGGATGGATCTTAGTATTAATCTCATTTTATTAACCAAAACTCTAGGCTTAACAAGCTAGAGATAGAGATGAAGCATTTTTATGATTCTAATTAAAATTAGGATTAATTTATTCAAGCTTGTTTATGATTAGAAAATTCATAATTATTCATTTTAAGTTGAAAGAGAGTCTATGCTAACTATGTTCATATGGGAATGATAATGGGATATTTTTAAAAATAAACAAGAGGTTTAAATATAATTATGCTTAGGTATGCATAATGAATTTTTAGATTAAAACAGAAAATCCCACCATATTTTAGATAATTAGGAGTAAATATTAAAAGTAGAATTTTTGAGAATTCTCAAAAAATGCAACAAAGCTATGGTTAAAAATAAAATAAAATGAATTTAATTCTATGCATAAACTTGATAATGTAAAAAGAGGAATTCTCATCATATTCTATGCATAAGAATTTTAATGCTAAAAGAAGGATTTTGTTACATTTTTTGAAAATACTTTTATAGTATTTATGCATAAATATTTAAATGGAGAAAAGATGAATTTTTGTTATAATTATTTTTATATGTGCATGCATAAAAATTTAAATGCAAAAAGAGAAATTTTCACAACATTTTATGTACAAACATTTTAAATATCAAAAGAGGAATAATTGTCATATTTCAAAATAAGTATATTCATGGTATGTATATGCATTTGTAGTTTTTATTTATTTATCAAAAAGATGAATTTTTATCCTAATTTTAATTAGAAAAATGCATAAATTAAAATTGGTAACAAAAGAGAAGGTTTCACCATATTTTATGTAGATAATTTAGGGCATGTCAATGTCAAGGTTCAAATAGAGAAAATAAAATTTTGGTATAATTCTATGTGAATATTTTAAATAAATGATGTATATATATTCACAAAAAGGATCATTGGAAAAAGAAATATTCTTGTTAAACTCCATTATTTATGAATAGAATTATTTATAATTCTATTATGCCCAAGAAAGAATGAATTTTCATAATTCTGGATTTTTACCCTTATGATTAGAAATCACAGTTAATTTATCAGATAAATGGAGAAAAATCTTTAGGAAATAAATCTAGGAATAAATCCGAGTAGTTTAGGACTAGACCGTGACCACATGAGAAAGGCGGATCAGTAAGACCTGCCCTTCTCTTGAATCAGAAATTAAACCAAGTCTTGTGACCATTTCCCATTTCTTCAGTACGAAGAATGGATAATTGGCTAACTTAGAGAAGTTTTCCTTAAGACCCAAAATCATCGAGAAATAGGTTAGAAATTTGTTTAAAATGATGGGTGGATCACCGAGATACGAGATTCGTGATTTTCATTGAGAAAGTCTGGATTATGAGAAAAAGGGTCTTGAAAAATCAACTTGATGGGAAATTCTTACTTGCATAAAAACTCTGTTTTTGTAATAGACTATCTTATGCCAGAATGCTAGAGGAATAATTTGGCTTATGGTTTACTCAAATTGAGTAATGCGAATGGGTGTGATGGATTTTGATGCAAGAGAGAACTTTTCATAGTATATTGATACTCCAATTATGCAAGGGTAGTGGTGGTAGCTTATTTGTTGCTCATGTTGATGTCGATGTAGTGGTAACCTCTTGGTTGCTATGACCTTGACTCCACTTCTTGTTCTCCTTGTAAACTACATTTCCTTATTCACCTTGTTGACTGCTTCCCAGCTCTTGGTCTTTTCTCTTTGGCTTAGCTCTTTGTCGACTTCTTTGATGTGGATGCAATTCTTCTTGTTGTCACTTGATGCTTGGTGCTTTGATGCTTTTAGTGTGGATGCCATGTTGTCTGCTATGGTCATCTCATTTACTAAGTCCATAGTAGGAAATTTGGAAAAATCCATTCATTTTTGAAAAAATGAAATCGATATCTTTAAATTAATTTTGGTAATTTCAATGACTTTGGTAATTTCAATAAATTTGAAAGAGAAAGTGTTGTTACTCAAGGTTGATAATAACACATATGGGGTGTTTACAAACACCGTTTTAGCTACAATAATGTAGCCAAGAAAAGATCCATAAAATTTGAAAGAAAATTATAAAAAATAATCAAATTCTAAATAGTAGGGGACTAACATGCACTAACTATAATAAAAAAGTGACCAACATAGATCCTAACTAGTAGTCTAAAAATCTAAACTCACTAGCCCTCATCATAAACCTCGGATGTTGCCAAAATCTCCTTGGCCTTAGCACACACATTTGCTATAATCTTAATCTTTTGTGGCACTTTTTCCCCCTCAATGATCTATGTAAAAACTATCATTTCTGATAGTTCCCAACGCATAGAATTCTTCTTGTTACACATCCATAATTTGTTTCAATAATCTCTATAAACTTCAACATCACTAACAATTTTTCTTTTTGCATGCAAGTTCCCAATATTGTATTATAATCCTCTTGTACTTTTCACATGATTTGTTCACATCTATGTTACTCTAAGATACACCCAACCATATAGGATATATTGGTTTTGATGTCGAATAAGAGTAAAGTCTCCATATTTAACATCAACTATGGGTTGAAAAGCTTACTTCGGCCTTTTACTTTGTGTTCCACAATAGTGATCTTCAAATTCCTCCAATCCCAAGAATTCATCATCAGTATTAATAGTTATATCATCATGCACATGTGTGCATAAGTTCTTGGCCAAAAGCTTTAATAGAACACTTGGTCTCTCTAGTGCTTGAAACATGGTCTCCCAATAGGACATGTATACAAGGTGAAAGCTACATTAGATCCTTGAACACTAAGACCATTTTTTCCAATATCTTATGTAAGTCTTAATTCCTTTTACCACCTCTAAGTGATCTTTAATGTACTCAAACATTAGAACAACATATAAAACCCCTATCATAGTATTGGGTTACCATGACTTCCTTCTTCCATAATTCAATACCACCACCCTTCGAAAACTAATAAATGGATTTAGGATGCACCTTATATTACATGACTAGAAACTTTTCCTATATGAAAGAATCTAAATTTTAATGGCCTTGAGTAACCCACACTAGCATAACTTGTACATTGGACAAGTACCCATCAAATGAATCCATTGAATTCTAGGACATTCATCAACAAGGGTTGGAGCAAATACTTCGCTATCCTTGAATATTTTCATTAAATGTGGGAAAGTGAATGTCTAACTAGACCTCAATTTCTTAGAAAGCCTACTAAACATTGCATCAATATCCTCATGTGTATGACCAACCATCAGAAATCCTAACTAGACCATCTTAAATACTCCTTTGGAAACCAATAATGATAGATAGGCAAACAAATACCGATTCTTGTTCTCTGAGGCACAGTTGTCCAATTACAATATCAAATTATCTAGCAACTACTTGAATTCTAAACTAGGATTTGTGTTCAATAATTTTATTGCTATCCCAACATCATTAAATGTAGTTGAACAACCCTTAAACAAGCACCCATGTATATAACATGCACTAGTAATGGGATCAAGAGTCTTTCTAGAGTTGAAAACATTCAACAATGTGCTAGTAAATTTGGGCATACCATCATTGGCAAGATCTCCATACTCATGTCTATCACACCTCACAAGGAAACATAATCTCTTTGTGAAATTTGGGTTAGATGGCCAGAAGCTCATAGAAAAATGTCCATAGTGCCCTTGTCCATATCATTCCCGTTAGTGACATTAGAAATTATGTTAACTTGTCACTCTCCTTGGAATGCACCTTCAATCTTGGGATCATTGTTTTCTTCTCGTCCATATTATAATGTATTATGCATAAATACTTATCAGGATTTAGTTGTGAGGTCAGTCTCCAAGCATAGTAGAGGTTCTTGTAGGTTGTTTGTTGCAACATGTGGGATTTTCTTTGATGCATGAATCTATTACATTCATCTTGGCACTTTGTGGCTCCTTTATATCACTGCATATAATGCACTTTGAAAACTCACTTTGTGGCTCCCAACTGATCCTTTATACCACTGCATACAATGCACTTTGAAAACTCACTTGTTTTGGAAAGGCTAACATGTTTGAATGCTATATTCCAAATCCTACCAAATGTTAATGTTGATATTGCTTTTTGATTGAGATGCTTCAATGTCATATTAACCTCATTAAAAATTTCCACCTACTTGTAGATATCTAGGATAATTAGTTGGGTTTTCCTAGAACCACATGTCATTGTCTTGCTCCTATGAGGAATACTATTAGAATTGTTTTGTATAAACTCTTTAATTATTGACCTTCATAGTTTAGTGTGATCTCATGCCTTTCTTATAATCCCCTTGTCTCCATGCACATTGATCTTCATATAATACCATTCTTAAACTAACCCCTATACTTGTAAAATGTTATAGTTGGAATACCATGCATCTCATACCACGCCCTTGAACATTATTCCACACCATTGAATGTGAAGCTATATTATCTTGTCCCCACTCCATACAGGTAGCATGTCATTTCCATGGAATCCTACACATAATTAGAAGATTGTAAGCAATGCTCCTATTGCAACATGGTCAGCAATTGGCAACATTTTCTCCTACAACAATCAATTATAGATACATAGAAAATAACATCTAGTTTGTACTCTTTGAGTTCCCTATTATGCCCAACACTTTGGGCTGCCTCTTCACCACAGTATCTCCTCTTATTAGTTAGAGCATAAAGACATTTATCGATGAATTGTTCATCCATATGAATTGGAATCCTCTTCAACGAGGAGCATTGAACCATCCTCAAATGTGAGTCTTTTAATAGGCCACCTAATGAGATTAACACCATTATCTGAAGAGTGTAGTAATGACTAAACTTGTTGGATGGCTTGATGGCTTGATCAGCCACCATCAGCACATCATCTCCCCCTAAAAACTTCAAAACCAATGGCCTCATATGGAAACACCAACAATATGACCCCTTTTCCAACACATTCTCTTTGTCGTCTGACCCCTTTTCCAAGACATTCTCTTTGCCCTATGACCACAACAACATAATTTTTTCTCTCTAACCCTCACAAACTAAAATTCCATCATATGTCACTACTCTTAAATCATCGTCACCTTCCATGGTTGAATCGTAAACCTTCTTGAATGTTAGGTGCTACACCCAAGCTCTCTAGAGAATGTTACACCACTTGATAATGCTACCAACAACTTTATCAACTAATTTTCTTTCATCTAAAGTGGGGATTGGTAGTGCAATGTCATTGGTTGAAAAATTTATCAATACTCATAGAGACGTGGTCTTTCCTAAGTGTCTCTCCATGGCATACATATTTCTCAAGGGTTTCATGTATCTTCCCTATAACCACCATCACATTATTATTGATCAACTTGACACATTCTCTATGAGAAAACTGAGATGACATTTTCCTTACACAGGAAAATAAACTCCAAATTTGATAAAGTGCACAAATTCAATCAGTAGAGTATATATTATAATCTATCATTAATATCATCTTCTTTCACTTACCACTTGGTATAGAATTGGTCAATTATCCAAATCTATATACAATATGAATATCTTTGAGATCATGGCCAAGTGTCTAATCCTTTAACTCCATCAAATACATGGACCACTCCCTTTTTGTGGGATTTTTACCTAAATATTTGTATATATCCCATCCCCACTTACAAAATGCCACAACTCTCTAAAGAAATGATCAAGTGTCCAAATATATTTGGAATTCTATCACATCCTAATTTTATGAACCTACCCACTTGTATATATATATATATATATCCCATCTAATATACCACTCAATATACATTCGGGGCCAATTGTCCAAATCTTTATATAATATGAATTGCGTCATGAACATCACATGTGAACTAGCCATTTCTATATACCCTCTGCCATCCACCAATGCGACTTCTTTAGTAGTTACCTAGGTGTCTAAATCTATTTATGATATTGACACACATCACATCCTACTTTTTAGGACCTAACAATCTATATGCACCCTCGTCTAATGCCAATTCTTTCCAAAGTTTTGACCAAGTGTCCAAATCTACCAAGGCCCTAGTTATGGTCAAGTGTCCAAATCTACCACATGGATTTCTAACAAGGCCCTAGTTTTGGCCAATTGTCCAAATCAATGGGGCTAACATGGATTTGTAACAAGGTGCTAGTTTTGGCCAAGTGTCCAACTCAAACTCTAACATGGATTTCTGGCAAGGCCCTAGTTTTGACCAAGTAACCAAATCAACCTCTAGCATGGATTTCTAAGAAGGCCTTAGTTTTGGTCAAGTGTCCAAGTCAACCTCTAAGATGGATATCCAACAAGGTCTTAGTTTTGGCCAAGTGTCCAAATCTACCTCTAACATGGATTTCTAGTAATGTCCTAGTTTTGACTAAGTGTCCAAATGTACATCTAATATGGATTTCTAAGAAGGCCCTAGTTTTGGCCAAGTGACCAAATTAGCCTCTAACATGGAATTCTAACAAGACCCCAATTTTGGCCAAGTGTCTAAATCAACCTCTAACATTGATATATAACAAGGCCCTAGTTTTGGCCAATTGTTCTAATTATATCCTTAGCTATATCTGTATATATATATATATATATATATATATATATATATATATATAAACTATATCTATATCTATATCTATATCTATATCTATATATATATATATATATATATAAACTAAGCCAATTGTCCTAATTCTACCTTTAGTCATATCATATATATATATAAATGTAGATATATATATTTATCTACATGACACACATACACACATATTTATCTACATCGTCAAATATATTTATTTATATACAATATATATAAATGTGTGTGTACACATATATATGTACATACAATATATATAAATACATGTGTATGTATATGTATATGTATATATATATTGTATGTATATGTATATATATATATATATATATGAACATACAATATATATAAATGCGTGTGTATGCATATATATATACACACAAACATATATACATATGCACATACATACAGCTAAAATATTATATATCTATATGTGCATATATATGTGTGTGTGTATGTATATATATATATATATCAATGTGTGTGTGTGTGTGTGTGTGTGTCGTGCATGTGTATCTCTCTCTCTTTTTCATCCTTTTTTCTTCACGTAATACTTTAGGTTCACTTCCCTTCTTAGGTTCACTTCCCTTCTTAGGTCCTGATTTCTCCGCTATGATCCTCTTAGTGGTTTATATAGGTGCCATTTCTGTGTCACTTTCATTTGTAGTGATGATACCAGATACCAAAATAGTGAAAATCCATATATATATATATATATATATATATATATATATATATATATATATATATATAACACATATAAATGTGCACACACACACATAGACAAACACACACACGATAAAGGAGGATAGTGGTAAAAAAGAAGGAATGGGGGAAAGTAGCAAGAAAAAACAATGGCAAAAGGGGCGTAGTGTTTGATTTTGTAAAAATTAGGAGCATGTGTGTGTAGGGTGGAAAAATGATGTGTGAGAAGAGAACGTTAGGTGTGAAATAGGCCACCAAAATATTTTTTGGTTTGGCATTAACTAATTAATAAATGCATCATTTTTGGTTTTTATTTCCCTAACCTTTGATTTGAAATGAAAAACCCTATTTTAGTATGAAATCGAATAAAATCCCTATTTTATCTACATGACTACTACATGCCTGCTCTTCTAGCTTCCCCACACCATCTCAAGCGTACAACATAGGGTATGTGCGCTCTCTCTCTTGGCACATAGGAACACATAAGGGCTCCCTTTCTCTCTCTTTCTCTCTCTTTGCACATAGGGTCTATGTCCTTCCTCTCTTTCATCTACACATTGTAGCATCCCCAACGTCTCTCTCCTCAATGTGCTTTCAAAGAGGTTGCCTCTCTTTATCTGTTATAGAGCAAGAACGAGGGGCAACCATCACCCCTATCTCTATCTTCAACTCTTCTCTCGTGCAATGTAAATGTCTCTCCTCTCTCTCTCTCTCTCTCTCTCTCTCTCTCTCTCTCTAAAACTCTGCTCGACTCCTTCCTTGTGAGGCAATCGTCGCCTTTCTCTTTCCAACTTTGCTCATTCTGCACGAGTAAGCTACATGCCTCAATTATGTCCTCGTGTTTATCCCACACATGCTTGTAGACAATGTGGTTGGACTTCAAGCCAAGGTGCCTATATGTTGAGAGATGTAATCGCGGTGTTGTGTGTATGTGGAAAATCACCCTAAAGGTGCAAGAAATTGTGGCAAGATAAGAATTCCACATGTAATTTCGTATTGTGTGCGAGTGTTGTCCAAAAGGAGTGGAAAAGGGAGTGCCACATGGATGATGATGTGTAAAGTGGGACAAGGCTAGAAAGCCTATATCATTGTATGGTTCACTTGAGATATACAATAGAATAGAGCTATTGTTGAGTGTGCAATCTGCCTCTCTCTCTCATGGAGTTCTTAGTGTGGTTTAATCCACCTTAATCTTATGCTTAATCTTGTGTCCTTCACCATGATCAATCCCATTTTTGGATTGTTAACATGGTATCAGAGCTTGGGTGGGGCTCTTGGTCATGGTGATTATCTATGTATAGATTTCTTGGTTATGTGTTTATTTGATTAAGCATTATTTTTAGTTTATTATGGAAAAAAATCAGCACACTCATTGTCATTATTAGTATTGCATTTGGAGAGAGATTATGCCCATGGAGATTTGGAGTTTATGGTGCTACCCAAAGAAGCTGAAAATGTAGATTTCAGCATTATGAAGGCTATGGAGTCTTCAAAGAAGCTGCCCAAGAGAGTTGCAAATGGAGTTTTGCAACAAAGAGAAGATTTGCATCAAGGGAAGATGCAAATGGAGTTGGAGACGGAGATTTCTGTCATCAAGAAGCTGCCAACAAAGATTTGTGAAGGTATTTTGTGATTTGTTTTGCCTCATTTCAGTTTTTTGGTTGAGCATGGATTTGCTCAAGTTGGAAGGGTTGCTATGTAATGGGATGAGTGGATCCCATGGCTCTTGCACTTAGGCAAAGAGCATGAGAAGGTGCAAGCTTGTCCAAGTAAGGGACAAGTAGTGTGGGCAAGGAATGAAGCCCATGTTTGAGCACACCAAAAAGTGGTAGTGCTGGTTAGTTTGCTCAACAAAGAGGAGCAAGTTGTGTGGAAGCAATGGAACTTCCACAATAGTTTTTACACCTATGGTTTCATTTGAGAGACCATGTGAAAAGCACCTTAAAGGTTCAGCATGCAAAGAGGAGAAGCATGCAAGTTGTGAGCTCAATGGGGAGCTTTGGATGGCTAGCAGCCTTGGATTAATCCAAGAGTGAAGCTTGTGAAGGGATTAGCAAAATTGCAGCAAATGGAAGGGTTTGGAAAGCCTTAGCAAGCTTAATGATGGAGCTTTTAACAGGGTGCAATCTGGAGCCTAGAAAGCTGGATAGATACGTTCACATCGTAGACGTAAATTTACTCGTGTGAGGGCCATCGAATCTGGGCATAGCAGAGCGTCAAGACAACAAGGGTAGCTGAGAAGAGGGGATTGTAGACAGCCAAAAGCTCCAAATCAGAGTTTGGAGCTGAAAGTAGAGTAAAGGATTCACAAGAGAGAAGCCAGGGTGATGAGGGCACAAAAGCAAGGGTACCCAAAAGAACGTAGCAAAGCAGAGTGCAGAAGGTTAAAGAGAAAGCAGCCAGTAAGCAGAGCAAGAGACCTAGGCCGAGATGTTGCTGCGGATATCGAGTGGCTGAAGGAGATACAATGCTACAGAGGAAGACGGCACATTGCCAGCTTAGTCTGTAGAGGGCAGCACACGAAATGCAATGCACACACTAAAAAAGGCAAGAAGATCACTGTGGCAAGGAAAAAGAAGGCTCCAATAGCTTGCGTTTATCTACTGTGGAGTACAACGTGAAGAAGACAAAGCCTATAGTAAGTTTCAAAAACAACTTGGCGCCGTTTGGAGATGATGACAAAACAATTAATGCTCATATGTGGAGGTTGGTGTGTGGCAGGTGCTGAAAGTTGCAAACTTTCAATAATGCACAGAGTTGGGTGGCATGCTGCAAAATAGAATTTTGGATTATTTTTTGTTTAACTTTTTAGACCCTTATAAATTTTAAGGGTATCCTCACACACTCCCTTGTGTTGATAAGAGGCCATTTCACATGCTCTTGAGAATTCACACACAAAATACCTTAGAATTTTTATTCTCACCCATGATTATGACATGGGTAACCATACACGAGCTTTAAGCTCAAAACGAGATATGTTTTTATTTGTTTTCATCCATTGGTATGAGGGTTGCCTTGCCCAAGCTCACCGAGAAGATCAAAATGGTGGTTGTGATGTATGCATGAGCAATGCACGTGTGAGGTGCATGCATATGGGTTGGTTCCCACCCGAACTTCCATGTTCAAATCGGACTCAGTGGTTCCGCTCTGTAAGCGAATCGGCTCAAAACGGACTTGGTGTCTAAGATGGTAGACACGCGCACACATGATTGGTTGATGGACACTCCAATGTATCATTGAGGGGGAGTGTTGAGAGGTAGCGATTGTGTTTGTGCAATGCTACATTGATATGGGTGATGGATGATGGGTGAGTTATGGAACACCTCGATTAAGAGGGGGTGTTGAGAGATGTAATCGCGGTGTTGTGTGTATGTGGGAAAGTACCCTAAAGGTGTAAGATATTGTGGCAAATAGCTTAATGTAGGCATGGATAATAAAAAACCAACAAATTCTCATTAGACCAATGCCTCAATTTATAGAGTTTACATCCGAGCATCTAATCCCACTGATTTCTCCTTGATTCACTCCACCTCTTTTGCTTGATTCTCTCCACCTCTTCACTTTTCCCAGAGTATCTCCCAAAATATCTCCACACTTCCTAAATCTTCTCATGCTACCCTTTATTCTCTCCCAGTAGATTATTCTCACCTTTTAACATGTTCTTTCACATTTACACATTCTCTTTTAGAGCCTCTAACCAAGGACTTGTTCCCGCACATACCCTATTCACTTGTATATTTCAACATAAACCCAATTGGGGACTTGACTAATTCTCAAATCACTAGATTTGTCCAATCATATATTTAGACAATTGTCCAAAGCTTACCACAATTCATAGCTCACTCCTATTGGAAACTTCCATAATACTCCTCTCACTAGACCTCACTTCTATTGGAGACTTTCCTAGGGCTAAAGAGAGGCTAAACCTTATTGGATATTTGTTTATTGATGATATCACTAGGTTTGGCCAACGATTTAATGTAGATTTGCACAATTGTCAAAATATAACTACAATTCATAGCTTGTTGCTATTGGGGACTTCCATAATTCTCCTCTCACTATACCTCACCCCTATTGGAGACTTGACTAGGCTAACTCTTATTGGGAATTTGTCTAATTAACCTCTTACTAGATTTAGGATTTAGGTAACCATTCAATGATGTAGATTTTGGCAATTGTCCAAATCTATATACAATTCATAACTAACATCTTATTGGGGATTTACCTTATTCTTCTCTCACTAGATTTGACTATGCATTCAATATAGATTCAAACATTTATCCAAATCGATATACAACTCATAGCTCACTCCTACTAGCGATTTATCTTATTCTCCTCTCATTAGATTTGACTAACCATTCAATATAGATTCGGACAATTGTCCAAATAAATACACAATTTAGAGCTCACTCATATAAGGACTTGCCTAATGCTCTTATAAGATTTGGCCAACCATTGAATATAAATTTTCTCACCCCCGTTGGGGAATTTCCTAGTGCTCATCTCCCTACGGCCAACTACTCAGTATAGATTTGGACAATTGTCTAAATTTATAGGTCACTCCTATTGGGGACTTCCATAATTCTCCTCTCACTAGACCTCACTCCTAAGTCTAACCCTTATTGGAGACAAAACTAATGCTCATCTCACTAGATTTGGCCAACCATTCAATAAAGATTTGGATAATTCTAACTACAACTCATAGCTCACTCCTACTGGTGGGGACTCGCCTAGATGCTCCTCTCACTAGAGTTGATCAACCATTCAATAAGAATTGTCCAAATCCATATAAAATTCAAACTTGACTCTCCTATTAGGGATTTGCCTAATGATCTTCCCACTA
Source organism: Cibotium barometz (assembly GCF_041138505.1). Lineage (NCBI taxonomy): Eukaryota > Viridiplantae > Streptophyta > Polypodiopsida > Cyatheales > Cibotiaceae > Cibotium > Cibotium barometz. Next base: position 39,418,874 of record NC_141093.1, on the reverse strand, counting down.
GATTTGGCCAACCATTGAATACAAATTTGGATAGTTGTCTAAATCCATGTAAAGTTCATATCTCACTCCTATTGGTGATGAGGACTGACCTAATGCTCCTCTAAATAGACCTCACCCCCATTAGAGAATTTCCTAATGCTAATTATGACCCCATGAACTTGCCTAGTGCTCCTCTCATTATATTTGACCAGTCACTTAATTTAGATTTGGATAATTATCCAAATATATATATAAATCATAGCTCACTCCTATTAGGTACTTGCCTAATTCTCTTCTCAATAGATTTGGGAGACCATTAAATGTAGATTTGGACAATTGTCCAAATCTACCTATATAATCCTTACTTCACCCCCCCTGTTGCTCTATTGTTATTACGTTTGGCCAACCATTCAATATAAATTTGGACAATCCAAGTCTAAGCTCACGACAATACAAGTCTAACTATAATTCATACATTCACTCCTATCGGGGACTTGCTTAATTCTCCTCTCACTAGACCTCACATCCCTATTGGGGGCTTGCCTAGTACTAACCCTTATTGGGGATTTGCCAAATGTTTCTCTCAATATTTTAAATTCATAGCTCACCCTAAACCACTTGCATGATGCGTTGATCTGATGCCTTTTGATGAGGTCATGTCAACAAAAATTTGGAGATAGTGAGAAGAGATGAGGAAGAGATCATCTTCATAAATACAAGTATTGGATACTTTCTGGTCAACACTCTATTTATGCAGCCAAGGTTTTCATAGAGAGTGTGACTAATGAATCCATGAATCAAAGAAAGAAGTATTATATAGAAAGGGTGGCAAGGATAGTGCAAAATCACCCTCCAAAGGAGGAGAGTGTGGAGTTATCTCGAATAGTAAACCTAGAATCTCAAAATGTAATGCAAAAATATTCATATCATGATAATCTAATGCAAGTAAGGGATCAATGGATTACATTCAATAGACTTGCAAAGCCTCACCAAGGAGTTGCAAAGGAAAGTGAACAACATGAAAAATGGGATGTAAGTAATTATCAATCTTTTAATATTTGATATTTTTAAAAATAGGTCAATATATTCTTTGTTGTCATTTGATAAAGTAGTTTATAACAAACTAATGTTGAGAATGTTATGCAACAATTTATCGAGCTAGCATGAGTCGCATTTGGTGATAGTGTTACAACCAAGGATGCACACATGGTAATATTCCTAGAAGATGTGGATGAGGATTATAGATGCATATAGAGATGGATCACTACCCCATCATCACACTAAGAGTATAGTAATGATTTCAATAAGGGTGGGAGTTAACCTACTACTAGCATGTTTAGGTGTTTATAAGGTTTAGATTAGGAGAATATTAAGATCATTTAAAAAGAAATATTGGATTGTAAGATTGTTATAGCTAGGGGACAACATGATATGGACAAGATGGATATGGTAGAAAGACCACATAAAATGAAGGAGGATAAGGTGTTGCAAAGAAGAGCTTATGATGGAGTTTAAGAAAAAGTCAAGTGACAAGGTTGACAGGTGATAGGAGTAGTTTGTGAATTACTACAACATCCAACTAGAATACTATGAAAAGATAGTTAGATTAAGTCAAACATGGTTGGAAAAGAATCTTGATCATAGGGATCATAAAAGATGCATTGTCTCGATTGGAAAAATCATACATTCAATGGATTATAAACTAAAAGGAGGGAGCTAGTTTGCATTCTGATAAGTATCATTGGTGTATATACCAGGTTGGACCAGACATGGAAGGGATAGAGTTCATGTGCAACACATTCAAAAGGAGGGAACTAGTTTGCAGTCTAATAAGTATCCTTACAGTGTACTAGGTTTTAGTAGACCAGACATGGAAGGGATGGAGTTAATGTGCAACACATTCAATAAACCAATTACCATTGGCACAGTGGTGATTGATGCAGTTCAAGGGATTCATAGCATGACATGGAGCTCAAGTAGGTTTGAGATGATGTTGCATGGATTTTTAAAACTAGCTCTGCTGATGAACTTGCACAATTTTTCATGATCACATTTGTAATACTCAAGCAACTTTTAACCTTGGAGAGTGATTTTAGAGAAGGTAGTTTGGAAATATAAGTTGGCAATTGGTAGCATGGATATGAACCCTCCTATTATAGTTCATGTGGATGGATCAAACAATACTTTTATGATACATGTGTTAGTGAGCAAAGAGAAGGAATTTGTGTACAATCATCACTACAATCAAAGATTTAGAGTATAGACTATGTATTTTGGATACTATTAACAATAGTGATAGTGACAATGGTGGGGACTCTGATACACACAAAGAGTGAGCCAGTGCACACATACTATTACTAAAGATGGAAGATGTCATTTTTTTAACTATACAATCTTTTTGTAGGAATAATGAGTATGTTTTTGATGTATTCACATTGGGAAGTGTATGAAAACCATCCACAATATGTGGAAAACTAATCATATTACCAAATTTAATTTTATGTAGTGAAAATATATGAGAAATATATTCAATATTTGAGAGAAGTTATATGTGTTTGTGATTTTTTTATTGAGTTTTTTGTCAATTTGACAAAATGTCTTTTATCTTTTTTTCGATAGATAAAGTATATCACAAATGTGTTAAGATAATGGTAAAATAGGATTAAAATATATGAGAAATATATTCAATATTTGAGAGAAGTTATATGTGTTGTGATTTTTTGATTCAATTTTGGTTGATTTGACAAAATATATTTTATCTTTTTTTTTTTACAGATAAAGTATATCACAAATGTTTTAATGAAGATAAAATAGGATTGGATGTAAGAATGTAACATGCCAAATGTCTCTAATATTGGATTTTAATGGATTATTATTAAAATGTTGCTTTCACAATTTGAAAGTTAAAAAAGCATACAAGATTACGTTGTGTAGAGAAACAATGGATTGTACTTCATCCAAGAAGATGCATAGTGTTTTTAGCCAATCTATTCATAAAATTTCATGTTAGCATTTGGTCCACGGCTTTGCATAGAAATGTCGTGCATATGGTGAAATCCTTAGAATTTCATGTAGGGAGACACTTACTATTTTTAATTGTATGGGAGGACAGGAGGAGTGTTATTCGTTCAGAAGATATTTAGGATTGAAAATATGAGTATGAAGGTGATGTTCAAACCACTCAAAAAGGTTTAACAAAAATTTAATTCGCAATGCTATGTAACAAGGATAGTTCTCATTGATGGTAGTCCATACAAAGGATGTGTAAATCCAATATTATAGTTTTGCACTCAAATTTAACATTGATGCATTTTTTCACCCAACTTTTACATTTATGCATATGACAATACATTAGAAGACTTATCTAAATACTTGTGCCATCTAGATACGGTTATGTCCATACAATGATTTCTTTAATGCATATAGATAGTTGCCAATCCAACAAGGACATACCTTGGATAAACACTTTCGATGCATGGTTATAGAGTGGGGGGAGATGTACAAGGATGAATCTAAGGGACATGTAGCCTCAACATGTGATACAAATGATGTAATCACTTCATGTCAAGGTGTTATTAAGCATGCAACATGTGATTCTAACATTACATTTTGAAGAACAATACACTCTCTTCTAGTGACTCTAAGTACTCAACAATCAAAGATATTGAAAAAAATGTCATTAGTGTCAAAGCTAAATGAAATGGTTACAATTCACTATGCCAAACAGCTAGGTTAAAAAAAAAGGTTTATCATAGGAGTTGTAGCTAAGGGTTTCATATCACAACCCCAAGGATACCATAAGTATAAAGAGTAATTGGGTTCTTTTATATTGTTTAGCCCAGTGCAAAACTAATGATCGTGATTTTCAGTAGTAAGGATATTTGATATTTCTCCACTTTGAGTTTACGATAGAAATGGAAACCATTTACAGCCACCTCATTGGTGAGTTTAAAATGGTGAAGTATTTTACATTAATGAGGTTGCCTTCATGGTTAAGAGATCGACAATTGTGGGTGCTGGTCAAGGGCTATTCATCCAATCAAGTGTTCCTCTTGGCCAAGCTTTTTTGCACTACTATGGATCTAAATTTCTTCATGATGACTAGAATTTGTTGTGTTTCATGCACCCTAGAACAAAGAGGTACTTCATTTTTAAGGACTCAATAGTTGACATCGAAGAGGATCGAGTATATATCGTGGGTGATGTTCGAGATGGAATTGTGGTGCGTTATAGGTTTCAATGAGAAAGGAAATATGAGATATATGTTTCCTCCATCTTTGTCGCCTTGGCGTAAACAAACTCACATGTCAATAAATAACCTTAAATATGGATATGTTTATGTTGAATCTATATGTAACCTCAAGGTGGGAGATGAGCTCTTTGCCAACTATGAGTTTTGATTGTAATATGCTACCAATATTAAGTTTCTATCATTTGTCATTATGTTTCATTCAATCTGTTTTGTAAAATAAGCATTGGTTCTTTACACTCATGGCAATTTTTAAGTGTCATTGTTAAGGCCTTATCTTTAATGATCGGTATATCTCCAACTATATGTTTCTTGGATTCGCAAACATCATTTTTTCTATCTCCATTTATTATCTTTGGGTGGCTTTCAAACAAATATGATAATTGATGCCATATTAGTAGTTATATAAATGGACATAAGGATGTCTGTCATTTTCATCAAGTTAACACACTCAATGATGAGTAATGTTCGAGGATGTAATGTTGAGTTCATGGAAGTAAATACATTTGTGAACTTTGAGTTTGGAGTAATACATGTTATCTTTGTAAATATATGAACTTTGAGTTTGGAGTAGGACATGTTATCCTTGTAATACTGACTTTGAATTGATCAAAAGTCATTTTCTATATTTTCCCATATATGGTTGAGGCAACATGATGAGTGTGATCATACTTTGGATTTATTCAACAAACTCCATGTTCATCCATTTCTTTGGCACCTGTTTACCCGAAAAGAAAAGGCATATGTACACAATGTAGAGAATTTAGAGGGATCATATTCTCTTGCATCATTGGCTTGACGTGGTTGAGAATAACTTTGAGGTTACCCTTGGGGATATCCCTAGCATTGCCCTAATCGATTAAGAAGTTTTTAATTGACATCCCTTCTATGCCATCCCTTCTATGCCATGTGGCGCTAGATTGTACACTATCTCTAGGTTTGGTGTTTCATGCCCCGTAGGATTGGGTTGCGTAAGTTCTAATCACCTTGGAAGAGACATATGTTGTTTTTATCACAAGGGGAATGATGGGGCTACCACGGGCATTCCTAACTCAAGGTCAACACCAAAAGTTGGAAAAAGTATGGAATCAAACATGGTTTGAGAACTACACCTAGAGAGCAAATGTGGATGGTCCTGATCTCGCTATATTCCTCCTTTACTAGAGATTTGGAAAGAGGTGGTACAATTTTCCTTTTCACAGAAATTATGGTATTATTTCACTAGGCCTAGTGAATCTTGGTCTTGGAGAACCATGGCTATTTCCAAGGGTTTCTTCTCCCATGCCTGTGCTGCTTATTTGGCTCATTTATTTCCAAAGTTCCTCGCTTGAGGTATATTTCAAGGATTCTTGCCAAGAAAGTGCTCTGTTTTGATGATTATTTCATGGGTTTGATGCACTATAGCCAACTGGTGGATCATCATTTCCAACAATTAGCCGGGACTATAAAGGGTTTCTCTCAGGAAATTGATCTTCAGAGTGGTTGATGGTTGGCTAGATGAGCAAGTTTGGTAGAATAGCATTCAAGGGTGATTGCAAGATAAGGGGAACCACTTTTGACACTTGGGCACCCTAAAGGTAGCCTGAGAACTGGCATCTTTACAACTTAAAAGTCCAATCTCTCATAGTTATGTTTGGAATTTAGTGTCATGGTGTTTGGGGAACATTGTACATATAGTGGGTATTCAAATGGCAACCCCTGATACGAAATCCAATTTATTTTAGTGATTGTTTCATTGCATGAAAGTTTTGGCATTTGCATTTTCCACCTTTCTTTATTGCAGTATATGTCACACATATAATGCTTATTACTTCTACATCCCAAGTCCAATGATCATCTCATGAATGTAACACATTACATAGAGCTTAACTTGATTTATTGGGAACTTTTTGGGCTATTTAAATATTTTCTATAAATATTTTTTTGCTGCTTTATATTGTAAAGCAACATGCGATCTTCTATTCAAGATCTTGGCAAATTTGAAGCTGATCATTGAAGATCCAATGGTGAGAAGTTAGACAAATATGTATAGAATGTGGCCATATTATCAAATTGTAATTTTAACAATTGAATTTCTTCCGATCTTCTATAGAAAATTCACTCAGTCTCTTAGAGGGACGACAAAAGTTTATTAATTTAATTATATAAATTTTATACAACTCTCATTGCACTTAAATTTGTTTGCGGATCAAAGTACTTATCATGATGAATTTAACAAAAAATAGTTGAGTGAATTTGAGTAAGGGAAGCCCATTTTCCAAACCATCTTAATCAAAATTTCACTATTTATCCACCCAAAGTCTAAAACAAAGGAACCCAATTAGGCTTGGTGTTTCACCAAGCCTAGAGAGTGTACCATTTGTCAAGAAATTGAGCTATGGTAGCATAGTCTTAGTCCTACATGCCACATCATATGCCGGAGACTCCACATAAGCATCTCGTCATCTCATCATGCCTTGTCATCATGCCACCTCAACTTAGTCAACAAGGTTGACTCCCTAAAGCGCACATGGCATGCCACATCAAATGCATACATGGAATTTCCACGTAATCAAGCATGTCCATGTCATCTTGCCACCTTAGCACAATCAACTTGGTTGACTTTCTATGCCTACATGGCATTTCCATGTAATCAAGCATGTCCATGTCATCTTGCCACCTTAGCACAATCAACTTGGTTGACTTTCTATGCCTACATGGCATGACACATCATATACACACATGCCATTGCCACCTCACACTTGAGCATGAGGAATGCCCACGTGGAGGTTCCATGTCAGTAAAATTTTGCCACATGACAAAACGCCTGCCACCTCACCATTATATTTCTTGATTTAATTAATACAAAAAATAAAAAAATCATTTTTGAAATAATTTCTTTAATTAAAAAATTTGAAATAAAATTATGTAATATAATTTTAAGGTTATGCCCAAGTGCACCCTTGAGTGTGTGATGTGATTGATGATTATGGTTTCTCATTTGATGCCCACAGCATGGTAGTGGTAGGTCACTACTATGCACAGGGTCAGATGCGCAAGAGCGGCATTGAGTTTGTGCAGTATGAGTGAAGCAAGGAGGCAATCATATACTCTTATCTAGTTCTTGCAGTATGAGTGAAACTCATGCTTCGACAAGTTAATAGCAAGAAGACATGCCCCTCATGGTGGACCTTATCCTAGCACAAGCATGTTAGCATCTTGGACACCCTTAAAGCTAGAGAGTCTATGGATTGATATTGTAGACTCCTCCCTCTTATTTGTTGTATCTATTGCCCTTCATTTTGTATCTATGCAAAAATAGCTAGTTTGGGTGGGGCATGATTATCTTACGTGTCCGATGGTGATTAAAATTTGCAAGGGGGTCCATGGGATTGATACCCCTCCGCTTGCAAAGTTTCACCATCATCCGACTCCGGATGGGTGGGACGGGACAGTGTGTTGCCACCCGCCGCTATTTTTCAGATAGTGCCCACCAAGGGGTCCCCTGTGAAAAAAATAGTGGGTTTGGGTGGGGAATAATTATCATACAATGTCCAATGGTGTTAAAACTTTGCAAACGGATCCATGGGATAGCTACCCCTCTTCTCACAAGGTTTCACCACCATCGGACGCCGGATGGGCGGGATGGTATGTTGCCACACCCGCTATTTTTCACATAGTGCCCAAGGGATCCCCTATGTAAAAAATAGCAGATTTGGATGGGGCATCAATATCATATTGTGTCCGAGATGGAAGTGAAACTTTTTGAGCGGCGGGTCCATGGGGAGCCTACCCCACCGCTCACAAAGTTTCACCACCATCGGACGCTGGATGGGCAGGATGGTGTGTTGCCACCTGCTATTTTTTTGCACAGTGCCCAAGGGGTCCCCTATGCCAAAAATAGCGGGTTTGGGTTGGGCATCATTATCATACAGTGTACGATGGAAGTGACACTTTGGAAGCAGGTCCATGGTGGGGTAGCTACCCCTTTTTCCACAAAGTTTAACCAATCAATATCATATGGTGTCCGATGGAAGTGAAACTTTGTGAGCAGGTCCATGGGGATCCTACCCCAATGCTCACAAAGTTTCACCACCATAATTGGACGCTTGATGGGCAGGATGGTGTGTTGCCACCTCCTATTTTTTTGCATAGTGCCTAAGGGGTCCCCTATGTAAAAAATAGCAAGTTTGGTTTGGGCATCATTATCATACAGTTTACGATGGAAGTGAAACTTTGCAAGCAGGTCCATGGGTAGCTACCCCTTTTCTCACAAAGTTTGGGTTAGGCATCATTATCATATAGTGTACGATGGAAGTGAAACTTTGCAAAAAGCAGGTCCATGGGGTAGCTACCCCTTTGCTCACAAAGTTTAATCACCATCCGATTCTATATCATGATAAAGCCCCACCCAAACTCACAGTTTTTCACGTAGTGCCCAAGGGGTCCCCTATGCAAAAAATAGCGGGTTTGGATGAGGGATCATTATCATACGGTGTCCGATGATGGTGATAAAACTTTGTGAGCAGTTACATGGGGCTCCTACCCCACCACTTGCAAATTTTCACCACCATCGGAGGTGCGATGGTGTGTTGCCACCCACTATTTTTCACATAGTGCCGAAGGGGTCCCTTATGCAAAAAATAGCAGGTTTGGGTGGGGCATCATTATCATACAATGTCTGATGGAAGTGAAACTTTGTCAGTGAGTCCATGGTGAGCCTACACCGGATAGGTGCGATGGTGTGTTGCCACCCACTATTTTTCACATAGTGCCGAAGGGGTCCCTTATGCAAAAAATAGCAGGTTTGGTTGGGGCATCATTATCATACACTATCTCATGGAAGTGAAACTTTGTCAGTGAGCCTACCTATTGTCTTGCAAAGTTTCACCACCATCGAATGCTGGATTGGCTGGATGGTGTGTTACCACCCGCTATTTTTTCGCATAGTGTCCAAGGGGTCCCCTATGCAAAAAATAGAGGGGTTGGGTGGGGCATCATTATCATATGGTGTCCGATGGAAGTGAAACTTGGCAAGTGGATCCATGGTTTTTCTATCCCTCGGCTTGCAAAGTTTCACCACCATTAGACGTTGCATGTTAATGAAAAAAATAGTGGATTTAGGTGGGGCATCATTATCATACAGCATGTGATGGAAGTGAAACTTTACGAGTGGATCCATGTTTCTCCTACCCCTCTGATCACAAATTTTCACCACATCAAACATCAAATGGACTGGATGGTGTGTTACGACCTGCTATTTTTCTGTCATATGACAATGAAGGGGTCTCCTATGCAAAAAATAGCAGGTTTGGGTGGGGCCTCCCGAGTGTCTGAATAGACATCTTGAACGCCTTGTATTGTGGACCGGGACCACGTAGACAGACTTCCACCTTATCATCATCATCTACTGAAACGCCAATAGATTCCAGAGAATTCACAATACCCTTGATCTTCAATGCATAGTCATTCATAGACATACTCTTTTTCTCCACAATATGAAGTTCATTCTTCAACTGTATCTTTTGTGCTTTGGTATTCATTTCATAGAGTTTTACCAAGGTGTCCCACGCCTCCTTGGGGGACTTGGCATCCTGTATGTGCCCAATCATGGTGTCCTCTATACTAATAGAGAGCCAATACACAACTTTTCTGGCTCCTTGGTTCCAATCCTTGAACTCTTTCACATCTGCAGTAGTCCGATTGATCTCCGGTATCTCCCGTGCCTCTTCATGCTCACCTTCTATATAGTCCACCCTTTCCTATCAGGAAATTTGTCAATCTGAACCTCCAAGCATGGACATTGTTCTTATCAAGCTTCTCAGCAACAATCTGGTTTATGCCATCATTTGATATCTTGCCAGACACACAAATTTACCAAAAACAGCGCTCTGGTTTGTCCTACACAAACTGCTGTATTTTCTGCACAAACTGCTGTATTTTCTACACAAACTGCTGTATTTTCTGCAGTGGTACTGTACTACACTCAAATGTCACAACCAGTGACCTCAATATGCATAGATACACCCAATGGCAACTGTTGACCTCCTTATAGCACACCCAATGTCTGCACAACCAATCTGTCTTCTTGCAGTTCTTAAAATAGGTTCTGCAGAGAATCGATGACTTACCCGCAGTGCTCGAAATCGCCTGCTTTCTAAAAAATGAAGCTCCTAACGCGCCCGAAATGCGTTTTTGGCCTGAAAAACTCTATGCAATAGGACCTTGTCCAATAGGACAATATAGTTGCCCTATAGCTTTACTCCCACGAAGAAAGCTCCTCAATCAGAGATCGTTTGCCAGTGCCTCCCGTAGAGCTCCCGAGACAAGGATGTAGTCGCAAACACAAATAGGGAAGAGTAGTTGAAGCTATTACCCTCGTACTGCTTCCTGTGCTTCTCTTTCTTGTTGCAGCTCAGCCCTTAGCATGAACCAGGCTCTGATACCATGAAAAGATGTAAGGTAGAAGAGAGCTTGAGCTCTTGCAAGCACACACACTCTCACAAAACCCTAAAAGAGAACACACAAGGTGAGAGGCTAAAAATCTTCTTCTTCACACAATACTCAACACACCATATACAAAGATAAGAGTACACACAATATGAAAAGGTGCTCAACCAAATACATACTAGGGTTCTCTATAGTGTGAACCCTACTAGAAATGAGCTGGCGTTATAACTATGCCAGTCTCTAGAATGGCTGTCACACACAGCCTGTCATCCCACTGGCCACATATCACCCATGATCTCACCAACCATGCCAGTGGTGTAAGTGTGGGGCCTATCCCCGAGGCGGTTCATCAGTGTCCACCGCCTCACTAGATGAGCTCGATATCTCAATAATATAACATAATGAGTAGTAAAGCAGAAAGATAAGACGTTGCAAGCATGTGAAACATAGAGAGAGGAAGGGACACATACCCCATAATTTTTCAAATGCTCATATTAGACCACCCATATATTGATTGCAAGTTCAATATGGAGAGAATAGTGCGCAAAACTAAAACATGTGCTCCACGCTAAAGTGGTAGATGGGCAAGTCTACATAGCTCTTTCTCCTCTCAAGAAGCATGCTCCACACGTTCTCTAATGTCTTCTACTTCTTGGGCCACCATTTGCATGCTCCAAATCATGATCCTCTACTCCGTGGCTTATGTCGTGCGGGCATCTATCATGTCATCCATGTCATGTTCTAGAACTTCATCCAAGTCCATCAAAGCTTGCTAGGGTTCCAGCCCCATCAAGGTTGTCTCTACCCTTATTCTTTTGCTCCGCTCAGGTTGGATATCCATGTGATCAACTAGCTCATTATTGTTTGGGCAAACATTGAGGCTAGTAAGTAGATGTTGCAAGTGCTCCACTTGAAATATGCCCCATTTTTTGGAATGCTCATTGCAAATTCTTCATCAACGTTGGGCAACTTGGTACTTGCAATGACTACATGGGCACAACATTTTCTCCTCTAAATCGACAAAATTTGAAAGTTTCATAGTAGTCACGGGCTCCATGTATGTTGAATACACATGTAAATTTGCATTTAAATGAGGGGGAGAAGCTTCTTGTATAGTTCATGCATAGCCTAGTCAGTATATTCTAATTTTTTATGGTGGTCTACCAAAAATTTAAAAATTTAAATGAGAATTTGCATGAAAAAGTGAACTATATCGGGCGTCAAAATAAACGTCGAAAACACTTTTCAAAATTTGATGTTTTTATCAACGCTTATTTCGATCGCTTATTTCGATGCTAGTATCGACACTTATTTTGACAGCTATTTTGACTCTGGAAAATTTTTAACAGAACCACAACACCTTACTTATAGCGTTTTCAAAATTTATCCATGTTCTGCCCCATCCCTTTCTTGCTTTTGATTTTGTGTATGTGTGTGGTCTTTCTTCATTTCTAACATGCTATGTTTTTTGTCTATTTTGTAGGTTCTAATTGGCCTCATGTTGCAAACCCCAAACCTTTGAGATTCCAAGTTGCCCTTCTCCTTTTCCCTTGCTTTTGATTTATCGTTTTCCCTTTATTTTGATTATATGTGTGGTGTGGGGTGTGTGTGGTATTTCAAAATTAGCTAACATGTGTGTTTTGTTTGTTTTTTAGGCTTATGCAAACCCTAAATCTTTAAGACTCTAGGCTCCTCTCATTAGAGTCATGGCATAAGTATGGGATTGTTTTTGGGCAAACCCAAAAGGATGAGCATGTTGTGATGGTATGTGTGTAGACCATGGATCACACACTAGACGACACACCTACATACAACCCCAATCTTGCCATCGTGCCTACACCACAAGCAATGTCCCCAAGCAAGTTTTATCATTTCATCTTGCAAATGATCCCTGAGCAAAGGGCTATGGCTCAAGCCTACTTTCAGGGGAGGCGTTGGCACTTCAGCATAGCCATCATAGCCCACCACCACACAAGCCACAGCCTCGGACACTCCACGGCACGTCACACAAGATGTTTCTTCTCCTAAGCACGAGCGCCCACCCATTGCTAGTTGTTGTGAGGGGACATCACGCTCGTGCTCATCCTGCCGCTTCACACAAACCCCTCTAGCCCCAATCTGGCTCATTCTTGATACCAAGTAGTGGATGGAAATGTGGTCCTCAATGATGTTGGCAACAAGATTAAGTCTCAAATCCACGCGTTATTCCATATAGTCTTTGCCCACGACTTGATGACTACATGGCATAAACTTGATAGTGGAAAGATGGATTGAGTCATCAATCAAATCAAGAGTGAGTTTATGCGAGCACCAGGTAGTGAAGAGGTCCATCCTAGATGGATTAAAAATCTCATGAGGAATATAATAATGCACTGGCGCAGTGATGTTGCACGCAGGGTAAAGATAAGGGGAGAAAATCCTTGGCATTGTACATAAGAGATTTAGGATAAGGCGATTGGTTGGGATGTTGTCCACATGTACTTTGTAAGTATTAATAGTACCATCACTCATGTTTTTTGGCATAGTGTTAATTTCATTTTTGTTAATTTTTATGCAACGAGACGAGTGATGCAAAGGAAAGGTACACCCTATCATGGCACGTATGCCCTGCTCCTCAAGCAACTTAAGCGAGAGGGCGTCAACGTGAACCGCACGGATGTGGTCAATATGATAAGCCTCTACATTTTGTACCCATCAAATAGTTTTTGCCTCACTTGACATTTCTGAGTTTTTGCATTATGAATACTCTTTTCACGGACCAATGCCAAACCCTAAGGGCAGTGATGATTAAGTTCAGCCTTGCATCGAAGGCACTATGTACAGGAGTTGGGACTTAAAATTTATTTTTGTCGGATTCATGATAGTATTTTGTGTACATAGTTTTATCGGCTCCATGAGCTATGTAACTTCTTCTACTTAATAAAAATTCAAGTTTTATGACCTTTGAATAGAGAACATGGAAGTACTCTTTAAAGCTGCATAGCAGTGCATTCAAGTGCAACACTGCACCTAGGTGTACCATTATTTTTTTTAAAAAGCATCCGTCAAAATAGGGATCTTTGTTGTAAGATTCCTCCCCAACCCCTCAAGATGTCCAGTATCTTCCCTTGTAATCAATCCCCTCTTCAGATTAATAAAAGATCTTGTTTTCACCTATTTTGGCTTAGAGAGAGAAAATATTCTAGAGAGAGGTTATTCACATTTTAGATATTTTTGGATGGAAAAATATCTCTTCTTATTAAAATAAATTCCCCCAAAATAGAAGTTCAAAAAGATTTTCAGAAGGTGCATTAGAAATAAATTATAATCTGTTCAAAAGGCCTTATCCTAAGGGTTGAGATTTTCTGAAAATTTTAGATTAAGGTTCCGAGGGGCCAATCAAATTAATCCAAATGTAGGGAGGAGATAAATTGAAGAAATAAAGAAAATCCCCCCAAAAATGAGTAAATACTCACATATAATGAAGAGTGGACTAAGGACCAAAGGAAATACTAAAAAAATAAATTTTTGACACCTCAGAGTGGGGATTCCCCCTCATGAAGGAGGCACCTATTTCACATGTGTGGTGGAGTTTTGAATTCTCAAATAATGAGATATTTCATCTCTCCTCTCCTAATTCAAGTCTAGTTCCAAAAAGTAAGCTAAACTGACCCAAAAATGGTCAAAAATTGACCAAACTCATTTGGAAAATTCTAGAATCAGTTTGCTTGGTTAGAGGCTCACTTTTTCCTATAAATAGAGGCCTCACCCTTTGTAGAAGATTAATAGTGTTTTATGCGCTGTTACTCTACTCCTCCCCAGAGCCAAAAACATTGAATTCTTTGATAATTCACTTGTCTTTTGACTATTTCCTCTACAAAGAATTGGTGGCCACTCTTGATCCAAGCAAGAGTAGAACCCTCAATCCCTCAAGCTAAAGAATAGCTCACAAAACTCCATGTAAGTAAGAATTTCTACTTTTTTCTAATTCTATTCTATGGTTTTATGAATTCTTGCTTCTTTTAAATAAAAATTGGATATTATGCCTTGATAGAAAGGCTTCTCCCTTCTCTTCATTGAATTCAGCCCTTCTTTATCCATGATGTGTAATCAATTAAATAGAGTTAAACTTTTCATATTGTTCTCTCTTAAAAAAATATAAATTGATTAGATTAGAGTGCTAATTCATCTTGGGTTAAATTCTAAGTAGAACTACAATGCAAAAATTGAAAAATGATCAGCCATACAAAGGAGGTTATGGCAAAATTTTCTTAAATTTTGTAGAAATAAGTTTTATCTTTATGTTATTCAAAAAGAGTAATCCCCTTCGTTTGTGTATTCTAAAAGTGTTATTTTCATTCTATGCATATTATAACTGTTTTTATTGTAAAAGCATTATTTTCATTAAAATTAATTTCTATGCATAGAAAGATGCATATTGAAAATAATTTTATTGTAAAAGCATTATTTTCATTAGAATTAATTTCTATGCATAAAAAGATGCATATTGTATATTTTTTATTATAAAAGTGTGATTTTCATTAGATTTAAATTCTATGCATAGATTTAATTTCTATGCATAAAAAGATGCATATTGTATATTTTTTATTATAAAAGTGTGATTTTCATTAGATTTAAATTCTATGCATAGAAAGATGCATATTGGATTTTTTTTAATTATAAAAGTGTGATTTTTATTACATTTCAATTCTATGCATAGAAAGATGCATATTGTATATTTTTTTATTATAAAAGTGTGATTTTCATTAGACTTAAATTCTATGCATAGAAAGATGCATATTGGATATTTTTTTAACTTTAAAAGTGTGATTTTCATTACACTTGAATTCTGTGCATAGAAAGATGCATATTGTATATTTTTTAATTATAAAAGTGTGATTTTCATTAGATTTAAATTCTATGCATAGAAAGATGCATATTGGATATTTTTTTAAATTATAAAAGTGTGATTATCATTACATTTAAATTCTATGCATAGAAAGATGCATATTGTATATTTTTTTATTATAAGTGTGGGTTTCATTAGATTTAAACTCTATGCATAGAAGAAAGATGCATATTGTATATTTTTTTAATTATAAAAGTGTGATTTTCATTAGATTGAAATTCTATGCATAGAAAGATGCATATTGGATATATTTTTTTTATTATAAAAGTGTGATTTTCATTACATTTAAATTCTATGCATAGAAAGATGTGTATTGTATATTTTTTTATTATAAAAGTGTGATTTTCATTAGATTTAAATTCTATGCATAGAAAGATGCATATTGGATATTTTTTTATTATAAAAGTGTGATTTTCATTATATTTAAATTCTATGCATAGAAAGATGCATAATTGGAAATATTTTATTATAAAAGTGTTACTTTCATCAAAATTGATTTTTATGCATAAAGTGATGTATAAAAGGTTTATTTTATTATAATAGTGTTACTTTCACCAATATTGATTTTTATGCATGAAGTGATGCATAAAAGAGTTTTTTTGTTGTAAAAGTGTTACTTTCATTAAAATTTGATTTTTATGCATAAAGTGATGCATAAAAGAATTTTTTTTATAACCCCAAATCTGTCTGGCATTCCTGGACTCTTCCAGAATCAGGATATGTTAGCCTTTGCATTCGAGCATCTCATCAATTCCACTACGACCCGAGTAAGTAGAGTGAGACTCACACATCATTTTGAGGGTCTTCACTTTCCGGATCCTGTAGAGCGACATCGGTATATGTGGTTCTTTGGAGGACAATGTATGAATATCAATACCAATCAGCGTTAGAGACTCAGGCAAAATATTTCTTTAGCCATGATCTTGATAAGGCTAGGGGTTGTTCAGCATGTACAACTCTTTAATCATTCACCCAGGAATTTTAGAATTTCTTGCCGAGTTTTTAGGCTTCTTAGCCGCTTTATCCCTAGAAGTAGAATTACACCACCTCTTTTGATGATGAATCCTGTTATCATGGCATGTCTCCTTTGCAGTTTCGCTTCTTTATACGTATGTAATTGAGGCAGTGACTTTTGAGCCGTGATACTAAACGATGTTTTGTAAAAAAATTCTAAATTTTTTTCATGATTATGAATATGGTTGATAAAATTATCAAAGTAAATCTTGTTTCAAGAAGTATGATGAAATAATTATCTGTTTAAAGAATAAATTGTAAAAAATAAATAATCATAAATCTGTTGTCAAAGTTAAGTTAATGAAAATCTCATTTTGCCAGAATCATGAGGCGCGCAGCCCGTGCAAGGCAACCAGATCCTCTAACCAATGAGGAAGAGTTAGATCCGGATGTTCGTAAAGCCCTACACAGATCCCAACCTGGTCCCTTCAAGGGTGAAGGGGAGCAGTTAGGTGAAGTAGTGGAAAAGTGGATTGAGGCAATGAAAGAATACTTTGATGTAACTAGCTATAACGAGAGAAGCAAGATGGCCAAGGTTGCATGGAGGAAATGGCCAGGGTTGCATGGAGGAACCATTGCGAGACAAACCGTCTTGACAGAAATACCCAGACCTGGTCTGATCTTAAGGCATATCTCACAAAAAGGTTCTGTCCTCCGGGCTTCCTGGAAACCAAAATGAATGAATTTTTAGAACTAAAGAAGGATAGATGGAGAGTACCATCAGGCCTTTGCCCTTCTCCTCAAATATTCCCCGTGATTGGATGAAGAGCAGCTGATGGCCATATTCATTCGAGGAATGAACGAGCCATTGGACACCTTAGTGAAGAATGCCAAACCTGTCTCAATGGCCGAAGCTGTAAAAATGGCAAGGACTTTGCCAAACCATTTGTTGTTAAGGTCTCGCCACCCTCTAACTTTAAAAGATTCCAAACCCCGGGAAGTACTTCAAATTTTCCTCCCCCAAAGAGACAGTAAGGCCCAACTCATCATCAAAATCAGGGTAATCCCATGAGAACTCCAGCTCAGCCATTTGCCTCTATTTAGAGTAGTCTAAGAACTCCTTCCCAGAACTAGGGTAACCAAAGAGAAAGAGTTCCACCCCAGTCTGCCAGCATAGCCAGAGCAATCACAATAGCAGAAGTAGTGGAAGAGAAAAGAGGATAGATTTATGCAGCAATTGAAAACCAAGGGCCAAATCATCAATTATTCGTCATCCATACTCTAGCTGAGTATCAAGGTAAGCCTTTTAAGCTTTTGATTGATTCAGGCAGTACTCATTCATTTATTTCCCCTGGATGCTTGCGTAAGCTAGTCTTAGATCAGAAATCAGGGAAACCTATGCAAGTTGAATTGGCCAGTGGGAAGATTCTTTTCACTCACCTTGAGACATAGCCTACGAGATTCTTCTGCCTCCTCATCTCAGAGTACATAATGTATTTCATGTGAGCCTTCTTAAAAAGTATGTGTACCAAGCTCGAATCATGTGCATGAAATCTTAACTTCTTCAACCCAAGGGCAGATGGACCTCCAACCTGAAGAAATCCTTGATGTTCAAGAAAAGGTTCTTAGTAACAGAATTAAGAGAGAATTACTGGTCAAATGGAAGTTCTATCCTTTTGAAGATGCCACCTGGAAGAAAGAAGTCGAACTATTGCAGGATTATCCCCAGTTTGCGAGATGAGGGCATCTCACGTTTTTCAAGTACAAGAGAATGTAAGATTCCTCCCCATCCCCTCAAAGTGTCCAATATCTTCCCCAGTAATCAATCCCCCTCTTCAGATTAAGAAAAGATCTTGTTTCCACCTGGCTTAGAGAGAGAAAATATTCTAGAGAGAGATTATTCACATTTTAGATATTTTTGGATGGAAAAATATCTCTTCTTATTAAAATAAATTCCCTTGAAACAGAAGTTCAAAAAGATTTTCAGAAGGTGCATTAGAAATAAATTATAATCTGTTCAAAAGGCCTTATCCTAAGGGTCGTGATTTTTTGAAAACTTTAGATTAAGGTTATGAGAGACCAATCAGATTAATCCAAATGTAGGGAGGAGATAAATTGAAGAAATAAAGAAAATCTCCCCAAAAATGAGTAAATACTCACATAAGATGAAGAGTGAACTAAGGACCAAAGGAAATACTAAAAAATTAAATTTTTGACATCTCAGAGTGGGGATTCCCCCTCGTGAAGGAGGTGCCTATTTCACATGTGTGGTGGAGTTTTAAATTCTCAAATAATGAGATATTTCATCTCTCCTCTCTCCTAATTCAAGTCTAGTTCCAAAAAGTAGGCTAAACTGACCCAAAAATGGTCATAAAGTGACCAAACTCATCTGGAAAATTCTCAGAACAGTTTGCTAGGTTAGAGGCTCACTTTTTCCTATAAACAGAAGCCTCCCCCTTTGTAGAAGCTTAATAGTGTTTTATGCATTGTTACTCTACTTCTCTCCCCAGAGCCAAAAACATTGACTTCTTTGATAATTCACTTGTTTTTTTGACTATTTCCTCTACAAAGAACTGGTGCACTCTTGATCCAAGCAAGAAGAGAACCCTCAATCCCTCAAGCCAAAGGATAGCTCACAAAACTCCATGTAAGTTAGAATTTCTACTTTTTTCTAATTCTATTCTATGGTTTTATGAGTTCTTGCTTCTTTTAAATTAAAATTGGATGTTATGCCTTGATGGAAAGGCTTTCCCCTTCTCTTCATTGAATTCAGCCCTTCTTTATCCATGATGTGTAATCAATTAAATAGAGTTAACCTTTTCATATTGTTCTCTCTTAAAAAAATATAAATTGATTAGATTAGAGTGCTAAATTCATCTTGGGTTAAATTCTAAGTAGAATTAGAATGCAAAAATTGAAAAATGGTCAGCCATACAAAGGAGGTTATGGTAAAATTTTCTTAAATTTTGTAGAAATAAGTTTTATCTTTATGTTATTAAAAAAGAGTAATCCCCTTCGTTTGTGTATTCTAAAAGTGTTTTTTCATTCTATGCATAGAAATATGCATATTAGAAATATTTTTATTCCAAAAGCATTATTTTTATTATAAAATTAATTTCTATAGAAAGATGCATATTAGAAATATTTCTATTGTAAAAGCATTATTTTCATTAAAATTAATTTCTATGCATAGAAAGATGCATATTGGAAATATTCTTATTATAAAAGCATTATTTTCATAAGAACTATCTTCTATGCATAGAAAGATGCATATTGGATATTTTTATTATTATGAAAGTGTGATTTTCATTACATTTAAATTCTATGCATAGAAAGATGCATATTGTATATTTTATTATTATAAAAGTATAATTTTTATTAGATTTAAATTCTATGCATAGAAAGATGCATATTGTATATTTTTTAATTATAAAAGTGTGATTTTAATTAGATTTAAATTCTATGCATTGAAAAATGCATATTGGATATTTTTTTAAATTATAAAAGTATGGATTTCATTACATTTAAACTCTATGCATAGAAAGATGCATATTGTATATTTTTTAATTATAAAAGTGTGATTTTCATTAGATTTAAACTCTATGCATTCAAAGATGCATATTGTATATTTTTTTATTATAAAAGTGTGATTTTCATTAGATTTAAACTCTATGCATAGAAAGATGCATATTGGATTATTTTTTTATTATGAAAGTGTGATTTTCATTACATTTAACTTCTATGCATAGAAAGATGCATATTGTATATTTTTTAATTATAAAAGTGTGATTTTAATTAGATTTAAATTCTATGCATAGAAAGATGCATATTGGATATTTTTTTATATAAAAGTGTGATTTTCATTAGATTTAAATTCTTTGCATAGAAGAATGCATAATTGGAAATATTTTATTATAAAAGTGTTACTTTCATCAAAATTGATTTTTATGCATAAAGTGATGCATAAAAGGAATTTTTTATTATAAAAGTGTTACTTTCACCAATATTGATTTTTATGCATAAAGTGATGCATAAAAGATTTTTTTTAATTATAAAAGTGTTACTTTCATCAAAATTTATTTTTATGCATAAATGAAATTTTTTTTAATAAAAGTGTTACTTTCACCAATATTGATTTTTATGCATAAAGTGATGGATAAAAGAATTTTTTTAATATAAAAGTGTTACTTACATCAAAATTGATTTTTATGCATAAAGTGATGCATAAAAGATTTTTTTAATTATTAAAGTGTTACTTTCACCAATATTGATTTTTATGCATAAAAGAATTTTTTTATTATAAAAGTGTTACTTTCATCAAAATTGATTTTATGCATAAACTGATGCATAAATGATTTTTTAGGGTTCTCTTTAATTCTATGTTTAATTTCTATGAATAATTGATAATTGAATAAGTAAATACTCTGCGAGAGAAAATTTTATCGTTTCATATTCACTCGGATAGTAATGAGAAAATTCAAAAAATCTATTGAAGTCGAAAATTCAGATAAATGATTAATTTATTCCTGATAGAAATTTGTGATTAGTTTAGAAATCAGTTAAGTGAATATTCAATGAATGAAATTCAAAAAAAAATAGTAATTAAAATATCACCCCCTTTCGAGAAAGGTAGTTCAGGAAGAATCTTACCAGACTCGAATCCTGAATCAGGCTATGACCAAGACCCAAACTCCTTCGTCACAGTTTCAAGGAAAGACGATGTGACCAATTCAAGAAAAATACACTCAAATCACCCACCGAGTGTGGAACTAAGTTGAGACCCTTTGATTTTGATCTGAGGATCAAGGTTATAGAATTCGAGGAATTCTGATTGGAATTCAGACCTGCGATCAGAAAGTCTTGGGATACAGATTTAAGATATACTCATTGTATTCAAAAGAAAATCAAAACTGAAAACTTGCATAGAAACCCTGTTTTCTTAAAGGACAGCATTTGGTATATGTGTTTTTCTAAGGGAAGTTCGGTTGCAACAACTGGCGGTGGGGAGTGTTCAAAGAACGGCTCACGCAGCAAAAACTTGCCTAGGTCTTGACCAGCCTTGGTATGGTGAAAAATGGTGTGCTTCCGGTACGATGGGCGAGGGCCGACGAAGCGGTTCCTGAGTGAAGTGCCAGGACACCTAAGGAGGATCCTAGAGGGTTCTGACCAGGCGATGCAGGGGCTCCTGGTGCTTAGAACACCCATGCGTATGTCGTGGAAGATTTAATATGATAGACCAATGTTTATTGTAATCTGTTACTGGATCTCGTTGGCTAACGAGCTGGTCTCAACACGGAGAGTCCAGAGTGATACTATTTTTTGTGAGATTCAACAAGGATTGGATGGAAATTTTGAGCTATGACATCTGTAACCAATAATTGTTTGTCAATGGATTGTTTTATAAGTTAAAGTTTAAAGAGGAGTGTGTGCGTATCTGTATTCTAAAGCAAAAGTTAAGAAAGGCATTCAATTATGGTTGGATGAGTACTTGTCTGGTTCTACCAATTCGAGTGGTTGGGCGGTGGCTAATCCGTGGGTCGGATGGCTCGAATCCGTAGAGTTTTAATAGTAAAATTGATTAATAGGAATACGCTTAGAGCTCGAGTAGTTAAATAAAAGCTTGAAGACTTGTCTAATGAATAGATCAATGGCTGTGCCTGATTCAATCAGGAAAAAAGCATTGATTCCTTCAAGTTAAGTCTGTAATAGTTTCCCTTCTATCTGGTTTAGTCAGATGAAGGTTAGTTCAGTATCTTGACCTCGTTAGAAAAATTCGTTAAGAAGAAAAAAATGGTGGAATCGTCCCCGTTTTTCAGGCATGGGAAATTTTCTGGATTTCGATTTTTCTTCGGAATGACCACCAGCTTAGTCTCGTGCCCAGACATTCGAGGGCGAGGCCCTGAGTGAGAAACCCTGCCCCGCGCAAGAGGAAGCTACTTCCGCTCTGCTACCATCCGGGAATCCGGTTCGCAAAGGGAGCAGCGGGATCTCAAAGTTGTGTATTGGAATAAATGGTTTAGCTTTAGGATTATCTTTAATCCTTGTGGTGGGTGCTTTTACAAGGAGTAAAAGGGACTAGATAAGCTAGTCAAAAATAGGTGTTTAGGTGGCATGGGTGTCACATGGCATGGGTCATGTGTAGGGATTTCATTAACGTCTTCACAATTTCGTGATCACGTTAACAAAACCTGTTGTTAACATATTAAAACTTGTGATCACATTGTATATACACATGACCTGAGCAATGACCTGCCAGAACCCACTAGTCCCGTAACACCTCCGGGCTTCTTGTTTTCCCGGCGGGCCCGCCGGGATATTAGATATCTCGGTAGGCCCGCCGGGAAAATAAAAGAAGCCCAGCGGGGTTCTGCCATGTTTATAAACATTGCCCGACACCCATCATGCAACTTTTGGGGAGATAGTCTTTGTTTTGGGGGTGTGATATCTCTCCTCAAAGTACTTGTAGAGCTCTCGAGTTGCTAGAAGTGTCCTCTTGGGAAGAACGTCCTTATCTTAGGGGCTGTCGTCTTTCCTTGTAGGCACTCCTAAGGCTATTGAGTCACACGTCCTTAGTTCTTTGAATTGGGGAGGTGTGGTTCGTAGCTAATACTTGCAGAGATTTAGGGACAAAGTTGGAGTCATTCAGCTTTGCATTTGAGCTACGTAGGTAATCTACCTCATTCTGCTTTATGAATGGTTTGATGGAGCCAAGAGTCCTCCTTAGGGGCTTGTATTGGTTCTTGATACTTGATATAGTTTAGAGTAGACAAGGGTCTATTGTCCTATACTAGAGTATTGGGCAAGCATAGATCTTTGATTTTCTTTGTGAATGTTAGAGAAGGTCTATTGTCCTATACTAGAGTATTGGGCAAGCATAGATCTTTGATTGTGTAAAGTATCCTTAATTGGGTACAAAAGGCATCCTTCATTGGGGGTGCAATATGCATGATAGTTTCGAAGTAGTTTTGTAGTCAGACCTTGCAAGATAGTTTCGAAGTAGTTTTGTGTTATGTGATGATCTTTTGTGTTTGTCAAGATAGTTTCGAAGTAGTTTGTCTGCTAATGTATGTTTTGTAATATGTGAGTGACTTTGTTGTTTTTTCATCTGTGTATTCATTGTTATATGCTTGATTGAATAGATTATTTGAGATGGAGGACAATGTTGGATCCAGTGATACCTCCAATAGAGTCCAAATTCCAAATAGTAGGAAAAAAAAGGCACCTGGGATAGAGTGGCAATATGCAATTAACGTTGGTGATCGATTCATAGATTGGGAGTGTAAGCTATGCCACGCAGTAAAATCACATGGGGCGTCTCGACTAAGAGAACACTTTTTAGGCGGAGCGAAGAAAAAGTCATGTACCCACCCCTCTGCACCTGCAGTGGCCAAACACATAAGAGAAGAAATGGGTGGTTGCAAGATCAGGGTGCCCAGTTTTGTCCACTCAGGCACCCTGTAAACAGTAAAAAAACAGGCATTTGTTTACCTTTAGTGGCTTATCTCTCCTAGTAAATGAAGGAATTTCGTTTCAAGCTCTTTTGTTGAAACATCATATTCAAAGTTGGAAATATAGTTGCATAATTTGATTAAGCATTAGATAGTCAAAAGTCCTGATTTTCTTAGGTACAAAGTCAATGTATACACCCTGTCTCAAATTTGAGCTGATTCCATAAAATGCTAATATCTTTTACATATACACTCATATGAGATTCCCACTTTGTACCTTAGATCTTCACATAATATGGAGCTTAACTTGATTTTTTGAGAAAATTTTAAGATATTTATCTATTTTATTTAAATATTTCAAGGTCTTTAAAGTGTTATAATATACGCCACTTTTTGTACCCACAATAGGTACCACTTAAAGTCCTCAATCTTGTAGATCAAAAGAGTGGGTAGATACCGAGACATTAGTAGAATGTGGTGGTTAGTGAAAATTGCAAATCCAATGGTTGGATTTTTAATGATCTCTTTTTCAAAATTCTTCCAGACTATCAGAAGGCCTGTAAATATTAATAATCTAATTAGTAAAATTACTTTTTTGATGTGAATCATCTAAAACCTATAGGGACTAGTGTACTTGTAATGGTGCATCTATGGAAAAATAAATTGGATCACTCTAAGTATGGAAAGATCATTTGTTTATCATTTCATCATATTTTTAATTAATTTTGATTAATTAGACTAATTTATATTAATTTAAGTTATACTCGGTTAATTTAAGGGCAAGCATATTTTCTATTATTTGCTTGATCTCATTTTAAGTACCTTACCCCCTAAAATTTGCTCTCCAAGCATTGTCCCAGTCCAGCAGAAACTGGATAAAACTGGATACCCTGATCTTGCAACAACCCAAATTCAAAAGAAAGATTCAAGAAAACATTACACTCCTACCATTAATGTATCAAGGCAGCAAGAACACTGTTGTTCTAATCATCAAACTCCCGCTACATCGCCTGCTTGTACTACTCCGAACGTCAATGTGCAACCAGAAAGTAATCTACCCAGTGCATCTTCCTGCAAGCGGAACTTTGACGTAGGAAATATATCCATGCGTCAAACTTCATTGCAAGAAAGCCTACGTCAAGGTCGGCTCGATGATGCACAACTCGCCCTTGCTAAAGCGATTTACTTTCCTGGGAGTGCTATGATGATGGTGGACAGTGAGCATTGAAAGAGAGCATGGACGAAAATTGGTGAGTTTAGACCAGGGTTTTCACTGCCTACGTACCATGCTATGCGAAATGATCTATAAGAGAAATGTTATGCGCAAGTAAAAGAACGTGTACAAAGAATAATTATTAGCAATATAGAGCTTTCTGGATGTAGTATAGTAAGTGATGGATGGTCTAATGTACAAAGAAAACCATTAATTAATATAATGGTTATTTCACCTAGAGGTGGGACTTTCATCCGTGCCTTGCATTCTGCTGGTTCAATCAAAACTGGGGCTTACATTGCTCAAGTCATTGGCTCTGTGATAGAGGAAGTGGGTGCCGAAAATGTAGTCCAAATCGTCATGGACAATGCAAAGAATTGCAAGAATGCATCCAAAATCCTAAAGCGACACTATCCACATGTTTTTTCGGTAGGCTGTAATACTCATAGTTTGAATCCTGTATTAAAAGATTGGTATAAAAGTGATGATACCAAATGATTTTCCTCAATCGTCGTCGACACTGCTCGCCAGCTTGTGAGATTTATGCTCAAGAGACAGAGAGTGTTATATATTTTTTGACCTCGCATGTCAGTTATGTTAAAGCTTCCAGCGGAGACTAGGTTTTGCACTCACTTTTACACTTTTGAGTCTCTTCTTCGAAATAAAGATGCAGTTTGCGAAACATTTACATGCATGGCATTTCATGACTGGGAGAGCACTCAACTTGAAAAAGTGAAAGAGAAAATCAAAGTCTTGAAAGCAGCGCTTACGAGAAGAAGTTGGTGGAACAGTGTGATGGATGCATACCATGTAATGATGCCTGTTATGTATGTCGTACGAAGTCTTGATCAAAGAGCGCCTAATCTCGGGAAAACATGGATGCAATGGTGGACTGTCCAGCGGAGTTTGGAGTGTCCTGAGAAATTAGAGCATTCGCCGGTGGAAAAGCAATGGTGTGTACCATTCTCCAGTAGACAAAGAAAAGTCCTATTGAAGTCTTTTCATGCTAGATGGATTGAAGCACATTCACCACTACACAGTGCTGCTTACATGTTAGATCTTGAATATTGGAATATGGTTTTTGGTCCAACGTTGAGGTGGTGCAAGATTTTTATAAAGTGGTAAACACTTTTTATAATAATGTTGATGATCGTGTAAAGTGCATAAAGGAGATGACCTCATTTCGATTGAAAGAGGGTTTATTTTCCAACTCCCTTGTTCAACAAATGGCTAAAGAGCAACCTGCATGGAAGTGGTGGATGATGAATGGTGATGAGCATTATGCTTTATTGCGCAACCTTGCGAATGAAGGTTCTAAG
This sequence comes from Cibotium barometz, assembly GCF_041138505.1. NCBI lineage: Eukaryota > Viridiplantae > Streptophyta > Polypodiopsida > Cyatheales > Cibotiaceae > Cibotium > Cibotium barometz. The sequence goes on along the minus strand of NC_141093.1, from coordinate 39,392,395 downwards.
TCAGTGCTCTTCAAACTCAGGCTCAGAAAGAAACTGGAGCATGTACAAATATATTCACAGTACTATTCGCAATCAACTTCTTGTAGATCAAGGAGATAAACTTGTTTACTTGTATTGCAATGAAAAGATCTTGTGAGACATTGAAAGCGAAGAGTATGAAGAAGATATGCCCAAATGGATGTACGATTGTGATGATGTACATAGTAGACGAGAACTTTGATGTTGGGGACGTACGTCGTGCACTACCCTTGAGATAGAAGACAATTTGGACATTGACTTAGATTAGCTTAATTTAGTAGACGAGAGGGTAAACGGTGAAAGAATTTTGCAGCAAGATACTAACATAGAGGAAGAAGTCATTTCATTAATTTCATAAAAAGTACTTGTACAAATGATTGTATTTGGAGAAATTATCAATACAAAAGTAGGATTTATGTCTTTCTTAGCTTTCATCTTGAAATAAATTGCGAATTGCACTAGGAGTTGCATCTAAAGGTCCTGGTGGTTTATATTCGCTAGCCATGCCGAACACTGTATAAATACCTTGATTTATTAGGACACTGCACAATGCACATGTGGAAATATTTTACATTTGCCTCACTAAACATATTAAGTGGTAGTAGTGTCCACAGGGTAGTATATACTAGCCGCTCCACCCATCGAATACTTTGTAACATACAGGACATTGGGGGGTGGAGGAACTAGTAGCCTCAGCAGAAACTCCCACAAGATGAGGATGTATCAAAAAATGAGAGATGTGGTTTCCTTGGCGCGCAGGAGCTATACGTGAAGAGATGGTCTGTACATCTTGGCTGATCTTTGTGAGCTGCTCTTGAATCCCTCTATTGGCCAGGGGAGGAGTTGACGCTTGAGATAATCGTACAGCTTCTTTCTCCTTCTTTGCTAGCTGTGCCCCTAAGCTTTCTTTGACCTTGTTTAACTCCAATCCAGCGCCCTCCACCATGAGAGCAAGTTCCTCCCTTGTGAATGTCATTGTCTCTTCATGTATGTCATGGGTGTTGACAGTGGCCTCTCTGGAGGCGAAGTCCACTGGAGTTTCAAGGATAAATTGTGCATATAGCATCTTAGCAAAATAGAGTGGAGCATCGGTGTTATGGAGAGGACGACCGTACACCTCCAAGAAAATGCGCTCGGCATTAATTTTGATATCATTATGAGTGCAACGCGAAACCTTCCATCTTCCCTTCTTAATCTCGCCATCTGGACATGGCCATATTTCCTTTATCATCTCTGTGGTTACGCGTTTATTTATGTCTTTCCATTGGGCATAAGTAGGATTTGTCCATTTCGACAACCTGCATGCTGTTCTCGTAGCTTCGCGGGCTGTCAGTCCATGTGCAAGGGCCTTCTCTCTCTCATATGCCTTCTTGGCTAACTCCTGATGCTCGTTTGCTTGCGCTTCTACCATATCTACATGAACGTAAATGACTTTAGGATTTTTATGAACTGTAAAGATCAACGTAAGATAAATTGACCATTACCCTAAAAAACTTAAAGTTTAACATCACGAGATGAGATATGTATTGCAAAGACTCAATGAGAAATATCCACTTGACTCAAAAAATACTTCAAACAATGCGCGTACATCAAATTTTGAAGAGAAAACATAAACTTAAACACCACAAGAGGAGAGAGATATTGCAAAGACTCAATGAGAAAATATTTCAAACAATGGGCACATATCAAATTTTGAAGAGAGACAAACAAAGAGCCATTCTTGAAACTTAATCTCCTCATACTATATCATTACAAAATTGGGGTGAATGACACCGATAGCTCTACAAGAGGACGTTGTGCCCTTGTTGGGTCAGTATTTAGTGATCTACAAAATTCCACTACTTGCAAAACAGATTTTCGCTCGTCGCGATTAGGCAGACACATCCAATTTTTGACTCTATAAATAATAGTATCCGTGGTAACTTTGTCATAGGAACTATTGTCCATCCACAACTCTTGTAATTTTTGCCAAAAGTCATATAAAATTTGTAATAAATACCCTAAAGCAAAAACATCAGATGCAGGAGTGTATGCATCTGCCAAAAACCGATCATAAATTACCGGGGCTATCCACGGTCGTTTATTTCGCTCTCTGTCTGCGTAAGAGACCGCTTGTGCCACCTTCTCAGGGTTCTTGTCTGCTTCAAATACAAAATTGAGAGACACCCGTTTTTTGGGCACTCTCAGCAATAACCCCCAATCGATAATACCTATGCGTGGTTTCAACTCTTTTGTAAAATCCAACACTACATTGAATGGATGTAGGTCGGTATGTACAATTCCTGCCAAATGTGCTGCCGCTAGGCCTTCCACCAGGGCATGCATAATATGTGGCATGGTTATTACTATTTGTTTTATTTTAGAAAGTTCTAGATGACTTAAAGGAATATTATCGGGCGGGGTTTTCTCCATCCTCGATCCAAACAGAAAATTGCTCTGGTGAACTCACTGAATCTGAAGGGGACCTTCAGAAGAGTATCACCAAAAGCGAGCCGCCATTATAGTATGGGAAAATAGTGATCCAAGGAGATTCTTTTGTGAAGGCAATACACCTGACACATGATTGATGGGTGTAGAACCTGCATGCCTTGCTCTGCCTGGAAGCTCTCAAACTTGGCGCTGCCTTCTCCTTTGTAGTGCTTTCCGCAAAAAGTAATGTGCTCTGGCAAAAATGATATACTTATAACTGTATACTCTTTTACTGTGCCAAAAACACCAGAGCCTATTGTTCGCCCTTTGAGCAGAGCCTCGTGCGGGATGCCAATGAGGTGTGTGCACATAGAATTGTAGATTGTACGATTAATGGCACCTATCCCATTCGCATCTGCCTGGCTGGACATTGCAGCGACGTCCTAGGCAATGCACACTCTTTTGGGGAGTGACGCTGCATCTAGCGCCTTCATGCGCTTGCTCTTGGCTCTTTGCTCGCTCCATACAGTGTCCCATAACTGTAGACGATGCATATTAGCTTCAGACGGGGCAGCATCTCTAAGATCATTGCATGCTACCCGCATGCTCCCCAAAATAGTTCGTGTTATATGTTGATGGTTGAAGTCTGCTATCTTTTGTCTATCAAGCAACTCAGCGTTGCCTCCGCTTCGAAGTCGACGCTGTGCATTTTCCCATATCTGCTCTAATAGATCTCGCATGAGTATCTCAGACTCATTGATCTTTTTGACGACATCATCTGCACATTGTGACACTGTGATGACTGCTTCAATGCGAATTGCTCGTAGAACGATTTTACGCTCTTCAGGGGAAAGCATGTTGGTCGTCTTTGTAAAACTAGCAAATATCACTAAACACAACAAAAACAGAATATTAAACAATATTACTGAAATCAACATCAATCAATACATCATCAAACATGAGAGAATAGCAACAAGTGTATCATTACTTATCAATGATCAAACAAAAATGGAATATCAAATAATATTACTGAAATCAACATCATCCAATACATCATCAAACGTGAGACAACTGCAACAAGTGTATCATTACTTATTATCAATGATCAAACAAAAACGGAATATCAAACAATATTACTGAACTCAACATCCTGCAATACATTATTGAATGTGAGACAACCGCAACAAGTGCATCATTACTTATCATTACTTATCAAGTGTATACATGTTGCACTCCTCATCTACACACCTACCATGACAGAGAGAGAGAGAGAGAGTTGTAAAGTGTATCATGAGAGAGAGAGAGAGGGGGGAAGGAAGAGAGAGAGGTGTGACAGATAGAGAGAGAGGGAACATTAGATGACATTTTTAATAGTTTTGTGCGTTCCTAAAGAGAGGAAAATAATGTTTTGTATTCCTAAAGCACTCCTCATCTACACACCTATCGTGAGAGAGAGAGAGAGAGAGAGAGAGAGAGAGAGAGAGAGAGAGAGTTGTGAAGTGTATCATGAGAGAGAGAGAGAGTTGTGAAGTGTATCATGAGAGAGAGAGAGAGAGAGAGAGAGAGAGAGAATTGTGAAGTGTATCATGAGAGAGAGAGAGAGGGGGGGGAGGAAGAGAGAGAGTTGTGACAGATAGAGAGAGAAGAAACATTAGATGACATTTTCAATAGTTTTGTGAGTTCCTAAAGAGAGGAAAATAATGTACTGTTTTATATTTTAAGAAAATAGAAGGAGAAAAAGGAATTTATTAGGGATTATGTATATTTTAAGAGAAAAAAAAGAACTCCTCATCTACACATCTATCGTGTTGTGAAGTGTATCATGAGAGAGAGAGAGAGAGAGAAAGAGTTGTGAAGTGTATCATGAGAGAGAGAGAGGGGGGGAGGAAGAGAGAGAGAGATATTCATTTTTTCGAGTTACGATATTATGAAATTAAACTTAAAGACAATATGATGTAAACTTTGATCCATGAAATGCTCATGCCGCGTTACCAACCAAGTATCGCATGGATCACACACAATAAAAACAATACAAGTCAAGCAAATTCACGACATTTTTCCGATCGTGTTAACGATCAAATGCCGCAATATGCAAAAAACAATATATGCACTAGCGGACGACACCAACTTGCCGCGTTAACAACAAAATGCTGCTCGATTCTATGGGAATACGAATAGGATATGGACATACACTGGCTGCGTTACCGACCATATGCCCGCATTTGACAAAGGGAAGGGAAGGGAAGGTGACATCGGCATAACAATACTATGCTTGTCGCGTTACCGACTAGTACCGCTACGGCGTGCCATACTTACCATAGGACACAGACCAGCCGCGTTACCGACTAAGTGCCCCATGATAAGTACCATTCCGAAGAATGGCCTTACACACACACCCCTCGTGTGGTGGACCACCCACATCCTGTCGTGCATTGCGACAATGGGCGGCTGCCCGCATGAACACACACCCACACACACCCACACAAACACACACACCCACAACTATCATTACCTGTGTATACTGTCAGCAATGAACTCCCAAAGGGCCCCCCGGGCCCATATATATACAAAATTGTAGCCCGTCGGGTTAGATGACGACCCCGGCGGGATCCGTCGGGTTTTTAATTTTCCCGGCGGGACCGCCGGGTATTGCAAAACCCCGGCGGGTTAGATGACGACCCCGGCGGGACCGCCGGGTATTGCACAATCCCGGCGGGATTTTAGCCGGTTATCAGGGAACCTCTCACCGGCTTTTTTGGGAACATGTTAACATGTTAACATGTTAATAACATGTTAACACATGTTATTAACAAAAAAAAATTTGTGATCACGTGAATATAAAATCATTGGTCATGTGGGCACCCAATTTGAAGAGGTCTTGGAGGTGGCCTTAGATGTTCTCAAGGGGCACTATACATCATGGGTGCTGTCATGGAGGTAGGCGCCTTCTTCATCCTCTCCCTATAAATTGGGAGGCCACACTTAGCTCCTAAAAACCACTGTTTAGCTCTTATATTTAGCACTTTAAGAAAAGGGCTATGTGCCTAGTTCTTTGTGGACTACATCTTGTGTCTTCTTGAGTTATCTTGTTGCTTAATGTGCTTATGGGGTGCTTGTAGTTGTGAGGCTATTTCCAATATGGTATCAGAGCAATGTCAACTCTCTCTATGTGAGGTTTTGTTCTAGCTATTTGTGGTCAAGTACTTTGTAGAGCATATCTAGCTTGTGGTTGAGCTCTTTGTGATGCATGTTTGGGTAGGAATTAACTTTGTGTTAAGTTCCTCATTAATGTTTTCAATGGGACTTATCCTCATGAAAGAAGTATCCCATGTGTGTGTGGGGCTACTTGAAATGTTTAAGTTCTCATTAAGATTCATGTCTCTCTAATCATATTCTACTAAGCATTCTCTAAACCTTGTTGAGAGAAAGAGGGAGTAGTGCTAATAATACATTAATATTTTTGTAAGAGTACCATGCTAGATGAGGCTTCTATGTGAGCTATTTGCATCATGCTGGATGAGTTGTTTATGTGAGGGCCGGGTGAGGCATTTGATATTCTCTGATTGCTAGAGAGAGAGAGAGAGAGAGAGAGAGAGAGAAAGAGTTTTTGTAAGAGCGAGTTCTACTTTCAGAGAGAGAAAGGTAGCTTCTTTTACTGAGAGAGGAGAAGTTACAAGATTGTGGGATTTCAGTGAAGTGAGAGATCAAAAAATCTCTAGTTTCCTCTTCAAAGGGTTAGGGATGAGTAGCTGCTGATTATCCTAAGCTTGATGGCTGACAGAGTGCTCTGATTGATAGAGAGAAAGCTACTGATTATGTCCAAGCATTGTGGCTGACTGGGTGCATTAGTTGGTGTGCTCTAGAGGATCTCCATCACCTTCATGGCCATATAAAGACAGAGTCAAAGGCGACTGAGAGAGGCTAGAGAGGCGACTCAAAGTTGCAGAAGTAGTACAGAGTCAAAGGTGACTGAGAGAAGCTGGAGTGGTGACTCAGAGTTGCAGCAGTACAGACTCAAAGGCGATTGAGAGAATCTGGAGAGGCGACTCAGAGTTGCAGCAGTATAGAGTCAAAGTTGACTGAGAGAGGCTGGAGAGGCGACTCAGAGTAGTTACAGTGGAATAATTACAAGAACAGAAGGGGAGGTTTTTACACCTTTACACCTCAAAAGCTAGAGGGAGGAGTCTTACATTGTCTAACCCAAAGTGTATCAATATGCCTTGTCCTTTTTCTAGCAGTTTGTTTTACTCTAGAAGTCTGCTCCCTTTTTTTGGATGTGACCTTTGAGCTGCAAAGTACTCCCTCTCTCGACCCATGCTTGAGTATTTTGAAACTCAATGGACGAGTCTGAAGAAACTTCTACCACCCCTTGCTCTTGATTCCTTGATATATGAAAAAATTTCTATTATCTTCATCTCATCATACCCAATAAGAACCTTTTACAAGTGATTTTCTCCTCAATAGTGAGTGTACACAACCTTTGCTCCAAAATTGGACCCTTTCATAACTACACCATGGTTGACCCACCCACCAAAAGTAGTAATTCAAAACAGGCCATGGATATGATTTATTACTTGGAAAACCTTCCAATTAGAGTTGCCATTTCCTTTTAAATAACTCCAGCTCACTGGCCTTTTTTTAGTATGCTAATTCACGTGCACCGACCAGGGCTTCCTTGTCAGTAGTCGGCCACTCCTCCACTGCCAAGGCTTCCTCGTCAGTAGTTGCTTACCGCTGCTTTGAGAACCAGGGCTTCTTCAGCAGTCGGACGCTCCACTGCTTCCAAGCTTGTGCATCTCGGCTATCTCCTCAACGTCATGCAATAGTATCTCAGACCGCATCTTGGACTGCAGCTCTACTGCAACTCTCAGTCGCTTCTCTCAGTTGCCTATGACTATACTCTCTCTGAAATAGAAGAAAGATCTTGTTTTACCCTATTTTGGCCTAGAGAGAGATAATCCTAAATTAAAATATCTTTGGATATAAAAATCCTCCTAGTGTCTAAAATAGATTCCCCTAAAACCAAAATTCAAAAAGAACTTTCTAATGTGCATTTGGAATTAATTGAAAATGTGTATTAAGGACCTTAGCCTAATGGTCTACGTTTTCAAAAAAAATTAGCTTATGGGGTCCAGTTAAGGTTCCAATGGGTCAATTGAATTAATCCAAGTGTTGGGATGAGATAAATCCAAATAATAAAAGAAAATACCCAGAAATGAGTAAATGCTCACATAAGATGAAGAGTTGACTAAGTACAAGGTTTATTAGTTAAAAACTATGAGATATTACTAAAAAAATGAGATATTTTAGAATAATGATGCATTTTTGACACCTTGGTAAGGAGAGGAGGACTCTTGAGGTAGGCACCTAATTCACACATGCGGATGAGTTTTTAATTTAAAAAAATTATGTTTTTTCAATCTCTCCTCTCTCCTAGATCAAACAAAATAAAAAAGGGAGCCAAACTGATCCAAATCTTGTCCAAATTGAGTCAAACTGAACCTGAAAAATTCTAGAACCTAGTTGGACTTGGTTAGTGGCCTCCCTCACCTATAAATAGATCCTTAGTCTTTTGTAAAAAAATATGTGAACTATACCATGCCAGTATTACATTAAAATAATAATATTTTCTATTATCCCTTAGAAATCCTCTACTTTTAGAGAGATTGGAGCTTCTCTCTCTCTTCAATAATCCTGAGAGCTTTCTTCTCAACATACTTAACCAATTGATTGGTTGGAGGCTTCCTTCTAAGATAAAGAAGCAAGCCAAATCTAGAGATAAGAAGTAATTTCATGGTTTTCATTATTAATATTCTCAAAAGATTTCACTTCTCAACCCCTCTCAAGCTTGAGAAGTTTCAAATTAATTCTTTTCAATGCAAATCAAGCTTTTTATAAGAATTCCTTAGTCAAATATGCCCTCCATTTAATGGCCTTTCCTTAGACTTTTGTAAAAAAAATTGTGAACTAAACCATGCGAACTTAAAAAAACTATGAACTAAACCATGCGAGTATTACATTAAAATAATCATATTTTCTATTATCCCTTAAAAATCCTCTACTTTTGGAGACCTTGGAGCTTCTCTCTCTCTACAACAACTCTTGGAGCTTTCTTCTCAACTTACTAAACCAATTGATTGGTTGGGGGCTTCACTTCTAGTAGATAAAGAAGTAAGCCAAACCTTGAGGTAAGAAGGAATTTTATGGTTTTTGTTAATATTCTCAAATGATTTCACTTCTCAACCCCTCTCAAGCTTTAGAAGTTTCTAATTAACTGGTTGTAATGAAAATCAAGCTTTCCCTAAGAATTTTAATGATTAATCACAAAAAAGTTAATCTTTATGCTTATTTAGAATGCTTTTTATAAATATCTCTCTCTCCCAAAAGAATAGTCATTCCTATGGCTAATTCTTTAGAAAAAGAATGCTTCTCATTGATAAATTCTTTATTCAAAACTAAACTCTAATCTTGTAAAGCTAGAGGATAAGAAAATGATATTTTTATGCTTTTATGATAACAAAATAATGGTAAATTATTTTAAATTATTTATAAGTAGTTAAAAAAACTACTTTAAGTGATTCTAAATGTGAAAGAGATAATCCTATCATTTTGGGAAAAGAGGAATAATAGAAATAGCATAATCTAGTAGAATAATTTAGCTAAATTTATGATTATGGCTAAATTTATGATTTAATATCATAATTTGGATTTAAGTTTAAGAATAGATCTTCTATCATAATTGTATTGCAATGTCTTATTCTTTTTCAAAAAAATTAAAAAATATCAGTAATAGCAGCGAAGCTATGGTAAAATTTTTAGAAAATAATACATATCTTATTTTTATACATAATGCTAAAAGAGGACTTCCTACCATATTCTAGGATTGGACATCCTATGCAAAAAGAATGATTTTCATCATATTCATGAGAAATAATTTTGTAATTATGCATAATTAATTAATTATGAGAAAAGAGTAAATTTTGATAAATTTATTTTTATATAAAAAGAGGAATTGTAATAAATGGTAAAAGAGGAGTATTTGATAAATTTATTTTATGCAAGAAGAGGAATTCCCATGGTAATTGAGATCCAAGTAATTAAATGGTAAAAGAGGAATTTTTATAAATTTATTTTATGCAAAAAGAGAAATTTTCATGATATTTGAGATCCAAGAAATTAAATGGAAAAAGAGAAACTTTTAGTATAATTCAAATTATGAGTATTTATCAAAAGTGAAAATTGAAACATTATTGAGAAATATGGGTAGAATTGATTTTTGTAAATCCCATGAATCTTTTACTCAAAATAAGAATATTGAATATATTTCACTTAAGAAATTGAGATGGAATATGAAAATATCCATCGAGAAAAAGTACCTTTAACTAGGCTAAGCAATTGGCAAAAATTTAGAAAAGTCTCATCGGTTCGAAAGTAGAAAATGTTACTAAATATGAATAGATGTGAATACGATGTGAATAAGATGTGAATACGATGTTACTAAATATGAATAGATGTGAATAAGATGTGAATACGATGTTACTAAATATGAATAGATGTGAATACGATGTGAATAAGATGTGATAGGATGTGAGTAGATATGATAAGATGTGAGTGAATGTGATGAGATGGTGGATGGGATGTGATGTGATGTAAATGGATGTGGATGTGAATGTGATGAGATGTGAATGAATGCAATGAAATGTAAATGAATGCGATGAGATGTGAATGGATGTGAATGTGATGTGATGATATCTAAATAGATGTGATGCGATGTGAATATGATGCGATGAGATGTGAGTATGATGTGATGAGATGTGAATGGATGAGATGTGATGTGAATGGATGTGATGAGATGTAATGTGAATCGGGGTAGATGTGAATGGATGAGATGTGATGTGAATGGATGTGATGTGATGTGATGTGAATATGGATAGATGTGAATGGATGAGATGTGATGTGATGTGAATATGGATAGATGTGAATGGATGAGATGTGATGTGATGTGAATGGATGTGATGAGATGTAATGTGAATCAGGATAGATATGAATGGATGAGATGTGATGTGAATGGATGTGATGAGATGTAATGTGAATCGGGGTATATGTGAATGAATGAGATGTGAGGTGAATGGATGTGATGTGGATATGGGTAGATGTGAATGGATGAGATGTGATGTGGATATGGGTAGATGTGAATGGATGAGATGTGATGTGAATGGATGTGATGAGATGTAATGTGAATCGAGTTAGATAAATGGATGAGATGTGGTGTGAACGGATGTGATGAGATGTGATGTGAATGGATGTGATGTGGATATGGGTGAGATGTGATGAAGATAGATGTGGATAGATGTGATGATATGTAATATGATGTGATTGGATGAAAACAATAGGAATACATGTGATTGAATGTGGAATAAACAATGTGAATTGATGTAAAAGAATGTGGAATAACGAGAAATGATGTGGAACAATGTGGAAAGATGAGAGTTCATTAGAAACTGTATTTATGAAACCTGTTTTTAAATGACCGTTTTATATCAAGAATGTTAGGAAAGCATTTTGACCATCTTGTGAATGAGGTCGTGGTGGAGACCTAATTGATAAAGTTGCAACAGCTAACGGAGTCAACAAAGGACGTCTCGCATAACAAGGTCGGTTGAGCCTCGGTTTGATTTAAATGGTGAGCTTTCCGGTACGATGGATGAGGGACCAAGGAAGCGGCCCCTATGAGTGAAGCGCTAGGTGACTTGCGACGAAGGAGCCTAGAGGGTGCTGACCATACGGTGCTTGGGCTCTAGGTTTCCTGAAGATACCCACGGGTGCATCAAGGAAGAAAATGGAACAAGGTGTTAGAGTTGTTTTTTGAACTCGGGCCTGGATCTGGTTGATTGTCCTTGCTGGTCCTCAACGGATGAGTCCATGGCTCTTTTATATAGATCTGTTGGTTGATCTTGCTGATATTCAACGGAGAGTCCATCTGGATTTTCATAAGTGAATATATTTCCGCGTACTATGAGCCAAGAACTATTGAAAAGGCCCTTGAGTGGATAGGTGGTGGAGTTCTGGTTTATTACACCCACCTGTAATAGTGAATATAAATATAGAGATCATGTTATTAGTCATTTATGTGGATGACTTAATTATCCACTAGTGATAGTTAGTGATGTTGACATACATGATGATAGGACGATTTTAAAATAGAAGTTTTTGATGAAGGATTTGGGTGAGCTATGACATTTCTTGGGTATAGAGGTGATGAGATCATTGTATGAATATGGCACAATGGGAAAAAAACACATCAAGGAAAAGTACACCAGAGAATGCAATACAGAGAATGGAGAGAATTTTAAAATTTTGCTTATACCAAACAAGAGGTAGGTATAATATGATGGTGTTGTCCACTCATGCACTTTAGTGTAGAGATAAGATGGTAATCTATATAGAGTCTAGATGGAGGGCATACTAAGAGTATAGGGAATATATGCTCACAAGCATTGGATGCCTTAGCTTATGTCAACTATGTCCATTTATAGTGCTACATGTGGTCTCGGGGAGTTCACCTAAAAATATGTAAGTATAGCATGTGAGTTCAAATGAAGGGGTTTTTAAATTCAAAATTTTAAGGTAAATTTATAGAAATACATTTATAAGAGCCATTTTTTAAATCGATTTTAAAAGAAACTCCATAAGTCCATAAAGAAAAAGGGGTCATTTGATTCATGAAAACTTCACACGTAAGGGGTTGAACACACGTGATACATAGGGTTTCTTTTAGTAGGGCACCCCTCGAGAAGGTAGTGCAATGGATGCATCCAAGACGTGGGTGGCTATGTTGCATTGATGCAGCTCATTACCTGCGTATTCATAACACATCCCAACTGACCATCGCCCACTAATGATGAAATGACTATCCGAGGGAATATTTCCTATAACTATCAACGGTCATAACTATGACCCCTTCCAGCATCTAAGCTAGGATTCCCACTAAAGATATATTCCCCAATGGATTATCCTCATAATGGAGGCCATACAAATGTGCACTATACACATCAATGTGAGATACATGCTGAGAAATGGCCATTGAACATATACTAACACCCCTCCCCCCTCAATAGACTAACATTAGTTTTTGATTCTCTTGGGACTATTTGGCATGTCACCTCTGTATCTCAAAAATTTTCTCCTTCTATAATCTCCAAGAAGATTGATATCTGACACCTCAGCTTGCAGCTGCATAGCTAGAGTAGCAAAGAAAGTATCCTGCTCTTGAGGCATTGAAACCTGCAGCATATCCAAAGATTCTAAGAGCAGCAGCTCTCTCTAGAAGCAAAACCTTGTTAGCATTTATTTGAAGGGGAGTGTATCCCATGAACCTTGACAACACCTTCAAGGCAAATATTGGCAACTCTTCAGCATCTTCAGAGAAGTTCATGTGGAATGCACAGAACACAGCCTTATCCAATGTAGGCAAGTAGTGCATGAGAGCAGATGAAGGCCTTCTTGACCTAGTGTCTGTAGATTTCACTTTGCTGCCTCTAGCTCTTCCTAGAAAATCATCCTTATCAAGCAATTCAATCTGCAAGACAAAAACCTCAATTTAAAAAAATTACAATCACAATAACAATTTACAAAAGATTAAATGGAAGCTACCTTCTGCAACTCATCCTCAATTACTACTTTGTCTTTCATCAAGTTGCATGAGCCAACCCTTTCCACTTTATCAGAATCTGCCTGAAGCTTGAAATCTCTGGCAAAAGACTCAATACCTAACTCAATAAGCCTGTTCTCAAAATCCTCATCTCTAAGGGAAGGTTTCCCCTCATCCACTTTTTTAAGGCATAAGGCAAGTGCATCAGCAGAAGTAGGGATAAATGATTGGTCAGATGTTTGCAAATCAAAAACTCTTCCTTTGACTCTACTTCTGTATCAATAAAGTCTTTGGCCACTTCACAAGCTTCTGAAATTGCTGCAATACAGTAGTCTTCTCTGATATTGAAGAGACATTGAAGAAAGGACAGAGGAATAAAATCTTTCTCATTGATATAGAAGAAAGGAAGATTTGGAAGAGTAACAAAAGATTCAGATATGCTTGCTTCCTCTGAGGGCTCTTCAATAATAGTGAAAGCCCTAAATTATGCAACATCAAGATGGGCACTTTCTCTCTCCTCAGCTTGAACATCAATTTCTTCCGCCTCTAAAATCTCACTTTTCTCTAACTTTGAGACTGTGGTGACATTTAAATTTTCTTCCTCATTCTCTGCATCAATTTCTGGTTGTTGCTCTTTATCCTGTATTTCTGCTTTCAAAAATAGGAAGAAAAGAAAGGAGACATCCTTGGGGACAAGGTTGCAATGCTTTTTATGGATTGGACAAGAAATGGATGAAGGGCATGTGAAAGAGGTTCTATTTGAAAATCTACTGAATCTCTTTGTAACTTTGGCTTTCTCCACTGACAGCTGTGTAAAATCTGTAAGGTGACAAAAATCATGGTCTCCGATACGAAAACAATGAGCTTCAATTGACATTTCAAATTGTTTGTACTCATCTTCAAGAATGTCCTTAAGCTTCAACAAACATCTGAAAGAGAAAACCTTGGATTGAATATCTCCACTGCATCTACGTATATCTTCATATCATGACCATCTTGCAAAATAGCATTCAACAATTTTTCACTTGGGCTTTCTTCAACAAGTTCATGTCGACCCGCAACACTTTTACTCATTGAGATATTTGAAAAAAATGCTCGAATAGTTCTGATGAGCCCGAACGAAGCGAAAATGAAAGGTCCAAAAGTTTTGGAATTCCTTTATCGCTTGGTGCGGGCTTTGGCAATTCCAAGGTCCCAAAAAAAATATAGAGTTTTGCAAAATAGGGCTAGGTAGACACTATGGTGCACAGCTTGATTTGACAAAAATAAGTGGGAAAAAAAATTGAAAGAGAGCTTTTAAGAATATTTGTAGCGTGATAAAAACACCTTAAATAGTGACGCCACGTGGCAAAAATGATTACATGACACGTGTATCCAACGGTCCTTTGTACGACAGATTCAAGGTATAAAATGTTAATTTTGTTGAAAATATTTCTAATTTTCACCAACACTGTATCAAGCGAGATCAGTCCACCTTTTTTCCCCAAACCTCCTTTTACATTTCTTACCCATATCAAGCAATTGCACGTTTCCACGAGATTTGGATTCCTTCAATCGCTTCGTTCCGGCTTTTTCTGGATTGCTCGAATCAAGCGATATAGCTCATCCGATATTTTTGGATTTGCCTCATCGCTTCGTTCGAGACTGCTTCATTTGTTATTTCCTGAACCACGCGATTATCCCTTTCCAACACATTTGGATTCGCTCTATCGCTCCGTTCGGGCCACTTTATTTTTTTATCTCATTATTCAAATCACTTCCATCGGGTCTCTTTTTCTAAGCTCCAATGGCAAGGACAAAACAGACTGCAAGGAAAGTCTACCCACCTTTGGAGACTGAAAAAGCTGAGGACAAACCAGGACCTTCCAAACAAGAAAAGCCTCTTCCAAAGCCTCGTGCGAGGGCGACAGCAAGAAAGAGATTAAATTATCAGGTGAAGTCCTTAAGAGAGATAAGAGCAGCACAGAAATCTACTAGTCTTCTCATCCCTCGACTACCATTTACTCGGGTTGTCAGGGACATATCAGAAAGGTTAGTTGGTAAAATGAGAAACACAAATCTTGAGAAAGTGCGATGGGAGACCCAGGCCCTTATGTGTCTTCAAGAGGCTGCCGAAGATTTTTTAATCGACTTTATGAATGATGGATACATTGCTGCTGCATTTGCTCATAGGATCACTCTCATGAGCAAAGATTTTGTGCTTGTGTCCAGACTTAGATATAAGTTTGACAAAGCTTTGGAGCCCATTCCAAGTCAAGATATGAGAGCTTTTGAAATTCTTAATATCCCTCCAGCAAGGCAACCCAAACAATCAGTTGTTATTGAAGATATTTCTCATACTTATGGTACAAGAAAAGCTCAGGATATCAAAGAAGAAGTTGAGAAAGAGAGAGAGCAGGAGAAGATAACAGAGGATGCCATTCTTTTTAAGCAAGCTGAAATTCTCCATGCATCCAATTCAGAGCTTTATCAGAATGTGACAGGTCAAATGATAGTAGATGTGTCCATGCATGGAGAGGATGAGGTTTATTGTGACATTGCCCCTGAAGACACAAGCATGCTTGTTAATCACAATATTGAGATATCTGACACAGTCCTCTTCATCTGTCTAAGGTTTGTGTGGATTTGCTTCTACTTTCTTGATGAGTTTCTCAGACTCCATATTTTGTTGACATGTTTTGTTTATGTCTCCAGATGTCTTATGAGGGATCTTCATGAATCAATGGCTATCCAAGTGACCATTCTTGATCCCCTTGTTACACAGTGCCTTTTCAATAGGCAAGGGGATCTTGCAAGTTTTCTAAAAAACTTTGATATGCTTACCTGCAATTACATTGTATACCCTTATGTTGAAGTGTAAGACTCATACTCAATTATCTTTTGCATATAATAGACATTACAATATTCATAACTAATTGCAGTTTTCATCTTATCACAGAGGCCATTGGAGTCTTATTATCTTCAATCTTTTGGATAGAGATGTGATTTTTATGAATTCTTTGGCATCCATTCATGGGAGAAGTAAAATGTAAGAATCAACTTTTCCATGGTTTATGTTCCACAACAATTTTTGTATGTTTTCAATTATATGGTTGACCCTCGATATTTTATGCTTGCAGTGCTGCCAAACTTATCTTGAGTTTTCTAGGTTCTACCTATGTAGACTACAAACTTGAAGATTTTAAGTACTACAATCAGGAAGTTTCTTTGCAGAAAGACTCAACATCTTGTGGATGGATGGTGCTTGCAAATGCTTGGAGATATCTTGAGTCAAGATTTAGAATGACAACACTTACTGTAAGTTCATGAATGCAAACCATTGATTGATTTAGTGAATACATTTAGTGACCTATTTTCTTATTTTCTTATTTTCTTTTGTCTTAGTTGCATGAGTATCCAGATTCTTGGGTAAGTTGGGTAAGGGAGAAGGCAGTGTCCATGGTTTTGAACAGATCCATCAATCCATATGATCCTGATTCCCCCTTTCCACCTAATAAAGAAACCAAGGATACAACTTCAAAGAAAAGGAAAAGGGAGAAGAAGGAAAGCAATGTCAAGGATGACTCATCCAAAAAGGAAAAGACCTCTGCCAAAGAGAAGAAGAAAAGAAAGAAGAGCCCTACTAAGAGCAGATCTTCCAAGGTGAAAAAGAGCCATTCTAAAGAGAAGACCCATTCTAAAGGAAAGATCCCTCAGGCTACAGAGAAGAGCCATACCCCTCCTGCTCTATAGAGAAGAGCCCTACCTCTCCTGCTAAAGAGAAGAGCCCTACCCCTCCTGCTAAAGAGAAGAGCCCTAGCCCTCTTGCTAAAGAGAAGACCCCTAGCCCTCCTGCCAAAGAGATGAGCTCTTCACCAGCTCAAGGGAAGACTCCTATCAAAGAGAAGATCCCTAGTCCTCCTGCCAAAGAGAAGAGCTCTTCTCCAGCTCAAGAGAAGACACCTATCACAAAGAGAGGTGTCAAAGAGAGGACCCCTGTCAAAGAGAGGACCCCTGTCAAAGAGAGGAGTGCTACTAAAGGTCTTCCGTTTCACTCTCCAGTTAAATTTAAAATTCAGAAGCGTCGTTTATCCAACAAAGATAGTAAGAGGGCAAATGTTGGCTCTCCATTAAATTTCTTTTTCATGTTCCCCAAGAAGACTGCCAAGTCTCCAAGGCCAACCTCCAAAAAACCTTCTCCAAAACCAGACCCCACTGCCAAATCTCCCTCGCCAACACCTAAAGGTCTTAGAGAAGAGCCCAAATTACCACCATTTGAGGAATTCACTCTAAAGTCTTCCTCTCCAACACCTCAAGAGCTGAAAACTCCAGAACTTGAACCTCAATTAGCAAAATTTGATCGAAGCAAACAGAAGAGAGAAAGATTCTCTAAAGATGCAGGGTCATCTCATGCCAAAAGGAAAGTTGATTTTGTTGAGTGATTCCACCAATTGGCTTTTGTTTTGTTCATTTTGTCCATATGAACACACCCTTTTTGGGACAATATTCTGTACTTAAATTCAGTATCAATAATTTGATATTCAACTGTTAAACCTTGTTCTGTGTTGCGAACAATATGTTAACCATTTTTAAGAAGAAGTCAAGACGAAATTTAGCAGAATATATTGATTACATTATTGGAGAAATCCTTTTCAACCATACAAACTTGCCCTTGCAAGTCACTCAAATACAACTTTTTTTGGGGGGAGACATGTGATGCATGAGGTTACACTCTCCATCCTTGTACTGACAACAATATCATCTACTTTGAATCTATATTCAGGTGATATTTCATCCAGAAACTCAAGCGACTCTCTTACATGTTGTAGTCGCCAGTTTGATGTTACTATGAGTTTCCTGGGATCTATGAATGGATGGACTATGATGTTAAATTCAAACTCTGGACAATTCTCTTCAGAATCCAAAGGGACCCAACTACCAAGCTTGCTTTTCCATCTCCTATAGTCATAGCCCAAAACTAGGGATTGGCGACACAGTTGGTATGAGATAGACAAAGAATTTGGGCTTACTCTACAACTGATATTATCCCCCATATGAAAAGTTTCCTTGGTACTCCATCCTTCTCCAAGTACAGTGTCCAGATCAGTCAGAGATAGTCTTCTATTAAGCCACATCGTTCTTGTCCTCTCCAATTCCATTGTTTTGAAACATGCCACAAAGACATGTATAGGGAAGAACCATTGAATTTTTATCCTTCTTGAAATCCTTCCAGGAGACATAGCTTTAAGAATATCATCTTTGATTTTGGATTTGAAGCTTGTTATGGTATTTGGATCAGGAACTTCCCATTCCAGTGACATTAATGTGGGAATAGGTATGTCATATAATTCTCCATGAACACCTTCTCTTGATGGAATCCTGTATTCTGCAAAATACACAAATAAATCCACTGATTTGTAAAATGAAGGTGGTTTGTCTGCATACATGACATCTACAATCCCCTTGTGAATTGCTTTGAATGTGCCACTTAAGCTCTCAACAAGCTGCCACTCCACAGCTGTTGACGGAAAGATAACTGAAATTGAACAAACAATAAATATATCAGAAGGAGAAATATTGTATTGTATCAAATAGATAAAGTTTTGTTGAATTACAGTAAGAATGGAGAATTGGATGTTCATCCAAGTTCAAAACCATGTCTTTGGCCATGTAGACATGTTGAACTTTTGCAAGCCAGCCATTGTCGGTCACTTTGAAGGCAAGAACACGACCTTTCCAATGGGATTTCACTTCATTTCGCTTGGTTCTTTTCACCCTGTGGGAACCTTTGCAAGAGGGAAGCATTGTTACCCAATCATTCACACGAAAAGACATGGGTTTCCAAACACCATCTTCTCTCGTGTTATGAAAATCACAAGAAGTTATATTATGTGAAGGACGACATGAGGACGCCATTGAAGCTCACAGATGAGAGAAAAATAGTGAATCTTTTGAAAGTGTAAAGAAAGGAGAATAAACCATATGCCAAAATGAAGGGAAGGTGGAAAGTAGACGTTTGAAAAAATTTGGTGATTTGTCATTAATAGCGTTGTTTTCAAGGCCTGAAAAGAGGATTTCGTATCTTCCTGCTTGATTTTTTGAAATATAAAATGGAACAAGATGTCACTATTTTGGACCCAAACTTTAATGATTAGCCATCGTAAACGTCTAAATTTAGCCGTTTTAGTCATTCGCCACTAAAATAGAACCGTTAAGAAAACATTTAGAGGAGACAAGAATGCCATACTTTTGTATACGTGTCAATTCACAATTGGACAATTTCTTAATCCTTAGATTAACAAACAATCCTTTTCTAGCCGTTTTTGGCCCTAATGCAGCCTTATACTCTACTTCAATTGAGGAAAGTGCCACTGTGGGTTGCTTCTTGTGCTAATCCTAGAGAACACACCGGATCCAAGTGAAAAGCAATATCCAAAGACCAACTTTCTGGTGTGATAATCTCCAGCCCTCTCAAAGTCACAATATCCCACTAAGGAGCCAGCATACATGTATGTATTTCCGTTACTCTGGTACCTTTGATGTATCTGAGCACACACATTGCTACATGCCAATTACTTTTCCTTGGTTTGTTGGAGAACCTACTCAACACACCAACTACATAATAAATGTTTGGTCTAGTGTTTCACAATAAAATCAGACTTCCAACAAACGAGCTTCTTGTAAATCTTTATGTCAGCCCAAGCTGAAGTGTCCTTAGAAGAAAGCCTAGAGTTTACCTTCATCGGTGTACTTATTAGTTTGTAGTGTGTCATACCAAATGCCTTCAAGATCTCTATTTCTTACTTCTACTAAGAAATCGGAAGATCTTGTCAAGACCTTGATCCCCAAACAATAATGCAAGAGCTCTAAGTCTATCATCACAAACTCAGAGCTAAGACTTTCTTGTGTTTACTGAATCAAATCTTCATGGTTGCCTGTGATAATCAAGTCTACCATACAAAGAACAACTATCACATATTTGCCATCCTTTCTGAGTACATAAAAGTTAGCAGCATATGCACTTCTAAAAAGAACAATATTTTTGAAAAAAGTATCTATTCGTTGGTACCATGCCCTTGGGGCTTATTTCAGCCCGTATAAAGCCTTCTTCAACCTACAAACCTTATTTTATGATCCAAATAGTTCAAACCTTGCCGATTGAGTGACATACACCTCCTCCTTGAGATGTCCATTCAAAAAATCTGATTTTACATCCATTTGAAAAATTGGCCACTTCTTATTAGCAGCAGCCAAGGTGGGTACTGTGCCAATAGTGGTCATTCGAGATGTTACAGAAAAGGTTTCATTGACATCAAAAACTTCCACTAGTCAAAAACCTTGTGCAACTAGCCTAGCTTTGTATTTCTCCAATGAACCATCGAATTTATACTTAGCTTTTTCCATACCCACTTGGTGCCAATTACCTTTAGCTTTGGTGGCCGATCAACGAGCTTCCAAGTGTTATTTTAAATGATGCTATCATACTCTGACTACATTGTTGCCTTCCACTTTGGATTTACCAAAGCTTCTTCTACATTTGTGGGATCCTTCACTAAATCCATTATCTCAGCAAATGAAGGTTATATTGACACAATGTGTTCAGAAGACCTTATCTGCTCCTCCATTCTCTTTGAGCTGCGTAAGCCATCTGCTAAAGTTTTTGCAACATCAGGTGGGGGGTTGCGATCATCAAAGAGATGCCTTACCCATGTAGAAAGTGGATTTCCTTCAGGTGCATGGGCAAGGTGGCGTAATTTTTTAGAGCTTTCATCATCCAAAAACTCCTCCTCCTTCAGTTTTCTTGTGCTTGGGCTGGGCACATGGTGGATTATTTCTCCATTTGATGATAAAGTGGACAGATCCACTAAAACATGTTAGGGGCACATCAACGTTTTCTAGCAGCATTTCAGTAGCGCTTTTTTTGTCGGGATGTCGAGGATTCCATTTGTTGCTCCGCGCAAAATTTTGCTGCTAAATAGCGCTGTTAACAATGATATTTTGCTGCTAGGGTTTATAGAAGCGAAATTACGCTACTGAGCAGCATCTTTAGCAGCAAAATTTCGTATATATTGTGATTTCACTGCTCAGCAAGTGAAAATAACAGCAAAATTACGCTGTTGTTTTCACTCCATGAAATTCCAGAGAGTTATTGAATCTTGAATTTTAAAAATACATGTCACATACACATAGAAAATGATATATAGTTTTTAAAAAACATCCATTAAAACCCTTGGAGCCATGTTTTGAGCAAAAAAACAGATAGTTGAAAACTTTTGAGAAGCGAAACAATGTCAAGATCATGAATCTATCCCATCTTGTAATAAATCCATGTGTTGCTTCATCAATGTCTATATCTAATGGAAGCTCAATGAAAAGATGGGGTTCCATATCAATATCAATATCACTATCATGCTTGCATTTACATTGCAACTCCACTTGATTCATCCTTCCGAAAGAAGACAAGTTCTGCATTAAAGGTCAACATGGCTGGTAATAGTTCATATGTCTTTATTTCCCAGGCAAAACAGTTGGTGAATACATATAATTGTCCATTTGCATGACTTTACCAACAAGAAGAAGTCAAGTAGGTCTTGGAACGTCCAAATGTATGTATCTTCTTTTCTTTTCTTTTCTTTTTCTTAATTACATTTTCATTTCCGTTGGTTTGCACCCGAGCATCTTTCATTTAGTCTTCAAACAAGACAAATTGTACAGCAAAGAGACTGACGACTTGCATTTACATTGCAACTCCACTTGATTCATCCTCCCGAAAGAAGACAAGTTCTACATTAAAGGTCAACATGGCTCGCAATAGTTCATATGTCTTTATTTCCCAGCCAAAACAGTCGGTGAATACATATAATTGTCCATTTGCATGACTTTACCAACAAGAAGAAGTCAAGTAAGTCTTGGAACGTCCAAATGTATGTATCTTCTTTTCTTTTCTTTTTTCTTTCTTAATTACGTTTTCATTTCCGTTGGTTTCCAATGTTCACCTTAGATAAGTTCAAATAATTGGGGCAATAAAAGGGACACAAAAGAAAAATGAGAATATGCATGTAAATTATTATGGACCTCAAAAGTTTCGAAGCCCATGTGTCTAGTTTGAAACCACAAGATTCTGGGCCTTTTCGTATGTCCTTTTTAGTGGAAGAAGAAAACATTTCTCCCAAAAACTCTAATTAAAAGATGCCTTAGTCTTAGCTACTTTTCTCTTCAAAAATATACACAGCATATGGTTTCATAAGGAGTTTGTTCAAAACCTTGACCATTAACTTCAACATAGGTCAAAAATTTGATTGTTTTTTTTTTCCATTCCTGAGTGTGGACAATGCAACATAAGACAGTTTGTTACTAGCACTATTATCATTTAGTATGTACTTTCAAAGGAAAATTGGTAGAATAGTTCAAAATCCTATGTGTGACCTAGCTTTGATCATGTTATCATCATTTCCTATTCTTTGATATTGCATTTATAGGTTTAAAAGCCCATGACATAAGTTTCTTTTTTACTAGTAGTTTTCTTTGCAGAATCTGATGTCTTCTCTCTCTCTCTCTCTCTCTCTCTCTCTCTCTCTCTCTTTCTCTCTCTCTCTCTCTCTCTCTCTCTGTCTCTCTGTGCTCTATTTCACCCTTTTCTATTAAATAGGCAGTAAGAAGGCCTTAAAGTCATGAAGGGGCCTCACTAGTAATGACATAGAGTTCTCTTTTTGCATAAGGAAATAATGAGAAATACAATCCTTTTTTAAAGTCTCTTTGAAAAGGAAGATACTAGGGTGGAATAACGTTTGTATTTACATGACTTGCCTACAAGTTAGAAAAAGCATAGTAAGTATGCATTGGGTGTCACAGATCTAATTTTCTAGGAAAATAGAGTTTTAAAGAAACTTTTCAAGAATTGATTAAATCAAAAAACTCATCAAATACCACATGATCAACATATTGAATGATTGAGTGAAACAAATAAAAATACTTAGCTCACAAAGCACGACTCCAAGATTGGGTGCAATCATCCCCCCTCATGTGTGTGGCCTCTTCCCACACATGAGTATTTTCGAGATACTTTGTTCCAAATTAGGCCATGGCCTCCAAAAATACAAAAAGGTGCTTTTCTTGCACGGCACTCTATTATGCTCAAAATAGAGTGCCTTTAAATTGAGGCTATGGTTTAAAGCATATCACGATTTATAAAAATATTAAAGATCCAGTCTATGCTTGATAAACTAAGGCTTTCCAATTAAATCAAATTGTGCACAAGCTAGCATATGTATATACAAAGCTTGTTTACAAAAAATATGGTGTGTTAAGTAATAAATTTGTGCAATTCCTTCTCAATCTTCAGTATCCTCTTCACCTATAAAATAACCAACAATAAATTGGTGAAAAAACATTCCATAAGTATACAAACAATGTTCACACACATGTTTGCTAGGCATAAGTAACCCAGGAATCACTTGTCTATACAAACCAACTGAAACAAACATTGGAGGTCCCAAACATACGTCAATATCCACCACACGTATTAATATTTATAATAGCATCACCCGTGATATTAATATAATGTAGCTTGACGTGAAGATAATCCAAGCGTCCCCGAGTTATTTAATAGGGTAGAATAATATTTTTAAGAGGGCTTAAAATATATTCCCATAACATTCCCTCTTGCTTGAGTTTGCAATGGCCCTCAATTGTCGGTTTGTTGAAAGAACGAAGGATCTCAGGGAAAGCACGAAAATATTTCTCAGGCACCCATCTTGCATATTTTAATTTTCTGTGTCTACCTGTTGTTATGTTGTCATGTGATTCTCTTCAAAAAAATTACCGGTTCTAAAGAATCACAAGGCTTAGGCTTCCTTTGAATTAAAAGTTCATATAATTGTTTTACAACCATAAGATCTAGGTGCTTTTTACATTATCTAATATCTTCTCAATCAATTCACCATAGAGTTACAATTGGTTTTAAGTTTGAACTCCTTTGTGTCTACCCCTTGTCATTTTCTCATGTGATTCTCTTCAAAATTTTGACTGGTTCTAAAGAATCACAAGCCTTGAAATTCCTTTAAAGTGTTGATTTCAGAATAATGAGCATGTTTTATGTCTTAAAATTAAATTGTTGATTCCGTTTAAATGTACGCATCTTTATGTAGCTACTATTTGAAATTCGTCAAGAATTTCGCTTAAATTGTTATACATCACACGACTCATCCTTACCCTATGAGGGTCAGAAGTAAAAACTTGCAAAGAGCAATTATAATACTTATGACAAAGAGGAGAAAAATACTCAATAATAGTCATGGGCTAGAGCCCACCAAAAATAGTGATAGGCTATAGCCCACCAAAAAATAGTGATAGGCTATAGCCCACCAAAAAATAGTGATAGGCTATAGCCCACCAAAAAATAGTGATAAACCTGCACAAGATACACCCTTTAAACCATGTGGAAATAAAGGAACCACACGAATCTCTGGAAAATGATTCCACTGGTTATCGGATTGGATGCAAGACATGCATCCCTTACCCTATGAGGCTCGCAAATTCAAACCTACAAAGAGCAATTATAATACTTATAGCACAGAGGAAAAAAATACTAAAAAATAGTCATAGGCTATAGCCCACCAAAATAGTGATAGCCTTGCACGAGATACACCCTTTAAACCACGTGGAAATAAAGGAACCACATGAATGTCTGGAAAGTTAAAAAATAAGCCCCTTTTAAACCGAGTGAAAATAAAGGTACCACATGCACCAGGGATATAGATACATGATCATGTGCCTCACAGTTCACTTTGGATATAATCCCCTTGCTCTAGTTGCTCAATTTCTCTCTACTAATTTTAAAATAACCAGTAGAGGAAGGCCACAAAGACATGATGGGGTGTCCTCCGTAGTAGTGATACCACATAGTCCTATTTTTGCATAAGAAAATAATGATAAATACACTCCCTTTCTAAAGTCTTTTTGAAGAAAGGTACTAGGGTGGAATGACTTTTGTATTAAAATGAGTTACGTAGTATGTAAGTAATGACTTACATGACTTATCTACAAGTTAGGAAAAGCATAGGAAGTATGCATTAGCACACAACTCTTAGTAGACTTGTGGAAAGTTATGGAAGTCATTTAAACAAAAAAAGAAAGCCACTTCATGAATGATTTTAGACATTTGTTGAATAAACCTATTTTGAAAATGAATTTAACTTAGTCCTCTCTGTGCGTGCATGCGTGCATGGAAGGGGTCACTTTCTACATACCTAACGTAGCACCTAAGTGCACGAAGGGGTTACATGACTTACATGCCATATACATGTAAGAGAGGATTAAACAGATATTTTTTTCATGTAATTTATTTAGGTAGATCTATAGAGCGAGGTTTTGACTTTAGAATCCAAAGATGTGTACTTACAAAAATAGTTACATGCTTATACATGTTCTATATGGGTTTTTGATTTTACTCAGCTTATGAAAAGAATTCAAAAAGGATGCTCCCTTTCTCTTTGACATTACTAACCCTTCTTCTTTTCAACAACGTTTTGAAGTAAGGTATGAGTGTAAAACCCATATACTTTGTATTTGCATAAATTAATAAAGAAGTCATATAAATGTTCGATAATGTGCATGGAATATAGCCCATTGTTTTGCATTCCCATTTCTTTAGGTCTCCAAAGAAGACGTGCTATGCAAGAAAGTTCCAATTTCCATGTAAAAGTAATCAACTTTTATGCATACCTTTATGCATGAAATTCAAATATAATAAAAATCACACTTTTATAATAAAATAATCAACTTTTATGCATACCTTTATGCATGAAATTCAAATATGATAAAAGTCACACTTTTATAATAAAATAATCAACTTTTATGCATACCTTTATGCATGAAATCCAAATATGTTAAAAGTCACACTTTTATAATAAAATAATCAACTTTTATGCATACCTCTATGCATGAAATCCAATTATGATAAAAGTAACACTTTTACAATAAAATAATCATCTTTTATGCATACATCTATGCATGAAATCCAAATATGATAAAAATAACACTTTTATAATAAAATAATCAACTTTTATGCATACCTTTATGCATGAAATTTAAATATGATAAAAGTCACACTTTTATAATAAAATAATCAACTTTTATGCATACCTTTATGCATGAAATCCAAATATGATAAAAGTAACACTTTTATAATAAAATAATCAACTTTTATGCATACCTCTATCCATGAAATCCAAATATGATAAACTTTTATGCATACCTCTATCCATGAAATCCAAATATGATAAAAGTAATACTTTTATAATAAAATAATTAACTTTTATGCATACCTCTATGCATGAAATCCAAATATGATAAAAGTAACACTTTTATAATAAAATAATCAACTCATGCACACTTCTATGCATGAAATTCAATTGTGATAAAAGTAACACTTTTATAATAAAATAATCAACTTTTATGCATACCTCTATGCATGAAGTCCAATTATGATAAAAGTAACACTTTTATAATAAAATAATCAACTCTTATGCATACTTCTATGAATGAAATTCAATTGTGCTCAAAGTAACACTTTTACATTAAAATAATAATCTTTTATTCATACCTCTATGCATAAAATCTAATTATGATAAAAGTAACACTTTTATGTTAAAATAATAATCTATTATACATACCTCTATGCATGAAAATCAATTATGCATAATATAAAAATAAATTTCTCTATGAATATCTTCAATTAATCTAGGATGATAATTCCTAGAATATGGTAGGAAGTCCTCTTTTCATGCTTTGAATGAAATTATTTTATGTAATTTTTATAAAAATTTTGCCATAGCTCCGCTGCTATGACTGATAAATTTTAATTTTTTCTAAGGGATAAAGCTTATCATTAAGAAATAATTAGAATGATCCCTAATTGGATTAATAATCCATAATGGATTGAATCATCAATATTCATGAAATACATAAACTAAAAGCATAGAAAAAAGCCATTAATTTGACCTCAAGTATAGATTAATCTTGGATTAAGGAAAAGCTTTATGAAAAGCTTCAATTGGATTGAGAATGGGTCAAGAGTATGACCATTTCTTGAGTGAGAGAGAGAAATTTCATAAAAACCATTTGAATTAAGCATAAATGGAAATTTATGTAATCATTAATCAATTAACTTCAATAGCATTCATCAAATTATGTAACTCTTCACTACCATTCATCAATTAACTTCAATAACATTCAAAAACCATTCCAATTAAGCTTCTCAAGCTTGAGAGGGGTTGAGAAGAGAGAAACATTGAGAAATTATAGAAAATGATCAAAATTCACTAATTACCTTACAAATTGCTTGATTCTTTGTTCACGGTAGAGGCCCCCAACCAATCAATTGGTTAAGTATGTTGATGGAGCTACCAATGGGAATTGAAGAAAGAGGGAAGCTCCAAAAACTAGTGAATTATTAATGAATTCACAGTTCTTGGCTTAGGTGGAGTAGAGTAACGATGCATAAACACTATATATTTTTCAACAAGGGGGAGGCTTCTATTTATAGGAAAAATTGAGCTCCTAACCAAACAAACTGATTCTAGAATTTTCTAAATCAGTTTGGTCAATATTTGACCATTTTTAGGTCAGTTAAGCTAACTTTTTGGAACTAGACTTGAATGAGGAGAGAGGAGAGATGAAATATCTCAATTTTTATGAGTTTAAAACTCATTCAAGCATGTGAAATATGCACCTCTTTTAAAGAACTCCCCTTCCTTACATATGTGTCAAAATGGAATCATTATACTCAAAATATCTCATATTTTTAATATTGCTCATAGTTTTTTACTAATAAACCTTATACATTTTCAACTCTTCATTTATGTGAAATATGCACCTCCTTTAAAGAACTCCCCTTCCTTACATATGTGTCAAAATGGAATCATTATACCCAAAATATCTCATATTTTTAATATTGCTCATAGTTTTTTACTAATAAACCTTGTATATTTTCAACTCTTCATCTTATGTGAGCATTTACTCATTTTTGGATACCCAAAATATCTCATATTTTTAATATTGCTCATAGTTTTTTACTAATAAACCTTGTACATTTTCAACTCTTCATCTTATGTGAGCATTTACTCATTTTTGGGTATCTTCTTTTACAAATTGGATTTATCTCCTCCCTACACATGGATTGATGCTATTGGCCCATAGGAACCTTAATTGGACCATAATCCAAAAATTTCTGAAAATCTAGACCCTTAGGCTAAGGTCCTTTATACTCATTTCCAATTAATTCCAATTGCACATTGGAAAGTTCTTTTTGAATTTCTATTTCAAGGGAACTTATTTTAATACGATGAGATAATTTTCTATCCAAAAATATTAAAAATCTGAATATTCTCTCTCTAGAATATTTTCTCTCTCTAAGTTCAAACAGTTAGAAACAAGTCTTTTATATTTCTGAAGAGGGATTGATTACAGGGGAAGATGCTGAACATTTTGAGAGGCTGGGGAGGAATCTTACAGCTACAAAACGATTGGGAATAAAAGTTACCGACTGCACTTTGGGCTTCTTTTACAAGGCCGCAACCAATGTTATCCCTTTCAGTTTAACCTATGGTAATAAAGAGGTCATGCCCATGGAGTTCTTAGTTCTAAGCTTACGTGTTGCAATACAAGAAAAGCTCACTGGAAATGCCTTAAGTTGTCGCCTATTTGAGCTTGAAAAGCTTGACAGAACATGCCTTTTAGTAGTATACAACACGATTATCAAGAAGTTAAGGCGTAAACAGTGGTTTGACGACCAGCTTAAAGATAAACAGATGAATGAGGGCGACATGGTCCTCTTATTCAGTGTACCAAGACACATAAAAAGAAGCTTAAGCTCAGAGGCTTATGACCATTCATAGGCAATTGAGATAACAACACAAGGCACACTGCACATTGAAACACTTGATGGTGCTAAGATGGTTGGTTACTTCAATGGTAGCAAACTAAAACACTACTATGGCCCTCTCATAGAGGCTACCTTAAAAGACATCCGTGATAAAAAACACAACGAAAGAAAGACCATGAGGATATGAAATGAGCTACATAAGAAGAAGCTAAATCAAGGCAAGCAAAGCTTAGGCAAAGACATATCATGGTCAATATGGCCCAAGTGGTCGACCTTGAAGAAGAAGATTGGGAGGTAAATCCAGCTTGGTTGTGGTTAGTGGGAATGACCACGCCGACAAGCTTTGTCCAAAGATTAGCTCTTGTTGATACAAGGGCTAGTTACAATTTGATGTCTTATGAAACTTGGTGTTCCCTTGGGAAACCCTCACTCAAAGAGACCCCTACCATTGTTACCATTGTGGCATCATAGCATGTTCATTGTGTAGGCACAGTCACACTTTTATTCTATATTGAAAATAACCCCTTGGAAGGGAAGTTCTATGCAATGCCTATAGGAGCAATGTGTGAAGAGATGCTTGCAAGGGGTTGGATGGGACATAACTGGTGCAACATCAACTGGGATGCACGGACAGCGACCCTACAGCTAGCCTCTAGCTAAGTTACTATCCTCATGTGACGAATGAAGAGCCCATACCCACTGCTTCCCCATGCCAAGCACTCCCTATTTCACCACCTAACATCATCCCATCACCTCACCCCTATCAATCCATCCCCCCAAAAAAGAGTTCGCTTCTGATTCCAACCACATCAATTCCTCTCACACCCACACCACCACCATGCACGACAGCAAACCCCGCTCACATTGCCACCTCACAAGCTGCTGCCCCACCAACTAGCACTTACAAAACTAACACTTCTAACACTACTAACAAAAATCCACAAGGCTTACCATCTCGCCTTTGGGTACCAAAGAAGCTTCGCAATACAAGGCTATTATGAGGGCAAATCTAAATTGTGGATCCCCAAAAGATCCAACCATCCCCTTCGTCCAGTGGCACCCAAAGCTCCTCGTCCCCCATGTTCGCAACCAATTTGCCAATTGAAAGCCTATAGGGGGTACAAGACAAACGCATGTCCAAGTGCTCTCCACGGAGTTCCATCCCTTAACTAAACCTTCAGCTATACCCAAAACCAACTCTCAAGTGGATCCCCAAACCTCTCCTACAATCCCAACACTTCTACGAGGGTAACCATCATATTTGGATGCCCAAATCTCCCCAACCTCAACTTCCCCCCCATGTCACTCAACAGTCCCATATCCTTGAATGGAAACCCTAGGCAACATTCACTATAAAGATTGCCCAAGACAAAGGACAGTAAAATCTCCACGGTAACACTACAACCCCCCTACTACCACACTGATAAAGCTAATTACTGATATACCTTCAACATCAGCAACCCTCACAACTATCATGTTGTGAGGATGCAACAATAGAGTAAAACAATGCCATCATCGGCTCTTTCAGTCTCTAATACTTCCTTACCACCTACCTCACAATCCCTCCAGGAAGTGATAACAACCTCGCCATCACCCAATTGGAATCGATTCCTTACTTTGGTGAATTGGGCATGCGGTCAGTACAAAACCTGTAATGGGGTCCTGGCAGCATAGCCTTTGGGTACAAAACCTGCTTCAGGGTGCCCAACCAAAATAAATAATGCTATGGGCATTCCTTGTAGGTTTTGAAGTGCCATGGTCATTTCAAAACTACCCCAGCCATTCCAAATCTTGCTTGAAAGCCCCCACCCATTCTGGAAGTGCCACGACCATACCAAAACTCCCTCAAATCCCTTGAATGTTCGTTCCATCTGCCATGGCTATTCCATTTTGATTTCATGAGCGAATGTCGTTCCCCTCTCCAAATCAAAAGCCGTAACCATTTGTTTAACTTGCCGCACCTATTTGTTCTTGATTCTCTGATGTTATGCCTGTTCGCTTGTCTTCCCGCCCCGTTCGCTTCCATTGCCCAACTACCACGGTCGTTCATTCCATCTACCATGGTCATTTGCTCTACAAGTGCCACAGCCATTCCCTCAATTTTCCATGGCCGTACCCTTCTGCCAAACCTATAAATAAGGGCCCCACCCCCTTCATTTCCTCACTTTCAACTCTTGCCTTAGCTAAACTATTGCCAATTTTACTCTTGAGCTTTCACACTCACCCACCAGCCAGCATAATGTCAAACACATCCGACTCCTCCTCCAGGGAAGTTCTCCGTTACACTTATATTAGGAGAAAGCAACCTGCAAGTGGCCACTTTGAGTAGTATGCAAAGCACCCAACCCAGATCTCACATCAGATGTGGCCGCCGCTAAGGAGTACACAAAGCACCCAACCTAGCTCTCTCATCTAGGAGAAGATCTCATGAGGTAGACTAATGGGCAGACAGTGCATTCCCTGGTGAAAAATAATCACAAGGTGGAGCACAAGCTCCTTTATTACATTGGTCCGTGTTACAAGGCCATAGCCTTAGATCCCGTTGTGGTGTAAAAGTTGGAGAAACTTAGCTTGGGTAGCTTACCAACCTTGGAGCCCTGGGGGCCTAACCTCTACAACCCAGAAGTCTATGATGCCAATCAACATACTGGCAAGGTCTTGGATAACGACAACCAAAGGCACCCGGTGTAGCTTAGTGTAGAGTTGATCCGAGATGATTTTTCACTCCCCCACATGGATCAACCGTATGTTAGGCTTACTAATGCTCCAAAGCTGACCAAAGGCCTATACAAGGGGGGCAGCCCCAACAAAGATGGCGTCGAGTAGGCCAACATTACGCAAGAAGATCTTATCATGCCGGACCGGGCTCTGCAATTTTTACTCACCACCAGGTGGACTTACCGCTTCAGTCATTGTAGCATGACTACCTTGGCTCGAATGCACCAAGATCAGATGTTTAAGTGGGCCGATTATTTTTTCAGAGAGATGCATGTGGTCTGATCCAATCCCCACGAGAAGCTGGTGGCCGCTACATTGTTGACCCGAGTGCTTTATTACACAGCTAGATGGTAGGCAATCCAGCTTAGTGGCTCTGCAGCAGCCACTTTTCTATTGAGAAATATGGTGCCATGGAGCATAAGGAAAATATGGAGTGAGTGTGAGAAGCCACATCATCTGGTGAGAATTATCCCAGATGCAAGAGAAAGGCCAAGTTGTATTCTCCTTATATAAAAGGAGGACATTTCAAGCAATGGAATACAAGCACAACATCTCAAGTCTTTTTATGAGTACAAGTTTCCATCTTGTCACCTAACTGAACTTGAGTCTAAAGTTAATTAGCACACACTCTTCACAAAATGAGTCTTCTTCATTTTTTATCCACCTTAAATTAGTATTGTCATTAGTGTAGGATTAGTTTATGATTAGGTAAATGTCTTGTTATTAGAATGTGTAGTTAGGAGAGCTCGATCCATAGTTTTAACATGGTATCAGAGCTTAGGTCTAGCTCTCCTACTTTAGGTCCAATTTATTAGGAAGAGATTAGAGATTTCATTAGGTAATTAGTGGTATTATTAATAATACAGTTTCCTTGGGTGTTTTCTTTTTGATAGGGTTGCTCTTCCCTTCTCATCATAGTGTAATATCACGTGCTTTGAAGGTAGCATTTGCCTTCGTTTTTTGCACGTAATTCTGGACTATGTTCCTTGTACTCTTGTACATATTCCAACTTAGATACTTAGTTACTTATGTATCTAGGTGAGTTATTTTTCTACCCTACCTTTATTGTATTTTGGGTAGTTATCATTAGAAAGGCGCCAATAATTCAAAATTCTTTTCTAATGATGTACTCAGAAAGAGTTATTCCTTGATGTAGTCTCAGGTATATAGAGACAGGTTTTAGTATGTGAAAGTCTGGATAAGGCCATCTTATTCCTTTTATACAAGATTTTATTCATATTTCCTAGACGGCATACTAGGGAGTTTTAAATTGATAAGGGATGTATGGGTGGTATCATGGTGGTATCATGGTGGTATGGGACGCTAGTGATCCCTCACATATATTATCTTATGGGATAATTTGGGCTCAAGATTGTTGCTTTGCTTACATCACTTAGCATGTTGACCTCAACATTCAAAGACAATCTCATTTTTTGAATTCATGTAAAGTTGTGTGGGCATTCTTTAGATAAACTTCTTTTATCTATATGCAAGAAATGCTGACTAAAGCTCGGGATCCTATCAGGAGTGCTCAAGATAGGGCACAATTCTATACTGATAGAGGACGCTCAATTTGGTCTTTTGAACCAGGAGCGTTGGTTTATTTAAAAGTTCCTTAAGATTTTCACACTTTGTCAAAAGGAAAATGCTCGAATTTATCTCCTAGATATTGTGGTCCATTTCAATTTATACATCAGATTGGCACGGTTATGTATGAACTTAAACTACCTCCACATGTTTGAGTTCATCCAGCCTTTCATATCAATAGATTGAAAGGGAAACTGGGAGGTGAGGATAACATAGTTACTGCTCAAGAACTTGTTGAAGTCGAAGAATTATCCTATGTTCCACATGAACCTGATAAGGTACTTGAATTCAGGGAAAGGAAACTTTGTAGTTGACTAATCCCTCAGGTTAAAATTAGGTGGAAAGATAGGGAAATAGAGGATTCGACTTGGGAGTGGGTTGAGATTGTTCAGTGCAGTTCTCCTTCTTTTCATTGCAAGAGTGCACTGTTTTGAGAGAGGGGAAGTATGTTATATGCACATTATGTGTACATATACTAGGAGGCTAACCCACATTAGGCTTATGAGCATGGGAGCATGGGAACAAGCTCTAGTGGAGCATCCAAGGGTCACACATGGGAAATGGAGAGTCAAGAGTCACTTGAGAGCCCTCCTATATAATAGGGGCATGGCACACACTCAAGGGGGCTTGGAGGCTTAGGCTATGGTCTCTTGATGTTATCTTAAGGTTAGGTTATGTTATGTTCTCTTGTGTAGAGGATCATAACTACTCACCTACCATTTCACACTATAGCTACATGCTATTGGATTGGAGTTATACCTCTTGATGGTATAGGACATCAAGGTAAAGGTATGATGTATTTCATTATATTTCATGTGTGCATCCCTTGGGCTCAGGGGGTGGTCGGGTGGATGAGTTTATGCCTGATTTATGCCTTAACTAACCAAACTTATCCGACCGAACCTATAAGTCACATGGTCAGATCAAGGAAGATACTTGCACTTGAATCATAGAGACCAAGGCTTTCTTCCTCATTAAGAGGCAAGCCGTTGATTATTTTCCATAGAACAAGGGTTATCCGGGATTTTACTTCCAATATCGTAACATAATAGAATTGAGTCTCATTTTAGGGATCCATCAATCCAGCCTAACCCCATCCAATCCCCTGGGTTAGCCAACTGCCCAACCACTGTAGTGATAGAATCCATTTAGAAATTTGGTTATGTTTTACCCTGGGTACCAGGGAAAAGAGCTTCCATGTCCCCTGGCCGGCGCTTCAAGAAAACTTCAAGATAGTCACACCACTTACACACCCAATATGAAATTGCTTGTTTCACAAATTCAGGTGTCTTTAAAATAATCTTTTAATGAAATCGTAGTATCACTAATCATAATCCTCCAAAATATCTAGCTTGAGTTCTAATTTCCAATTATTCCTTCATCGATATACCTATGGCATCATTGGTAGCCAGAATGCTCACTACCTATTCACTCAGGGGCCTTTCAATAGTTCCTAGCTCATAGTACTGGGAAATATAATCACGTAAGAAAAATTCACATGGACTCTCTATTGAAGATTAGTAAGAACAACCAATAATTTTATATAAAAGAGCCACAGACTCATCCGTTAAGGACCAGCAAGGCCAATCAACCAGATCCATGCCTGAGTTCAGAAAATAACTCTAACTCCTTGTTCCATTTTCTTCCCCGAGACACGCATGGGTATATTTGGCGACCCAGAGCCTAAGCACCGTATGGTCAGCACCCTCTAGGCTCCTTCTCACAGGTCACCTAGCGCTTCACTCATAGGCCACTTCCTTGGTCCCTTATCCACCGTACCAGAAACTTACCATTTAAATCAAACTGAGGCTGGTCAAGACCTCGGCCAACCTCGCTATGTGAGACATCCTCCATTGACTCTCCGTCAGCTGTTGTAACTTTATCACTTAGGTCTCCATGACCTCATTCACAAGATGGTCAAAATGCTTCCGTAGCATTCTTGACATAAAACTGTCATTTAAAAACAGGTTTCATAAATACAGTTTCTAATAACAAACTCTCATCTTTCCACATTGTTCCACATCATTTCTTGTTATTCCACATTCTTCTACATCAATTCACATTGCTTATTTCACATACAGTCATATGTATTCCCATTGTCCTTCATCCATTCTCATCCAATCACATCATATTACATCTCATCACATCTATCCATATCTATCCTCATCACATCATGTCACATCTCATCCATCCACATCTATCCAGGTCCACATCACATTTCACATCTTGTTCACATCCATCCACATCTCATCACATTCATTTCATCCACATCACATCACATCCATTCACATATCATCACATCTCATTCTCATATCATCACATCTCATTCACATCTCATCACATCCATCCTCATCTTAGCACATCTCGTTCACATCACATCCCATTCTCATATCATCACATCTCGTTCACATCTCATCACATCCATCTATCACATCTCGCTCACATCCATCCACATCACATCACTTTCATTCCATCCACATCACATCACATTCATTCCATCCACATCACATCACATTCATTCCATCCACATCCACATCCACATCCACATCACATTCATTCTCCATCCACATTACATCACATCCACATCTATCCATATCACATCACATTCATCCACATCCATCCATTCATTCACATTCACATCTATCACATCACATCTCATCCCTTCACATCTCATCACATTCATTCATATCCATCCATTCATTCACATATCATCACATCTCATTCTCATCCTCATTCTCATCCATTTACATCACATCACATCCATTCACATATCATCACATCTCATTCACATCGTATCACATCACATTCACATCTCATCTCATCACATCGCATCCATTCATATATCATTACATCCATTTACATTCATTCAGATCCACATCACATCTCATCACATCCATCTACATCTATTCAGATCCACATCACATCTTATCACATCCACTTCTAGTACAGTTTCTCTACTTTTGATACTGATAAGACTTTTCTAAGTTTCTGCCAATTGCTTGACCTAGTTAAAGGTACTTTTTCTTGATCCCATTAAATCTAAGTATCAGAGTGTTGTTGAAGGTTTAAAAAGAGAAATTGAACCTTATCTAGAATTGAATAGTAAAAACTTAGAAAGATCATTTATGTATTGTATTTTCATTCCTTAAGCTTCATTAATAAGAACTAATTTTAAACTTTCGTTTACTCATTGGATCCTCGATCCTCCCAAGGATTCCACACTCCCTTTTCTGAATAAGAATTATCCAAGTTTTCTCAATGGATATTTTCACATTCTTTCTCAAATTTCTCAATTAAGATATATTTAATATTCTTCTTTTTGAATAAAAGATTCATGGGATTTACAAAAATCAATTCTACCCATATTTCTCAATAAAATAATAACTCAAAATTTCACTTTTGATAATACTCATAATTTGAATTATGCCAAAAATTCCTCTTCTAACATTTAATTGTTTGGATCTCTCGAATATCATGGGAATTCCTCTTTGTGCATAAAAATAAGTTTACCAAAATTTCATCTTTTCTCTTAATTAAAATCTTCTACTAATGTCTCTACAACCTAGAAAAACTCATAACTAGAGTGAAAGGCGATTCCATAGAATTTTTTTATTTAACATGAAGAGAAGTCTTATGGATTTAGAATCCTACACAGCCACATCATGCAAGCCCTGTTCTCACTTGCACCAATCCTTAAGTTAATGTTATTAAACCTTTGTTAATTAAGTCTTTTTTTAAATCACCTATAAACCACAAAGTATAGAGCACAACTTAGCCTTCTTGATGATTGAGTTGCAAGGGCGTATCATCACCTATGTCTCTCTCTCCTATGCTCCCAAAACTAAAAAAAGAAGGCCAATTGTCACCTCGGCCTCCCTTCTCAACCTTTTGTTCAGTCCCTTGTTCTTGCCTCCATCAACAACCGCCCTTTCGTTTAGTCCCCTTCATCCTCTTCATGGACAAAAACAAATCAAAACCACATCACAGTTATGGTCACCCTCTTCTCTTTGCCTCCTTATTTGCCATTGTGAGGTGAAAAAAAGAAAGAAAAGCCTGCCTCTATAGCCCTTCCACCTCGCAAACTTGGAATAACACACACGAACGGGGGCACCACCAGCCACCGGCTGGAACAATTCTCGCACTTCACCACCCAACCCACGCCAGACAGACAGCCAAAAACAGGGGCACCATAGACCAAAGCAACACCCAGCAATATATATTCCAGATCACAACATTTCATACAAGCTTCTCCCGACACAGAAGCCTTACTCACACAACCCACAAAACACTCACTCAAGCCTGTCAGCCGAGGATACACCACATCCCTGATCACCACGAAATCCACTCGCCTGCCTGCTGTACCAACCACACCAGAATGAACCCGGCCACTCTCGCTCCAGAAGGCGCCCACACCAGCTAACCCTCGAGTCCTCTGCGACCCATCACTTCTGCATGTGTCGTCAGCAGCAGCTTCACTCCACACACTCTCTCTCTCTGTCTCTGTGCTGATCCTCTGTCAGCTCACAACAAACCCAGGCAGCTTATCTGCCCTGCTACCGGCCCACCACCAAGCAGCAACACCAGCCTCTCTCTGTGCTTCACTCGGCACCCTGCTTCACAGCCCTGTCTCCTAGGCGGCCAGCCAACCTGTCACCTGCAGCTTATCTGCTCTTCAACTTGTCCTCGCTAGCAGCTCCCTTTGATGCCAGCACCCGCTTCTTTCCCACAGGCAGCGCCCCACCAGCCTCGCTGCTTTTCACACTTCTCTTCTTCCTATATCAACCACGCCTCTGCAAGGCGGCCCACAAGCTTTCAGCTCTCTGCGCTGTCAACCAGCTTTACTTTCTTTGCTAGTTCCTCTTCATACGGCTGCGTTCCAAACACGCCAGCCCACCACCAACCTCACAGCATTTCATACTCACCCGCACACGGGAGGCTCCAGCTCTACACGAACCACCAGCAGCTGCACTTTATCTCCAGTCGACTCTCCTTCTCTGCCTACTCCAGCAGTTGCACACGCCCGAGAGTCCCCTGTCAACGCTGCCTTGCTCTCTCTCCACGGCTGCTCTTCACCAGGGAGGCCCACCACCTCTGCAGCCCGTTTCAGCAAGGCGACGACCTCAGTCTGCGCCTCTCACTCAACTGCGCTCCACAGCTCCAGAGAACCCCCACGTTCACCTTCACACGCAGCTGTAGTGCTTCTCTGCAGTAGAACCACCGGAGAGCCCCCATCATAACAAGGCGACCTTCGCTTTTCTGCAGCACACGCCGCCTACTCGCCAGCTTCTACGTTCTTCTCAGAAGATGCGCTGGCAACGTAATATAAGCTCCACGTTTACCTTGCTTTTTTGGCCATTTATCCTTTTTTTATTTTATTCTCCTAATGCCTAAGGATGGCCACCCCCCATACCTTCTATTTCACACCCATACTAAAGGCAACACTAGAATTGTTTGCCCATGCTCCATACTCATTCCAAATGCAACCCACAATCCTTGGGGACACGTACACACGGAGAGCCGTCAAATGGTTGATATCACCTCCATCTGACCTTTCACCAGACAAGCCTGCAACCAACCCAACACCAAACTGTTCACACTAAACACCTGGCCAGGCATTCCACGGCCAACCTCTGCACACAAGCCATGCACACGTATATACACGGACCCAAAAGACCTCTTAGAAAAACGTCTGACATACTTTGCCACCCCCCCCATCTGCTAGAGCATTCATGCTCAGCAGCATTCAGCAATTCCAGTAGTCATCCACCAGGATCAAAAGGAAACATCTCCTCACCATCCCATTCCCCGACATCCTTGAAACACCATGGCTGCATCACTGCACACCAAACATCCATCATATGAACCACAACATCACTCACGTCCACTTCATCCACAGCCAACCTCCCCGTCTTCAAAACCTGGAGCATTGCAGCATCTAGCATCCCATCCATCAACACCTGTGAAGGCCAGGTTTCAGCATCTTGACCTTTCTGTACACCAGAATCCACGTCCTTTCCAGCAACAGTGTCCACCAGCACTTCCAGCTCCTGTACTTCAGGCATCTCATCACAACCATCCAGCTCAACTGGCTCAGAATCCTTGTCATCCATGGACTTTGCTTTCAGCATTTCAGCAATCCGCAAAGAAGCCTTAGCTACACTCTCAGCCATATCTGCATCCATCTCTATCTCTGGCTCCTGTTCATCCAGGCTAGCAATTTCCCAGATATCATCCTCAAGCACAACACTGACCTCACAACGCTCTTTATCAGCCAAATCTTCATGCATACCTTTTTCAGTGTTGCCAACCCCCCTGGTATCATCGTCCAAAGACTCCCCAGCACCTAATCCATCAGATGGAACAACATCCACATCATTCATTGCAGGTACCATACCACCATCCAACTGTCCAAGAAAATCCATAATGATAGGATCTTCCTCCATGCTCTCCACATCCGCATCACAAGCCATTCTCACTTCATCAGAAGTCTCTACCCCATCCTCCTCCCTTAGTAAATCCAGCAAAGAATCATCCTCAAAGCACCCTGTATCCAGCTTCTCTTCTTTATCATCAGCCAATCCCAAGGCATCATCCTCTTTGCTTCCCTGTGCATGCATATCATCCAGATCCCTGTCATGTACAGCCACCACATCCAAAAAAGAATCCACTGGCAACTTCTCATCTGCAACAGTCTCAAATCTTGACCCAGATTCCTCATCCTGCTGTACTTGCTTTTCATCCACCTGCACATGCTTTAAAGACTTTGGAAAAAAATCAGAAGGCATATAGAACATACCCCTTTGCACCTGTATCGGCCTTTGAGGCTCCTGTCT
The DNA here is from genome assembly GCF_041138505.1 of Cibotium barometz. Classification (NCBI taxonomy): domain Eukaryota; kingdom Viridiplantae; phylum Streptophyta; class Polypodiopsida; order Cyatheales; family Cibotiaceae; genus Cibotium; species Cibotium barometz. The sequence goes on along the minus strand of NC_141093.1, from coordinate 39,352,317 downwards.
AATCAAACCTTGCATAGGACTCTTATCCACCTCAACCAAATTCACCTGCTTATCCCTCGCAGACACAACATCTTCATACGAACAAATATCCATCTCCATCTGCTTCAAAACCTTGCCTTCCTTTTCCCTAGCAATGCTAACAGCATCATCAAATGACCTGGGATTCTTCAACTCAACCCTGACCCTCAAATAGGGTAGCAAACCATCAATAAACAAGCTCTTCTTCAGAAACATTGGAAGAACTTCCTGCTTTAATGTCATACACCACTTACCCCACAAACATGGAAATACCTTCACAAAATCGTCCAGTGATTGCCCATGTACCTGCTTCAAGACGCTCAGCTCCTGCCAAAGCACACCAGAATCCTCCACTTGCTGAAATCGCTCCAAAAGCCCTTCCTTCAACCTGTCCAAGGTCAAAACACCAGCATCCTGTGCTTCAAAACCCTTCAGCCAGCTTCGGGCATCTCCCTTCAAAAAGATCTTCATCAGCTTCAGAACCTGCTCTTCATCCATGACATGATTGCTAATGCATGCCAACTCCATCTGCTCCAAAAAGTCAACCACATCTTCACCCTTCTTGCCATGAAACTCCGGATAAGACCACATCATGACAACCTGTACGATCCCTGAGCTCTCCTCAGTGGAACACACGCCCTTCTAGGCACAAAACAACGCCAGAGCCACTCCTCAGTGGGGGCACCAGAAGGATGTGAGGTGAAAAAAAGAAAGAAAAGCCTGCCTCTATAGCCCTTCCACCTCGCAAACTTGGAATAACACACACAAACGGGGGCACCACCAGCCACCGGCTGGAACAATTCTCGCACTTCACCACCCAACCCACGCCAGACAGACAGCCAAAAACAGGGGCACCATAGACCAAAGCAACACCCAGCAATATATATTCCAGATCACAACATTTCATACAAGCTTCTCCCGACACAGAAGCCTTACTCACACAACCCACAAAACACTCACTCAGGCCTGTCAGCCGAGGATACACCACATCCCTGATCACCACGAAATCCACTTGCCTGCCTGCTGTACCAACCACACCAGAATGAACCCGGCCACTCTCGCTCCAGAAGGCGCCCACACCAGCTAACCCTCGAGTCCTCTGCGACCCATCACTTCTGCATGTGTCGTCAGCAGCAGCTTCACTCCACACTCTCTCTCTCTCTGTCTCTGTGCTGATCCTCTGTCAGCTCACAACAAACCCAGGCAGCTTATCTGCCCTGCTACCGGCCCACCACCAAGCAGCAACACCAGCCTCTCTCTGTGCTTCACTCGGCACCCTGCTTCACAGCCCTGTCTCCTAGGCGGCCCACACCAGCCAACCTGTCACCTGCAGCTTATCTGCTCTTCAACTTGTCCTCGCTAGCAGCTCCCTTTGATGCCAGCACCCGCTTCTTTCCCACAGGCAGCGCCCCACCAGCCTCGCTGCTTTTCACACTTCTCTTCTTCCTATATCAACCACGCCTCTGCAAGGCGGCCCACAAGCTTTCAGCTCTCTGCGCTGTCAACCAGCTTTACTTTCTTTGCTAGTTCCTCTTCATACGGCTGCGTTCCAAACACGCCAGCCCACCACCAACCTCACAGCATTTCATACTCACCCGCACACGGGAGGCTCCAGCTCTACACGAACCACCAGCAGCTGCACTTTATCTCCAGTCGACTCTCCTTCTCTGCCTACTCCAGCAGTTGCACACGCCCGAGAGTCCCCTGTCAACGCTGCCTTGCTCTCTCTCCACGGCTGCTCTTCACCAGGGAGGCCCACCACCTCTGCAGCCCGTTTCAGCAAGGCGACGACCTCAGTCTGCGCCTCTCACTCAACTGCGCTCCACAGCTCCAGAGAACCCCCACGTTCACCTTCACACGCAGCTGTAGTGCTTCTCTGCAGTGGAACCACCGGAGAGCCCCCATCATAACAAGGCGACCTTCGCTTTTCTGCAGCACACGCCGCCTACTCGCCAGCTTCTACGTTCTTCTCAGAAGATGCGCTGGCAACGTAATATAAGCTCCACGTTTACCTTGCTTTTTTGGCCATTTATCCTTTTTTTATTTTATTCTCCTAATGCCTAAGGATGGCCACCCCCCATACCTTCTATTTCACACCCATACTAAAGGCAACACTGGAATTGTTTGCCCATGCTCCGTACTCATTCCAAATGCAACCCACAATCCTTGGGGACACGTACACACGGAGAGCCGTCAAATGGTTGATATCACCTCCATCTGACCTTTCACCAGACAAGCCTGCAACCAACCCAACACCAAACTGTTCACACTAAACACCTGGCCAGGCATTCCACGGCCAACCTCTGCACACAAGCCATGCACACGTATATACACGGACCCAAAAGACCTCTCAGAAAAACGCCTGACACCATCACAAACTGGTCAGCCCTTTGTTTTGATAGTCTCCCTTTTTCAACAATAGATCTTAAATAGCATAATGCTTTTAATAGATTAATAACTTGTGCATTCACTAGAAGAGATACTATGATATTATGAAATGACGTTTTACCAAAGATATTATGATATCGTGAAATGATGTTTCAGTAGAGATATTTTGCATTCACCAGAGATATTATGATATCATGAAACGACGTTTCAATGCGCGAAGTGGTTTCTATTCATTGCATTAATTCTCACTTTTCTAAAGTTTTTAACCTTAATAATACCTTTAAATATAGACCACAATCAACTAATTAATTGATTTTCCTTTTTTTTACACACTTAGGGTCCCTATTATCTAAAGTCTGAAATCTAAAATCTAAAATCTAAAATCTATGTTTAAGGAAAATGGAATAGAGAGAGAGAGAGAGAGAGAGAGAGAGAGAGAGAGAGAGAGAGAGAGAGAGAGAGAAGGCAAGTGCAATAGATACATCTTGGAGGTCTTAGAACTAGCTATGGGTGAACTACGAGTTCATGGTTTTTACCATTCAAACTTGCCAATGCACTAGCTATTTTCCAATGGCTATCTTGATATGAATGTTACACAAGTATAAACAATATCTTGTTGATACCATCTCTCTTGAGTGTAGTTGCATCACAAAACTATTGAGAATGAGAGTGAGAGAATGAGAGCAAAAGAGAGAGAGAGAGAGAGAGAATGAGAGAGAGCAAGAGAATGAGAGAGAGAGAGAGAGAGAGAGAGAGAGAGAGAGAGAGAGAGAGAGAGAGAGAGAGAGAGAGAGAGAGAGAGAGAGATGACTTTTCATTTATGTGGCACCCTTTCAGTTTTTACCATGGCTCGTGAGGCACGTCCAGAGACCATCCCTCAGATGGTCGCACTCTTAGAGATTTCAGGCAGTCTCACCGCGGCGGCGGGCGTTTTAGCTACAATAATGTAGCCAAGAAAAGATCCATAAAATTTGAAAGAAAACTATAAAAAATAATCAAATTCTAAATAGTAGGGGACTAACATGCACTAACTATAATAAAAAAGTGACCAACATAGATCCTAACTAGTAGTCTAAAAATCTAAACTCACTAGCCCTCATCATAATCCTCGGATGTTGCCAAAATCTCCTTGGCCTTAGCACACACATTTGCTATAATCTTAATCTTTTGTGGCACTTTTTTCCCCTCAATGATCTATGTAAAAACTATCATTTCTGATAGTTCCCAACGCATAGAATTCTTCTTGTTACACATCCATAATTTGTTTCAATAATCTCTATAAACTTCAACATCACTAACAATTTTTCTTTTTGCATGCAAGTTCCCAATATTGTATTATAATCCTCTTGTACTTTTCACATGATTTGTTCACATCTATGTTACTCTAAGATACACCCAACCATATAGGATATATTGGTTTTGATGTCGAATAAGAGTAAAGTCTCCATATTTAACACATCAACTATGGGTTGAAAAGCTTACTTCGGCCTTTTACTTTGTGTTCCACAATAGTGATCTTCAAATTCCTCCAATCCCAAGAATTCATCATCAGTATTAATAGTTATATCATCATGCACATGTGTGCATAGAGTTCTTGGCCAAAAGCTTTAATAGAACACTTGGTCTCTCTAGTGCTTGAAACATGGTCTCCCAATACTCAATCATAGGACATATATACAAGGTGAAAGCTACATTAGATCCTTGAACACTAAGACCATTTTTTCCAATATCTTATGTAAGGCTTAATTCCTTTTACCACCTCTAAGTGATCTTTAATGTACTCAAACATTAGAACAACATATAAAACCCTATCATAGTATTGGGTTACCATGACTTCCTTCTTCCATAATTCAATACCACCACCCTTCGAAAACTAATAAAGGATTTAGGATGCACCTTATATTACATGACTAGAAACTTTTCCTATATGAAAGAATCTAAATTTTAATGGCCTTGAGTAACCCACACTAGCATAACTTGTACATTGGACAAGTACCCATCAAATGAATCCATTGAATTCTAGGAAATTCATCAACAAGGGTTGGAGCAAATACTTCGCTATCCTTGAATATTTTCATTAAATGTGGGAAAGTGAATGTCTAACTAGACCTCAATTTCTTAGAAAGCCTACTAAACATTGCATCAATATCCTCATGTGTATGACCAACCATCAGAAATCCTAACTAGACCATCTTAAATACTCCTTTGGAAACCAATAATGATAGATAGGCAAACAAATACCGATTCTTGTTCTCTGAGGCACAGTTGTCCAATTACAATATCAAATTCTCTAGCAACTACTTGAATTCTAAACTAGGATTTGTGTTCAATAATTTTATTGCTATCCCAACATCATTAAATGTAGTTGAACAACCCTTAAACAAGCACCCATGTATATAACATGCACTAGTCACGGGATCAAGAGTCTTTCTAGAGTTGAAAACATTCAACAATGTGCTAGTAAATTTGGGCATACCATCATTGGCAAGATCTCCATACTCATGTCTATCACACCTCACAAGGAAACATAATCTCTTTGTGAAATTTGGATTAGATGGCCAGAAGCTCATAGAAAAATGTCCATAGTGCCCTTGTCCATATCATTCCCATTAGTGACATTAGAAATTATGTTAACTTGTCACTCTCCTTGGAATGCACCTTCAAGCTTGGGATCATTGTTTTCTTCTCGTCCATATTATAATGTATTATGCATAAGTACTTATCAGGATTTAGTTGTGAGGTCAGTCTCCAAGCATAGTAGAGGTTCTTGTAGGTTGTTTGTTGCAACATGTGGGATTTTCTTTGATGCATGAATCTATTACATTCATCTTGGCACTTTGTGGCTCCTTTATATCACTGCATATAATGCACTTTGAAAACTCACTTTGTGGCTCCCAGACTGATCCTTTATACCACTGCATACAATGCACTTTGAAAACTCACTGTGTTTTGGAAAAGCTAACATGTTTGAATGCTATATTCCAAATCCTACCAAATGTTAATGTTGATATTGCTTTTTGATTGAGATGTTTCAATGTCATATTAACCTCATTAAAAATGTCCACCTACTTGCAGATATCTAGGATAATTAGTTGGGTTTTCCTAGAACCACATGTCATTGTCTTGCTCCTATGAGGAATACTATTAGAATTGTTTTGTATAAACTCTTTAATTATTGACCTTCATAGTTTAGTGTGATCTCATGCCTTTCTTATAATCCCCTTGTCTCCATGCACATTGATCTTCATATAATACCATTCTTAAACTAACCCCTATACTTGTAAAATGTTATAGTTGGAATACCATGCATCTCATACCATGCCCTTGAACATAATTCCACACCATTGAATGTGAAGCTATACTATCTTGTCCCCACTCCATACAGGTAGCATGTCATTTCCATGGAATCCTACACATAATTAGAAGATTGTAAGCAATGCTCCTATTGCAACATGGTCAGCAATTGGCAACATTTTCTCCTACAACAATCAATTATAGATACATAGAAAATAACATCTAGTTTGTACTCTTTGAGTTCCCTATTATGCCCAACACTTTGGGCTGCCTCTTCACCACAGTATCTCCTCTTATTAGTTAGAGCATAAAGACATTTATCGATGAATTGTTCATCCATATGAATTGGAATCCTCTTCAACGAGGAGCATTGAACCATCCTCAAATGTGAGTCTTTTAATAGGCCACCTAATGAGATTAACACCATTATCTGAAGAGTGTAGTAATGACTAAACTTGTTGGATGGCTTGATGGCTTGATCAGCCACCATCGACACATCATCTCCCCCTAAAAACTTCAAAACCAATGGCCTCATATGGAAACACCAACAATATGACCCCTTTTCCAACACATTCTCTTTGTCGTCTGACCCCTTTTCCAAGACATTCTCTTTGCCCTATGACCACAACAACATAATTTTTTCTCTCTAACCCTCACAAACTAAAATTCCATCATATGTCACTACTCTTAAATCATCGTCACCTTCCATGGTTGAATTGTAAACCTTCTTGAATGTTAGGTGCTACACCCAAGCTCTCTAGAGAATGTTACACCACTTGATAATGCTACCAACAACTTTATCAACTAATTTTCTTTCATCTAAAGTGGGGATTGGTAGTGCAATGTCATTGGTTGAAAAATTTATCAATACTCAAAGAGACGTGGTCTTTCCTAAGTGTCTCTCCATGGCATACATCTTTCTCAAGGGTTTCATGTATCTTCCCTATAACCACCATCACATTATTAATGATCAACTTGACACATTCTCTATGAGAAAACTGAGATGACATTTTCCTTACACATAGGAAAATAAACTCCAAATTTGATAAAGTGCACAAATTCAATTAGTAGAGTATATATTATAATCTATCATTAATATCATCTTCTTTCACTTACCACTTGGTATAGAATTGGTCAATTATCCAAATCTATATACAATATGAATATCTTTGAGATCATGGCCAAGTGTCTAATCCTTTAACTCCATCAAATACATGGACCACTCCCTTTTTGTGGGATTTTTACCTAAATATTTGTATATATCCCATCCCCACTTACAAAATGCCACAACTCTCTAAAGAAATGATCAAGTGTCCAAATATATTTGGAATTCTATCACATCCTAATTTTATGAACCTACCCACTTGTATATATATATATATATATCCCCCATCTGATATACCCAATTGTCCAAATCTTTATATAATATGAATTGCGTCATGAACATCACATGTGAACTAGCCATTTCTATATACCCTCTGCCATCCACCAATGCCACTTCTTTAGTAGTTACCTAGGTGTCTAAATCTATGTATGATATTGACACACATCACATCCTACTTTTTAGGACCTAACAATCTATATGCACCCTCGTCTAATGCCAATTCTTTCCAAAGTTTTGACCAAGTGTCCAAATCTACCAAGGCCCTAGTTATGGTCAAGTGTCCAAATCTACCACATGGACTTCTAACAAGGCCCTAGTTTTGGCCAATTGTCCAAATCAATGGGGCTAACATGGATTTGTAACAAGGTGCTAGTTTTGGCCAAGTGTCCAAATCAAACTCTAACATGGATTTCTGGCAAGGCCCTAGTTTTGACCAAGTAACCAAATCAACCTCTAGCATGGATTTCTAAGAAGGCCTTAGTTTTGGTCAAGTGTCCAAGTCAACCTCTAAGATGGATATCCAACAAGGTCTTAGTTTTGGCCAAGTGTCCAAATCTACCTCTAACATGGATTTCTAGTAATGTCCTAGTTTTGACTAAGTGTCCAAATGTACATCTAATATGGATTTCTAAGAAGGCCCTAGTTTTGGCCAAGTGACCAAATTAGCCTCTAACATGGAATTCTAACAAGACCCCAATTTTGGCCAAGTGTCTAAATCAACCTCTAACATTGATATATAACAAGGCCCTAGTTTTGGCCAATTGTTCTAATTATATCCTTAGCTATATCTATATATATATATATATCTATATATATATATAAACTAAGCCAATTGTCCTAATTCTACCTTTAGTCATATCATATATATATATATAAATGTAGATATATATATTTATCTACATGACACACATACACACATATTTATCTACATCGTCAAATATATTTATTTATATACAATATATATAAATGTGTGTGTACACATATATATGTACATACAATATATATAAATACATGTGTATGTATATGTATATGTGTATATATATATATATATATATATATATGAACATACAATATATATAAATGCATGTGTATGTATATATATATACACACAAACATATATACATATGCACATACATACAGCTAAAATATTATATATCTATATGTGCATATATATGTGTGTGTGTATGTATATATATATATATCAATGTGTGTGTGTGTGTGTGTCATGCGTGTGTATCTCTCTCTCTTTTTCATCCTTTTTTCTTCACGTAATACTTTAGGTTCACTTCCCTTCTTAGGTCCTGATTTCTCCGCTATGATCCTCTTAGTGGTTTATATAGGTGCCATTTTTGTGTCACTTTCATTTGTAGTGATGATACCAGATACCAAAATAGTGAAAATCTATATATATATATATATATATATATATAACACATATAAATGTGCACACACACACATAGACAAATACACACACGATAAAGGAGGATAGTGGTAAAAAAGAAGGAATGGGGGAAAGTAGCAAGAAAAAACAATGGCAAAAGGGGGGTAGTGTTTGATTTCATAAAAATTAGGAGCATGTGTGTGTAGGGTGGAAAATGATGTGTGAGAAGAGAACGGTAGGTGTGAAATAGGCCACCAAAATATTTTTTGGTTTGGCATTAACTAATTAATAAATGCATCATTTTTGGTTTTTATTTCCCTAACCTTTGATTTGAAATGAAAAACCCTATTTTAGTATGAAATCGAATAAAATCCCTATTTTATCTACATGACTACTACATGCCTGCTCTTCTAGCTTCCCCACACCGTCTCAAGCGTACAACACAGGGTATGTGCGCTCTCTCTCTTGGCACATAGGAACACATAAGGGCTCCCTTTCTCTCTCTTGGCACATAGGAACACATAAGGGCTCCCTTTCTCTCTCTTTCTCTCTCTTTGCACATAGGGTCTATGTCCTTCCTCTCTTTCATCTACACATTGTAGCATCCCCAACGTCTCTCTCCTCAATGTGCTTTCAAAGAGGTTGCCTCTCTTTATCTGTTATAGAGCAAGAACGAGGGGCAACCATCACCCCTATCTCTATCTTCAACTCTTCTCTCGTGCAATGTAAATGTCTCTCCTCTCTCTCTCTCTCTCTCTCTCTAAAACTCGGCTCGACTCCTTCCTTGTGAGGCAATCGTCGCCTTTCTCTTTCCAACCTTGCTCATTCTGCACGAGTAAGCTACATGCCTCAATTATCTCCTCGTGTTTTTCCCACACATGCTTGTAGACAATGTGGTTGGACTTCAAGCCAAGGTGCCTATATGTTGAGAGATGTAATCGCGGTGTTGTGTGTATGTGGAAAATCACCCTAAAGGTGCAAGAAATTGTGGCAAGATAAGAATTCCACATGTAATTTCGTATGGTGTGTGAGTGTTGTCCAAAAGGAGTGGAAAAGGGAGTGCCACATGGATGATGATGTGTAAAGTGGGATAAGGCTAGAAAGCCTATATCATTGTATGGTTCACTTGAGATATACAATAGAATAGAGCTATTGTTGAGTGTGCAATCTACCTCTCTCTCTCATGGAGTTCTTAGTGTGGTTTAATCCACCTTAATCTTATGCTTAATCTTGTGTCCTTCACCATGATCAATCCCATTTTTGGATTGTTAACATGGTATCAGAGCTTGGGTGGGGCTCTTGGTCATGGTGATTATCTATGTATAGATTTCTTGGTTATGTGTTTATTTGATTAAGCATTATTTTTAGTTTATTATGGAAAAAAATCAGCACACTCATTGTCATTATTAGTATTGCATTTGGAGAGAGATTATGCCCATGGAGATTTGGAGTTTATGGTGCTACCCAAAGAAGCTGAAAATGTAGATTTCAGCATTATGAAGGCTATGGAGTCTTCAAAGAAGCTGCCCAAGAGAGTTGCAAATGGAGTTTTGCAACAAAGAGAAGATTTGCATCAAGGGAAGATGCAAATGGAGTTGGAGACGGAGATTTCTGTCATCAAGAAGCTGCCAACAAAGATTTGTGAAGGTATTTTGTGATTTGTTTTGCCTCATTTCAGTTTTTTGGTTGAGCATGGATTTGCTCAAGTTGGAAGGGTTGCTATGTAATGGGATGAGTGGATCCCATGGCTCTTGCACTTAGGCAAAGAGCATGAGAAGGTGCAAGCTTGTCCAAGTAAGGGACAAGTAGTGTGGGCAAGGAATGAAGCCCATGTTTGAGCACACCAAAAAGTAGTAGTGCTGGTTAGTTTGCTCAACAACAAAGAGGAGCAAGTTGTGTGGAAGCAATGGAACTTCCACAATAGTTTTTGCACCTATGGTTTCATTTGAGAGACCATGTGAAAAGCACCTTAAAGGTTCAGCATGCAAAGAGGAGGAGCATGCAAGTTGTGAGCTCAATGGGGAGCTTTGGATGGTTAGCAGCCTTGGATTAATCCAAGAGTGAATCTTGTGAAGGGATTAGCAAAATTGCAGCAAATGGAAGGGTTTGGAAAGCCTTAGCAAGCTTAATGATGGAGCTTTTAACAGGGTGCAATCTGGAGCCTGGAAAGCTGGATGGATACGTTCACATCGTAGACGTAAATTTACTCGTGTGAGGGCCATTGAATATGGGCATAGCAGAGCGTCAAGACAACAAGGGTAGCTGAGAAGAGGGGATTGTAGACAGCCAAAAGCTCCAAATCAGATTTTGGAGCTGAAAGTAGAGTAAAGGATTCACAAGAGAGAAGCCAGGGTGATGAGGGCACAAAAGCAAGGGTAGCCAAAAGAACGTAGCAAAGTAGAGTGCAGAAGGTTAAAGAGAAAGCAGCCAGTAAGCAGAGCAAGAGACCTAGGCCGAGATGTTGCTACCGATATCGAGTGGCTGAAGGAGATACAATGCTACAGAGGAAGACGGCACATTGCCAGCTTAGTCTGTAGAGGGCAGCACACGAAATGCAATGCACACACTAAAAAAGGCAAGAAGATCACTGTGGTGGCAGGGAAAAAGAAGGCTCTGATAGCTTGCGTTTATCTACTGTGGAGTACAACGTGAAGAAGACAAAGCCTATAGTAAGTTTCAAAAACAACTTGGCGCCGTTTGGAGATGATGACAAAACAATTAATGCTCATATGTGGAGGTTGGTGTGTGGCAGGTGCTGAAAGTTGCAAACTTTCAATAATGCACAGAGTTGGGTGGCATGCTACAAAATAGAATTTTGGATTATTTTTTGTTTAACTTTTTAGACCCTTATAAATTTTAAGGGTATCCTCACACACTCCCTTGTGTTGATAAGAGGCCATTTCACATGCTCTTGAGAATTCACACACAAAATACCTTAGAATCTTTATTCTCACCCATGATTATGACATGGGTAACCGTACACGAGCTTGAAGCTCAAAACGAGATATGTTTTTATTTGTTCTCATCCATTGGTATGAGGGTTGCCTTGCCCAAGCTCACCGAGAAGATCAAAATGGTGGTTGTGATGTATGCATGAGCAATGCACGTGTGAGGTGCATGCATATGGGTTGGTTCCCACCCGAACTTCCATGTTCAAATCGGACTCAGTGGTTCCGCTCTGTGAGCGAATCGGCTCAAAACGGACTTGGTGTCTAAGATGGTAGACACGCGCACACATGATTGGTTGATGGACACTCCAATGTATCATTGAGGGGGAGTGTTGAGAGGTAGCGATTGTGTTTGTGCAATGCTACATTGATATGGGTGATGGATGATGGGTGAGTTATGGAACACCTCGATTAAGAGGGGGTGTTGAGAGATGTAATCGCGGTGTTGTGTGTATGTGGGAAAGTACCCTAAAGGTGTAAGATATTGTGGCAAGATAAGAATGCCACATGTAATATTGTATGGTGTGTGAGTGTTGACCAAAAGGAGTGGAAAAGGGAGTGTCACATGGATGATGATGTGTAAAGTGGGATAAGGCTAGAAGGCCTATATCATTGTATGGTTCACTTGAGATATTCAATAGAATAGAGCTATTGTTAAGTGTGCAATCTCCCTCTCTCTCTCATGGAGTTCTTAGTGTGGTTTAATCCACCTTAATCTTATGCTTAATTTTGTGTCCTTCACCATCATCAATCCCATTTTTGGATTGTTAACAATATAGGCATTAATTTATTATTAATGGGCATTAATCGATAAATGCAGTGGTGGGCACGCGGTTTTGAATTCTCTAAGGGCAGGAGTATAAGCGTTAGGGTTAGGAAAATAACAATTTTTTATTCGTACCTTCTTTGCTTGCACGACCACCACACTCTCGACAATGATGTTGGCCTTTGCACTCTTGCTTGGACGACAGCGAACAATCTCTACGTGACAGCCACCACGAGTGCCTTGCTACACCCACCACCATTAGCACGTTGTTGCGCTAAAGTATGGCCAGTGCCTTCTTGTCATGTGTTCGGCCACACTGTGATCTCTAGCTCCAAGTGAAGTTATGCTCGGAAACACTTGCTACAATTTGCTAACATGTGATGATGGCCACCATTGAGCTCAACTCTAGAAAGGCTAGTCTTCTCTTCTTTGCTAACAGTCACTCACATCTGTTGTGCTGTTAGCAAAAGCCTCACTCTCAATGATGATGTTGGTCTCTGCTCTCTTTCTTGGATGACAGCCAACAATCTCTATAGTGACAGTCACCACCAGTGCCTTGTTGCGCCCACCACCATCAGCTTTCCTCTCGGTTGCACTTGAAGATGGGGAGATTTTATGGATGTCTCGGTTGTATCTAGTGGTGATAGGGTCTGGCAGGGTGAGGGTGAACTTATTTGCTCACGGGGCAGAACAGTTAAACAAAGGCGACCCCAAAGTCATGTTCAACTTCTTCAACTAGTTCTTCTCCTGCCTACATATCGGGCTTCGGCATACTTTATGAATGCTAGATTAGGGCACTTTTCAGTGCTACTTTGGCTTTAGTTGGGGAGTAGGGCACCTTTAGTATTCCTCTAGCTTCAGCAAACACTGAAGATGCACAAGCTAGCTTATTGAGCTACATCAATGCCACACGGTGCTTAACAGTGGAAGGAGCTGAGATGGCGAGGAGGCTAGAAGGGCCAACTCTTTTTTGCACAATGTGGTGACTTCTTCTCCTCTTTTCTTGGTGATGGACATATGCTACACTGTACGTGTAGGGTTATGCATTTATTTTCCTCAATGAAATGTTGCATATAATAGGCTTTGGGGTCTCTTAATGGTTCATTGCATGATAGAGGAGTAAATCTAGGATATTAACTACGTGTATATCAACTTGACTACATCATTACCCACAAAAGAGACCTCAATAAATGGCGGCCTTCTCCTTGTACTCGCCTTTGTTTGTGTACAATGCATGCAAACCGTGCCTTTTTTCTTCTCATTATTTTCAACTAACGTAGAGTAGCAAATGTCTTATTTTTCAAAGCCCAACCAACATACATTTGGCCAAGTGTCCAAATCTACATAAAATAGGAAGACCATCACATGTGACCTAACCCTTTTGGTGGGAATCGCCTAATGCTAAACTGTTAAAATTAGAGCAATGTAATGAGCTATGGTGGATCAAATACTAGAATCAACATCATTAACAAAGTGATTAGATGGATAATTAAGATGAGATTAGTGAATAGCTTAATATAAGCATGGATAATCAAAAACCAGTAAACTCTCATTAGGCCAATGCCTCAATTTATAGAGTTTACATCTAAGCATCTAATCCCATTGATTTCTCCTTGATTCACTCCACCTCTTTTGCTTGATTCTCTCCACCTCTTCACTTTTCCCAGAATATCTCCCAAAATATCTCCACACTTCCTAAATCTTCTCATGCTACCCTTTATTCTCTCCCAGTGGATTCTTCCCACCTTTTCATAGGTTCTTTCACATTTACACATTCTCTTTTACAGCCTCTAACCAAGGGCTTGTTCCCGCACACACCCTATTCACTTGTATATTTCAACACCTCCCCTTAAGTGAATACTCTCTAGCACACCTGGACCCTATACCAAGTTTTCCTCTTACTTGGTAGTCCGCGACTAGTGCCTAGCACACCTCCCCTCAAGTTAACTTAGCACACCTGGACCCTATATCAAGTTTCTCTCTTACTTGACAGTCCGCGAGCGAGACCAGTGCCTCAAGTCTCTAAACTCCATAGTCCTTAACACTCTCTCTCTCTATGTGTCCAAGGCTTACTACAAGTGCCCGCGACCTTGACTAAAGTGCTCACACATACATCTATCTACCACGTGGCCTACATCATCGATGGCTCAGAGGTGGTTTTTACTTTGTTGGAACAGGTTACATTGGGTTGTGGGGTTTCTCTCTCTCTCTTTCTCTCAGAGATTTTCATATGGCTCCTCACTCTTTGGAGCCTCACATCTTCTCTTGTCTTCAGTCTTCTTGTCGTGGTAGCTTCTCTCCACGCGTCCATGTCTTTCTCTTCTTTCAGTCTTCTTGTGGCAGCTTCTCTTCTCGTGTCCATTTCTTCCTTCAATGCTTCCTCTAGATCTTCTTGGTGTGGATCTTCCTCTTGGAAAGAGATGTTCTTCTTCTTTCATGGCTGGGGCCATGAGCTTGTCTGTCAGGTCTTCTTGCTCCATGAGAGCAACATGTTTAAATGTTTTACTGACAGTTTCTTTGGGTTTTTGATGTTTATCTTGTGTCATTATGCAATGCAAACCCAAATTTATGTGGAAGGTCTTACCTCTTGCCTTATTCTGGACAAGGGCAGTGTCTGATCCCATTTTTACACTGATGCAATGTGCCCAATACATAATGCATATAGCATTCATTCTTATGCACATTCCCAAATGCAACTCTGGCTGTGAATAATCTTGAATTTGAGTGAGATTTATAGGCATTAACCAAGGGTTAAATACAAAATGATGATTATCACAAATTTATCAGCACAATTTTACCAGAAATTACATTAAATCAAGGGTAACCAATTTGTACGGAATGGTTGGAGTATCAAACCAACTCCGAATTGCAATCTGAAGTTATAGGGATCTGTATCAGATACCTAATGGTGGTTAATTTGAACCCTCAATATAGTGATTAGCACTGATTATGATTAGCAAATTAATCTATTATTTTATGTGCAAAAAATAGAGTATGCGGGGAGTCTAGATCTGGTGCCTTAGACTTCAAATGAGCTCAAATGCTTTCAAGGCCATCAATAGAAATGAGTCTAGTAGAGGATTAAGCCAAGAAACATAATATTTGACCAAATATTGAAAGCTTAATCTCTGTTTTACCAAAGTCACCTGCAGATTTGATGAAGAGCTTGGATCTCACTGTAGAATTGATGAAATTGAATTCTCACTTCACCAGCTTGTAGAGCATTCTTGAAAACACTTGGGGCTAAGAGGAATTAGACCCATTTGAACTGATGAAGAAGAGATCTGCAAATTTCTCCCAGAAACAGGCGCCTGCTAAATTTGTGAATTCTCCCTCGTCCAACGGCGGTTTGCTGCGTTGTTTCGACTGGCTGGAGTAGCAATGAGTTGGCTAGCTAGGGTTAGAACTAATAGGCCTAATTTTGAGTGTGCAAGGAGCTAGAGCTCCTCCACTGGCTGGGAAGCAGAGATGAGTTGAAAAATAACTAAAATTTTGATTAATTTCTAATTATCTACTAATCCTAATTAATTAGATAATGGGCTCATAAACCTAATGGATTCTAGGCATAGCTCTGATACCATGTTGAAACTAGAGCAATGTGATGAGCTATGGTGGATCAAATACTAGAATCAATATCATTAATAAAGTGATTAGATGATAATTAAGATGAGATTAGTGAGTAATTAGCAAATAGCTTAATGTAGGCATGGATAATCAAAAACCAACAAATTCTCATTAGGCCAATGCCTCAATTCATAGAGTTTATATCCAAGCATCTAATCCCACTGATTTCTCCTTGATTCACTCCACCTCTTTTGCTTGATTCTCTCCACCTCTTCACTTTTCCTAGAATATCTCCCAGAATATCTCCACACTTCCTAAATCTTCTCATGCTACCCTTTATTCTCTCCCAGTAGATTCTTCTCACCTTTTCACAGGTTCTTTCACATTTACACATTCTCTTTTACAGCCTCTAACCAAGGGCTTGTTCCCGCACACACCCTATTCATTTGTATATTTCAACATAAACCCAATTGGGGACTTGACTAATTCTCAAGTCACTAGATTTGTCCAATCATATATTTAGACAATTGTCCAAATCTTACTACAATTCATAGCTCACTCCTATTGGGAACTTCCATAATTCTCCTGTCACTAGACCTCACTTCTATTGGAGACTTTCCTAGGGCTAAAGAGAGGCTAAACCTTATTGGATATTTCTTTACTGATGATATCACTAGGTTTGGCCAACGATTTAATGTAGATTTGCACAGTTGTCAAAATATAACTACAATTCATAGCTTGCTGCTATTGGGGACTTTCATAATTCTCCTCTCACTATACCTCACCCCTATTGGAGGCTTGACTAGGCTAACTCTTATTGGGAATTTGTCTAATTAACCTCTTACTAGATTTAGGATTTAGCTAACCATTCAATGATGTAGATTTTGGCAATTATCCAAATCTATATACAATTCATAACTAACATCTTATTGGGGATTTACGTTATTCTTCTCTCACTAGATTTGACTGTGCATTCAATATAGATTCAAACATTTGTCCAAATCGATATACAACTCATAGCTCACTCCTACTAGCAATTTGTCTTATTCTCCTCTCATTATATTTGACTAACCATTCAATATAGATTCGGACAATTGTCCAAATAAATACACAATTTAGAGCTCACTCATATAAGGACTTGCCTAATGCTCTTATAAGATCTGGCCAACCATTGAATATAAATTTTCTCACCCCCGTTGGGGGAATTTCCTAGTGCTCATCTCCCTATGGCCAACTACTCAGTATAGATTTGGACAATTGTCTAAATTTATAGGTCACTCCTATTGGGGACTTCCATAATTCTCCTCTCACTAGACCTCACTCCTAAGTTTGGCCAACCATTCAATAAAGATTTGGATAATTCTAACTACAACTCATAGCTCACTCCTACTGGTGGGGACTCGCCTAGATGCTCCTCTCACTAGAGTTGATCAACCATTCAATATAGAATTGTCCAACTCCATATAAAATTCAAACTTGACTCTCCTATTAGGGATTTGCCTAAAGATCTTCTCACTAGATTTGGCCAACCATTGAATACAAATTTGGACAGTTGTCTAAATCCATGTAAAGTTCATATCTCACTCCTATTGGGTGAGGACTTACCTAATGCTCCTCTAAATAGACCTCACCCCCATTAGAGAATTTCCTAATGCTAATTATGACCCCATGAGCTTGCCTAGTGCTCCTCTCATTATATTTGACCAGTCACTTAATTTAGATTTGGATAATTATCCAAATATATATATAAATCATAGCTCACTCCTATTAGGTACTTGCCTAATTCTCTTCTCAATAGATTTGGGAGACCATTAAATGTAGATTTGGACAATTGTCCAAATCTACCTATAATCCTTACTTCACCACTGTTGCTCTATTGTTATTACGTTTGGCCAACCATTCAATATAAATTTGGACAATCCAAGTCTAACCTCATGACAATACAATAACTATAATTCATACATTCACTCCTATTGGGGACTTGCTTAATTCTCCTCTCACTAGACCTCACATCCCTATTGGGCTTGCCTAGTACTAACCCTTATTGGGGATTTGCCAAATGTTTCTCTCAATATTTTAAATTCATAGCTCACCCTAAACCACTTGCATGATGCGTTGATCTAATGCCTTTTGACGAGGTCATGTCAACAAAAATTCAGAGATAGTGAGAAGAGATGAGGAAGAGATCATCTTCATAAATACAAGTATTGGATACTTTCTGGTCAACACTCGATTTATGCAGCCAAGGTTTTCATAGAGAGTGTGACTAATGAATCCATGAATCAAAGAAAGAAGTATTATATAGAAAGGGTGGCAAGGATAGTGCAAAATCACCCTCCAAAGGAGGAGACTGTGGAGTTATCTCGAATAGTAAACCTAGAATCAAAGAAAGAAGTATTATATAGAAAGGGTGGCAAGGATAGTGCAAAATCACCCTCCAAAGGAGGAGACTGTGGAGTTATCTCGAATAGTAAACCTAGAATCTCAAAATGTAATGCAAAAATATTCATATCATGATAATCTAATGCAAGTAAGGGATCAATGGATTACATTCAATAGACTTGCAAAGCCTCACCAAGGAGTTGCAAAGGAAAGTGAACAACATGAAAAATGGGATGAAAGTAATTATCAATCTTTTAATATTTGATATTTTTAAAAATAGGTCAATATATTCTTCATTGTCATTTGATAAAGTAGTTCGTAACAACGTAATGTTGAGAATGTTATGCAACAATTTATCGAGCTAGCATGAGTCGCATCTGGTGATAGTGTTACAACCAAGGATGCACACATGGTAATATTCCTAGAAGATGTGGATGAGGATTATAGATGCATACAGAGATGGATGACTACCCCATCATCACACTAAGAGTATAGTAATGATTTCAATAAGGGTGGGAGTTAACCTACTACTGGCATGTTTAGGTGTTTATAAGGTTTAGATTAGGAGAATATTAAGATCATTTAAAAAGAAATATTGGATTGTAAGATTGTTATAGCTAGGGGACAACATGATATGGACAAGATGGATATGGTAGAAAGACCACATAAAATGAAGGAGGATAAGGTGTTGCAAAGAAGAGCTTATGATGGAGTTTAAGAAAAAGTCAAGTGACAAGGTTGACAGTGATAGGAGTAGTTTGTGAATTACTACAACATCCAACTAGAATACTATGAAAAGATAGTTAGATTAAGTCAAACATGGTTGGAAAAGAATCTTGATCATAGGGATCATAAAAGATGCATTGTCTCGATTGGAAAAATCATACATTCAATGGATTATAAACTAAAAGGAGGGAGCTAGTTTGCATTCTGATAAGTATCATTGGTGTATATACCAGGTTGGACCAGACATGGAAGGGATAGAGTTCATGTGCAACACATTCAAAAGGAGGGAACTAGTTTGCATTCTAATAAGTATCCTTACAGTGTATCAGGTTAGTAGACCAGACATGGAAGGGATGGAGTTAATGTGCAACACATTCAATAAACCAATTACCATTGGCACAGTGGTGATTGATGCAGTTCAAGGGATTCATAGCATGACATGGAGCTCAAGTAGGTTTGAGATGATGTTGCATGGATTGTTAAAACTAGCTCTACTGATGAACTTGCACAATTTTTCATGATCACATTTGTAATACTTTTAACCTTGGAGAGTGATTTTAGAGAAGGTAGTTTGGAAATATAAGTTGGCAATTGGTAGCATGGATATTAACCCTCCTAATATAGTTCATGTGGATGGATCAAACAATACTTTTATGATACATGTGTTAGTGAGCAAAGAGAAGGAATTTGTGTACAATCATCACTACAAAGATTTAGAGTATAGACTATGTATTTTGGATACTATTAACAATAGGGATAGTGACAATGGTGGGGACTCTGATACACACAAAGAGTGAACCAGTGCACACATACTATTACTAAAGATGGAAGATGACATTTTTTTAACTATACAATCTTTTTGTAGGAATAATGAGTATGTTTTTGATGTATTCACATTGGGAAGTGTATGTAGAATGGCTCTTATAAACAATTGGAAGACACTAGCAATGGTTCCAAGTTTATAAGAATTATGCAAGATTTAATCAATGTGTTTAAGATTTATCAAGAGGAATTTTAAAATCAATTTTATGGGTTAGAATCATAAAGCAAGGAGAGAATTCTATGTTTATAAATGAGCAACTTCGAATAGAAGGCCCCACACCAAAGCATATAGGAGTATAAAGGGGTAATGTCAAACTTTTTTGATCAATTTCTTCCTTATAAGCCAGACACAATAGGTGTTTTAAAAGCACACTTAGTTCTCATTTTATTGGTAGAATAGTTTTCTCCATTGTGATATGTAAGTAAATGCTTTACGAATATCATAAGTTAGACTTGTATTTATGTTACTTATGATCTTGACTTAGTAGAAGAACTTCTATTTCGTTTTGTCAAATTCAAAGACACTATTGTTGAGCTAACTTGACTGCATCCTAATTTGTCCATAGTGAGAGTGACTATATCATAATTTGTTCATTGTTATAAAGTGAAACACGTGCCATGTTCATTAGATGAATTAGAGTATGTGTTTGTGATTTTTTAATTGATATCCCAAACCATTCAAATTTATCATCACATATGTTTAATCATTTGGGTATGTTAATTAGGCCACATAAAGTTTATATTCATAAATAAGAATCTTTGGATAATTGGCCAAAGCCATATCATTAACACCCATGACATGGATTTGAATGAGTGTGAAATCTAGAAATTCACATCCATCTATAAGATTTGACCATTAGCACTACCCACCCTTAACATAGATTTGGAAAAATAACAAAATACAACCAATAACACCCATGCACAAGATGTCTACTATCATATAGTGAGATTTGAACAATTGACCATATCTAACATTCAAATTTATCCAAATATGTGGATAGCTAACTATATGACCAAATTTAATTTTATATACTGAAAGATATATCAAGTATTTAAGGGTAATGAAAGTATGTGTTTATGATTTTATTTTTTGAATTTTGGTCGATTGAATGAATGTATTTTATCTTTTTTTCCTTATAACACCCGTACACAAGACATCATCTAGTGAGATTTGAATAACTAATCAAATCCTACATTCAAAACCATCCACAATATGTGGAAAACTAATCATATTACCAAGTTTAATTTTATGTAGTGAAAATATATGAGAAATATATTCAATATTTGAGAGGAGTTATATGTGTGTGATTTTTTTATTGAGTTTTTGTCAATTTGACAAAATGTCTTTTATCTTTTTTTCGATAGATAAAGTATATCACAAATGTGTTAAGATAATGGTAAAATAGGATTAAAATATATGAGAAATATATTCAATATTTGAGAGAAGTTATATGTGTTGTGATTTTTTGATTCAATTTTGGTTGATTTGACAAAATGTATTTTATCTTTTTTTTTGATAGATAAAGTATATCACAAATGTGTTAATGAAGATAAAATAGGATTGGATGTAAGAATGTAACATGCCAAATGTCTGTAATATTGGATTTTAATGGATTATTATTAAAATGTTGCTTTCACAATTTGAAAGTTAAAAAAGCATACAAGATTACGTTGTGTAGAGAAACAATGGATTGTACTTCATCCAAGAAGATGCATATCATTTTTAGCTAATCTATTCATAAATTTTCATGTTAGCATTTGGTCCACGGCTTTGCATAGAAATGTCGTGCATATGGTGAAATCCTTAGAATTTCATGTAGGGAGACACTTACTATTTTTAATTGTATGGGAGGACAGGAGGAGTGTTATTCGTCACAGAAGATATTTAGGATTGAAAATATGAGTATGAAGGTGATGTTCAAACCACTCAAAAAGGTTTAACACAAATTTAATACGCAATGCTATGTAACAAGCCTTAGTTCTCATTGATGGTAGTCCATACAAAGGATGTGTAAATCCAATATTATAGTTTTCCACCCAAATTTAACATTGATGCATTTTTTCACCCAACTTTTACATTTATGCATATGACAATACATTAGAAGACTTACTTGACGTGTGTACAACACCCACATGTAGATATAGAAAATTCTAAAAAGTAAGGAAGCATGCTCTTGTAGGTCAATAGTAATTCAAAATGAGAGGAAGCCATATCTTGATAGTGGAACACATCCGCGTACTGGTGGACTAGGTCTTCTCTCGGTTTCCCTATTTTTTTCAAAATTCTGATCTGTGATTTGAAGCTAATCCGTGAAGTGGTTGATATGCAATCTCTCCCAATCCTTCCTTCTTGGACGTGGAGGAAGCTACTGATCTTTTGGTATGTTGAGAATACATGACATAGGTGACTGTATAATAATTTAGTAATTTTTAGGTTTTAGAATCAGAATTTACACTACTGATCTGAGCAGGATAATTTTCTTGGGGAGCCTTATCAACCCTAGCACTCTATCGTCAACACAACAAGATCTAGCACCTACCAAAATCCCAACAAGATATGTATAGAAACTTCAATACTTGCGATGCCCACCTCTAATATTACCATCTTAACCCATTTCTCCTAGAAACGCACACCAAACAAACATTAATCAGTGACTACTTGTAGAGTCAAAACCCAAAAATAGGAGAGCTATGCACCTTATGAGCAACAAGACCCATACAAGTAGTATGATCTAGAATAGGCAATGATAAGAAAGAGACATCAACAATATAGGATGTACACTGATGTAATGCTTCTAGTGTAAAGATCGAAAACCGTACTATAGAGTGTCATCATAAGGACCTAGCACCAAGTCCCCCCAATGCTCAAAGATATCATGTTACATGCTACAAGTGTGGATTTGATCATTCTGTAAGATTTTTCCCAATAGAGTGGCAATTGCCATAGTGGCAAAAGTCCCAACAACCACTTCAATGCGCATTAACTTATTGAGTCTACAAGGAGAGTTTATGCATACAGAGCCACTTAATTCCATCATGACTTAAGATAAGAGGAGGGAAATATCCAAGGCTTCTAATAAGCTCAAGCTTCATAACTTATTAGTAAGAATCTAAAAAGTTTTAGTTGTAAGCTCAAAAGGCCACATTAGCCCGTGAAAAGGCTAGTTGACCAAAAAATGAGATCAAAAAGAAGAAGCCATCAAAGAGTAGATAGAAGTATTGTCAAGACGATGTTGACATCGTAACCATTGAAATTGGTTTGGATGAGAGATTTGAAGCTACCTCCCTTGTGCAAGACAACTCTTCACCATGTTGGAGAAGGAGTGAATAAAACAAGCCCAAGAGCTTGTGTGAGGAAGGTACATGCTAATGAACTATGTTAGATTTCATGTGGATCGAAGCACACATCATTCTTCATGGTAAGAACATCATTGGAATAAGCAAGAAAAGATTAAATTGATCACTAATTAAATGAGAATAACAACTAACACCATATTAGATAATTTGGGAAAAATCCCATTCCCATTTGAAAAATGGGAGCACGGTGAACTTGTCCAAAAGTTTGTCAAAACCCCCTCATGTGACATATCATTGGAAAGATCTTGAAGAGTAGAATCTAAATCTATGATCTCCGACAAATTTGGAGTTAGTATGTTTAAGATATGTCCAAAACTATATGGAGTAATTGATTCCCAAAATGTGAGATTTTTTCCAAATTACCTAATATTGACTTAACTAGAAAATGAGTAGAACATCGCTTATATTTCCATTAGATCTTGCCTCTTATATAGGTGCAAATATAAGGTCGATTACATCATTGATGAGGTCGGGAATCCTCCACCAAAATCATCTCCACCTTCCCATCATTCTCTCCTTGATTCTCTCACTAAGTTCTAGCCTCCTAGAGAATCTCCTCCTATTCCCAATTGAGGAGCCCACGCCTTCCTAGATAATCTTGCTAGATGAACACCCATAAAACCATACTATTCTAATGCCAAATCTATCAAATATCTCAAATACAATAAATGTCCAAAATACCATCGCATGTCTAAGGTCAAGCCATCAAATGCACCATATTTATGTGTGTTTAATGAGTCTGGAGTAGTAGTAGTCCATGGATGAACCGTCTTCCAATACCCCCTTATGGGTTGACCATGGACAATAAAATAGTAATAATAAAGTGGCCAAGCCTTATAAGGACCATTCTTCTCGTCAAAAAAATTTGCCTCCATATACAGGGGGCACTCTAAGGTGAAGTGTTGACTTCATTGGCACATCCATTTACATCACATCACGTCCACATCTCATTCTCATCCATTTACATCACATCACTTCCTTTTGCATATCATCACATCTCAATCTCATCTCATCACATTCACATCCACATCCATTTACATCACATTACATTCCTTCCACATCCACATCCACATCCACATCCATTTACATCACATCACATCCCATCCACATCTCATCACATCCACATCCATTTACATCACATCACATCCCATCCACATCTCTTCACATCCACATCCATTTACATCACATCACATCCCATCCACATCTCTTCACATCCACATCCATTTACATCACATTCACATCTTATCACATCCACTTGCATCTTATCACATCCACTCGCATCTTATCACATCCACTCACATACTATCACATTGCATTCACATCTTATCACATCCTATTCACATCGTATTCACATCTATTCACATTTAGTAACATTTTCTACTTTCGATACCGATGGGACTTTTTCTAAATTTTTGCCAATTGCTTGGCCTAGTTAAAGGTACTTTTTCTCAATTGATATTTTCATATTCTTTCTCAAATTTCTGAAGAGAAATATATTGAATATTCTACTTTTGAGTAAAAGATTCATGAGATTTACAAAAATCAATTCTACCCATATTTTCCAATTATGCTCAAAATTCCACTTTTGATAAATACTCATAATTTGAATTATGCTAAAAAATTTCTCTTTTTCCATTTAATTTCTTGGATCTCAAATATCATGGGAGTTCCTCTTTTTACATTTGAATGATTGAATTCCAAATGTCATGGGAATTCCTCTTTTATCATAAAATAAATTTATCTAAAATTCTTCTTTTCTTTAATAAAAATATCCATTATTTCAAATATGCCAAGAATTCCACTTTTACCATTTAAATGATTGAATTCAAATTGTCATGGGAATTTCTCTTTTATCATTTAAATTTTCTCATGCATAAAATCAATTTATCTAAAATTTCTCTTTTCTTTAAAAAATATCCATTATTTCAAATATGTCAAGAATTCCACTTTTACCATTTAAATGATTGAATTTCAAATGTCATGGGAATTCCTCTTTTATGATTTAAAAATTTATCATGCATAAAATAAATATATCTAAAATTTCTCTTTAAATTCAAATATGTCAAGAATTTCACTTTTACCATTTAAATGATTGAATTCCAAATGTCATGGAAATTCTTCTTTTTCATTTAGAAATTTCTCATTGCCCATCGTGCCCTCTATGCCTTCTCCCCCTTTGGTGATAAATCCCTCTCTATGGTAATCTCAAAATCCTCAGGCATATCCTCAACAACAAATCCATCATCTTCCATGATAACTAGGATAGCCTACTGATGATCAATGTTAATGATGGGCCTTCGTCGTGAGATAAGATCCACAGTTACCGGCTGACAAGTCGTCTATCCTCGAAAGGTGATATAGGCCAAACTCTACAATGGACATTGTACGACTGCTCGGATCTTTGTGAGGTCAAGAGAGCCTTGCATTTTATCTCTACTGGATTCATTTTAACGACATACACAGCTTGCCTCTTTTTGAGCCCTTTTAATACTTTGGAAGCCTTGACTAATTGTAGCACCGGGGATCCGAAAATTCTAACTCCTTGAACTTTATTCCTGTGAAGGTCAAGGAAAGAGATGGTTCCTTTTTGTGACAATGAATTTCAGCCTGATTCTTTTGGAGCCAATCCATTCCAAGGATTCCATCATATATTCCCAGGGGTAGGACTCTGAACTGGTACTCTGTTAGGTTCCCATCTAGGCTAAACTAAATAGGGTTATTCTAGAGGTGAGTGAAAAGAATCTTCCCACCACTGGCTAATTCCACTTGCATAGGTTTCCCTGATTTTTGATTTAGGACTAACTTACACAGGCATCCTGGGGAAATTAAAAAATGAGTACTGCCTGAATCAACCAAAAGCTTGAATTGCTTGCCCTGGTACTCTAATGGAGTCTAGAGGATTGAGAATTGCCAGTTATTCCCTTGATGCTCTATTGCTACATAGACCTGTCCTTTCTCTTCCTCTACTTCCCTCAGCTATGGTGATTGCTCTGGCTGCTGCAGTCTCTGAGGTGGAACTCTCTCTCTTTGGTTATTCCAATTCTGGGAGGGAGTTCGGAGACTGCTTTGCATGGAGGCTGCAGAGGCAAAGCTGGCACTCTTCTTGGGTTACCTTGATTCTGGCGCGGGGGACTCAGATTGTGGGGACTGATATGAAGGAGTCGGTCTCTGAACTCTGGGACCCTGGCTTCCTTGGCCCACTGAAGGAGATGGGCAATCCTTGAGCTGGTGCCCAAATCCCTGACATCCGAAGCATTTGTTCTTGCTTCGAAGCTCTTCCCTTTGCATTTTGGAGAGAGCCGGAGTTCCTGAGAATGTACTTCGGGAGGGAAAGGTCTTCCTTCATTTTTTAAGCTTCCCGTCTCCACATTTTGGTTAGGACCTTGGTGTCTCTTTGGAGGCAAAAAGTTGGAAGAACTTCCCTGTGTCTAAAATCTTTTAAAGGATGAGGGAGCTCGCTTGGGCGGGACTTTCACGAGATGAAGGCTATCCTTCTCCATTCTGACAGCTTCTATCATGGACACTGGCTTGGCATTCTTGACTCGTGTGTCCAAGGGTTCGTTCATTCCCCGAATGAACCTGGCCATGAGTTGCTCTTCATCTAGAGGTGGTAAATATTTGAGTAGAAGAGCGAAGGCCTGGTGATATTCCTCAATGGTTTTACTCCCCTGCTTTAGCTCTAATAATTTGTTCATTTTGGTTTCCAAAAACACAGGGGGACAAAATCTCTTCCTCAAATAGGTTTTAAGGTCGTTCCAAGACTGAGTATTCTTGTCTAGACGGTTGGTGTCACAATGGTTTTTCCATGCTACCCTGGCTGCTTCCACTATTTTTAGCCTAGCAAGAGCCATTTTGCTTCACTCATTGTAGCCTGTGACGTCAAAATATTCTTCCATAGCTTCCACCCATTTCTCCACAGCCTCGCCTTGGTTCTCCCTTTCTCCTTTGAAGGGTCGTGGGACTGAGTTCTATGAAGAGCCTTGCAAAAGTCGGGGTCAAGCTCATCATCTTTAGAGAGAGGGTTTGGCTGATAGCCACGGTTTTCTCATCTCATGATTCTGCCAAAAATGATATATTATTAATTTTTTTATTTTGATATCATCCACGAGATCCTAAGACTTAAGGGATTTGGAAAACAATTTTTTAAACAAGATACATGATCTTATGGGAGATCTATGACATATATCCGGTAACAGATTTTTCTTTATCAGATCGTCCATAAACAATCACTTATACAACAGGGAATTTTTCTCCAGAAAACATTTTTTTATTTATATAAAAGTTACAATATGTACATAGAGCAACTCAGCTCCAGAAATCAAAATCTCCTCGGGAAACGCATAAGACGGTGGTACTGGCCATATCCATGTCCTGATAACAAATGTTCACTTACTGCTAAGGGAGCTATTATCTTCTCCTTAGGAATAAAGCGACTAAGGAGTCTATAGATTTAGCATGAAAGTCTGAAATTCCGAGGCGTTGAATGATATAGAATGACACCATGTACCACTTTCAGCTTCATTAGAATCATGGCCAATGAGAGGTTTCGCCTCAGCATTGCAAGAGGCGTGGACATATTGCCCTGCAAACCACTTATGCTATCGTCTCTCCACTGGGTCAAGAAAATATAATTCCTCGAAATGGCATGCGAGTCTGACTCAGCTTGTTCAAGTTGTAGAGCGGAAGAGATAAGATGCTGGAAGGTGAACACAGTCATGTCCTGTGACTGGGTGAGATCGGGAATACCAGATAAATATGGAACTTCCATCTAAAAAAATAATTTCTTGCACTTGGTCCATGGAATCTTTGCTTTTTTCCTCATTTGCGAGGCGCAGCAGCCCGCTGATCCCCTCCCACAGAACAAACAAGGTCTTCTCACGATTTAAACTAATTAACGTAACTAATCATATCTAGTTGTTTCTCAAGAATCCTCCAATCCAGCCTTACTCCATCCGGCCCATGGGTTAGCCAACCACCCGCCGACCACTATATTGGTGGGATTCCTTTATAAAAATTTGGTTGTGTTTTTGCCCGGGTACCGAGGAAAAGAGTTCCCATGCCCCCTAGCTGACGATTCATGCAAAAATTAAGGTAGGCATACCACATACACACCCAATATGAAATTACCATTTATAACAGATTCGACTAGCTTTAAAACAATCCTTCAATAGAAATCAAAATATTTTTGATCATCATTTTCCAAAATTTCGAGTCCATTGTATTACAATAATATCCTCTAGACTCTCCGTTGAAGACCAGTTGGCCAACCAACGAGATCCAGTATCAAAATTTGGTTCCCAAAAAACTTTCCTTTTAATCCATCCAAAATCTTTCTCGACGTACGCATGGGTGTCCTAGGAACTGCAAGCCCATGCATCGCCTCGTCAGAACCCTCTAGGATCCTCCTTAGGTGTCCTAGCACTTCACTCAGGGACCACTTCGTCGGTCCTTGCCCATCATATCAGAAGTGCACCATTTTAACCATATTGAGGCTGATCAAGACCTCGTCAGGCTTTGCTGCGAGCCACGTCCCTTGACGACTCCCAGTAGCGAGGCGTTCCAAACAAACCTCCTCTTAGAAAAACATAAGCCAAATGCTTCCTCCAGCATTCTAGCGTAAAACAATCCTTTGAATTAAAAAAACAGAGGTTCAATTGCAAGTAAAATTCTAATTTGAGATTGGTTCCAAAAGCCCTTTTTCCATAATTCCCAGTTTCATAATGAGGATCCTTGATGTCTCATCAGGGTAATCTACCCATCATTCAGTCTGATTGTCCAACTAGATTCTTGGTGAGTTCGGTTTCATGAAAAACTAGTTTAGTTCCGGTAGTCTACTCTTTGTATTTTAGGAACTGGAATCGGTCACAACATTTTTGTTTGATTCAGATCAAGAGAATGACAATTAGGTTTATTGTCTGTCCCTCAAGTAGTCTAACCAAATTCATTCGGTTTAGTTCTACAAGGTATCCCTTCAGATAAACATCTAGTTTTGCGTAAATATCAATTTAGTGATTTTACCAATTAAAATATCCAAAGATATTCCTTCTCCCACACAATTTCTCAACCTTAAGTCATTAGGTAGAATTATGATGGAAATTCATCTTTTGACACTAAAATTTAATTCAAATCCATCTTTTCTTAAATATCATAAAAATTCTTCTTTTAACTAAAATATCAATACCTATTTTTTTGAATAAACTTGAAACCCTTCTTTTTCTCATTTCAATGAGTGTAATCCAATTATCATGGGAATTCCTCTTTTACCATAAATCAAATCTATCTAAAATTCTTCTTAAAAATTACAAAAAAATATCCATTAATTCCATTAAGCTAGAAATTCCACTTTTCTCATTTAAATATTTGAATTCCAATATGGTGGGAGTTCTTCTTTCATCATTTAAATTTATCTATGCAAAAAAATAAATTTAACTAAATTTTCTCTTAAAATTTAAATAAAAATCTTTATTAATTCCTTTACAATAGGAATTACACTTTCATCATTTAAATATTTAAATTCCAATATGGTGGGAATTCCTCTTTCATCATTTAGACTTATCTTTGCAAAAAGATAAATTTAACTAAGTTTTCTCTCAAAATTTAAATATAAATCTCCATTAGTTTCTTTACACTAGGAATTACACTTTCCTCATTTAAATACTTGAATTCCAATATGGTGGGAATTCCTCTTTCATCATTTAAATTTATCTATACAAAAAGATAAATTTAACTAAAATCCTTCTTTAATTTTTAAATAAAATATACATTATTTTAGCATCTCAATTTTTATCTTACTTCATTGGAATATATGGATTTCCATTGTCATGGGGATTACTCTTTTAACATAAAAATGGATTACTAGAAATTTCTCTTTTTCCTAATTAACTATTTATGCATAAACATAAAAATCAAATATTCCATGATTATAATGAGAATCATTCAATTAATCTAGGATGATTAATCCTAGAATATGGTAGGAAGTCCTCTTTTCATATTATGAATGAAAATGATTTATGTGTTAATTTTTCAAAAATTTTACCATAGCTCCGCTGCTATTACTGATATTTCTCAATAATTTGAAAGCATAAAGTTTAGTAATGTACCTATGATTAGAATAACCATTAATTGGATCAATATCTAATTATGGACTTGATTCTTAAATTTTTCATAAATAGCATAAAAGCATTAAAAAGCCACTTATTTGGCCTCAATTTGACAAGCATAGAAATTACTTTTAGATTAGATAATTGCTTCATGAGAAGCTTCATTTGAATATAGAATAAGTCATAGAAATGACCATCCTTTGGGGGAGAGAGAGAAATACTTTAAAAACATTATAATTTTCAACAGAAAATCAGTAGAAATTTGATTGCATACCCGGCGAAAAAAGCGAAAAAACCTGCAAAAATGTATAAAAATATATTTTCAACCATAAAAATGCTCAAAAGTTTCTAAAAATTTAGGAAAAATTCCTTAAAAATTATAAAAATTTAGGGAATCCATTCTACCAAAAATATCCACACTAAAGTATGTGGTATTTTCATAAAAATTTCCATTAATGCTTATTTTAAACCACAAAAAATAGAAAAAAATAGCATTAAACTCATAATTCCCCTGCAACATCGATTCGTCCACCATCGAATAGTAGTAACACACATTCCAATCGCCATATTGACGATCCACCTGCTGCAAGTCATGAACACAAATTAACAAAATAATATTTTTATTTAGCAAATATTAAAATTTACTTCAAAAAATACCAAAATTATAATAAAAAGAAAAATAACAACAATTCACTAGAGATTGCTCTAATACCACTGTTAAAACCCTAAGGTCTCTCTAGATAATTGTTATGCAAAAACATGCATAAATCAGGCAAAAACTCATCCACCGACCACCCTAGAGCCCAAGGGATGCATCCCAGAGCCCAAAGGATGCACACATGAAATATAATGAAATACATCATACCTTTACCTTGATGTCCCATACCATCAAGAGGTATAACTCCAATCCAATAGCATGTAGCTATAGTGTGAAATGGTAGGTGAGTAGTTATGATCCTCTACACCCGAGAACACAACATAACTTAACTTCAAGATAACATCAAGAGACCATAGACTAAGCCTCCAAGCCCCCCTTGAGTGTGCCCCATGCCCCTATTATATAGGAGGGTCCTCAAGTGACTCTTTACTCTCCATTTCCCATGTGTGACCCTTGGATGCCTAACCCTAACCTTAACCCTTAAGGTTAGTCCTAACCCATGCTCCACTAGAGCTTGTTCCCATGCTCCCATGCTCACAAGCCTAATGTGGGTTAGCCTCCTAGTATATGCACACATAATGTGCATATAACATGTAGCTTGCGCTCTATTATTATTCATTGGTGCGTTGCTTATGTTCTTCTCTTTGTGTGCTCGCTTTCTCTGATGACAACACAGCTGCTATTTTCTCACCTTTTGCTTGAGATAGATGCAGGGCTATGCTCGTCCTTGGCTACCTAGTTGATGTGCACTTTCTTATAATTTTGTAGATTGGTACCACTGCTATGCTTGCTTCTTCTTTGCTGTGGGGGTAATGGTCCATGTTGCCTACCTGCTAATGCTCTCCTTTTCTCTATTAATGATGTGCAGCGCTCTCTCTCCTCTGCTCTACAATTTGCTGAGCCGTTGAAGTGATTTCTATGAATGCAGATTGCTCTTGTTCTTTACCATGCTAGCAGCTTCCTCTATGTGAAACTCATATTAGCTTGCACTTGTTGTTGCTACACCACTTGCCATTGTGGTAGCTGAGCTACTAGCATTGACTGATGTCTTTCTTAATTCTTGCTACAAGGAGGTAATTTTTTGAGTTATTGTGTCCACAAATGGAGTCAAATTTGGAAGATATGTCTTTCTCTCTCAAATGCTCCCCACTATGATAAGGGAAGAGCAACCCTATCAAAAAGAAAACACCCAAGGAAACTGTAATATTAATAATACCACTAATTACCTAATGAAATCTCTAATCTCTTCCTAATAAATTGGACCTAAAGTAGGAGAGCTAGACCTAAGCTCTAATACCATGTTAAAACTATGGATCGAGCTCTCCTAACTACACATTCTAATAAGAAGACATTTATCTAATCATAAACTAATCCTACACTAATGACAACACTAATTTAAGGTGGATAAAAAATGAAGAAGACTCATTGTGAAGAGTGTGTGCTAATTAACTTTAGAGTCAAGTTCAGTTAGGTGACAAGATGGAAACTTGTACTCATAAAAAGACTTGAGATGTTGTGCTTGTATTCCATTGCTTGAAATGTCCTCCTTTTATATAAGGAGAATACAACTTGGCCTTTCTCTTGCATGTGGGATAATTCTCACCAGATGATGTGGCTTCTCACACTCACTCCATATTTTCCTTGTGCTCCATGGCACCATATTTCTCAACAGAAAAGTGGCTGCTGCATCATCAGAGCCACTAAGCTGGATTGCCTCCCATCTAGTTGCGTAATAAAGCACTCGGGTCAACAATGTAGCGGCCACCAGCTTCTCGTGGGGATTGGATCAGACCACATGCATCTCTCTGAAAAGATAATCCGCCCACTTAAACATCTGATCTTGGTGCATTCGAGCCAAGGTAGTCATGCTACAACGACTAAAGCGGTCAGTCCACCTGGTGGTGAGTAAAAATTACAGAGGTGTGATAAGATCTTCTTGCGTAATGTTGGCCTACTTGACGCCATCTTTGTTGGGGCTGCCCCCCTTGTATAGGCCTTTGGTCAGCTTTGGAGCATTAGTAAGCCTGACATACGGTTGATCCATGTGGGGAAGTAAAAAATCATCTCGGAACAACTCTACACTAAGCTGCACCGGGTGCCTTTGGTTGTCGTTATCCAAAACCTTGCCAGTATGCTGATTGGCATCATAGACTTCTATGAAGTATAGGGGGTTGTAGAGGTTAGGCCCCCAGGGCTCCAAGGTTGGTAAGCTGCCCAAGCCAAGTTTCTCCAACTTTTACACCA